>NC_137852.1:19022500-19617500 GCF_948465745.1 Chenopodium album | reverse complement strand
GGGTGAGAGTGTAAATAAAAAGAAAAATGGAAAGAGCGGAGAGAGAGAGAGTGAGTAAAAAAATGTAAATATTGCGATGTAATAAATGTAAAGTACAAAAGGAATGAATTTGTCATTCTTCTTCTAATTTTTGAAGTTACATAATAACTTCTACGCAGAGTTTTTAGTGAATTATCTCTCGGGTGCATAGATAGTTTGTTAAGATGAGAGTATTAAATATAATGATGTTATAATGAAAAAAAAAAAAATTAATAAAAAAAATAAAAATAAAAAAAAAAAAAAAACCATGTAAGAGTGGGGACCATGAGTATGAAAATATAATTCAAAATTTTAGTAGAATTTGTTATATACACTCGAATTTACCGTACACTCAACTAACTTAAAAATACGGATGAATGTAAGGTGCACCCGAATATATATATATAACAACTTCTCAAATTTAATAGTGAGAGAGGAACTTATAATTAAAACTTTAAAAGAATAAAATTATGGTTCAAAAAGTGATTGTGTGTCACTTAAAGGACAAGACATTAAGAAGATTGTGTTACTTTAAAAAACAAAATATAATGGACCAAATTACGTGAAAAACATTACAAAACTGAGGTAGTATTTGATAAATCTTGGTATTCAATCGAAAACCAATATTTAAGAAAAAATCAATTCCTACGTCAACCACATGCCCACATGATTCGACATAAATCATAAAAGTTGATTAATTTAATTTCGACCTGCCATGCTTTGACGCTTTTGACAAGACTTAGAGTTGAGACAATTGCAAACACCTAAAACGCTAGTTGAACTAAATTAAACTAAACTTTAATGACTTTTCCAAATGAGGGGGTGTTGGATTTAATCATATGCAACCGTGTTTTTATTTTTAAAATTTCATTAACCCAAACCAATTCAATACTTGACCTAAACTGAACTTACCCAATTTTACACATGACATAATTGACATGATGATGAAATTGGATCAATAATGATCTCTATTATCTCTATTACATAAGCGAAGGAGGGAAGTTAGGGGAATGGAGAGTCGATCAATGTCCAATAACTTTTGGGCTATCCAAATTACCCTTAAAAGCTAAACAAAAATAAATATAATCTGCATAATAGGTGATCGAGTTCCAAACAAAGTTGTGTAAACTACTTATTTCACCACGCACATACAACTGTGGGAATCTTACGAAAATAAAAATCTTTAACCAGAATAACTGCAATACAACTCATAAGATAGATGGATACATCAATACATACATGGTAAAAATGGCTAAACAAATGCCAACTAAGCATAAAAAAAATTACATTACAGATAATGCACTTTAAAAATTAAATGACTACGGGAGAGAAATGTTGTTGCACATTATGACATTAAGAAAGAAAAGGGGTAGAAATGTACGTGTTGTGTTATGTTACGTAAAATTTAAGATTCAACTAGTGTGTGGCCCGGGCGATGCCCCGGGTTGCTAGTTTGTAGTTGTTTAATTTGCTAATCAAATTCGACTATTTAGATAGTAATACTTGTTGGTTTTGAATTTAAGTCTTGCTATAAACATTTTTTAGTTGTCAAACTCAATCATTACATAATGGAAACAAATAGTGTAATAAGACACAAATTAACTTATCTAAGTTAATTATAATTATGTTGGATAGAAAAACACTATTAATAAATGGCTAAGATGGTAAGACTCTTAACTTAAGACATTTTGGTCTTGAGTTCAAGCCTTGGTATAAGCATTTTTTAGATGCAAACCTAATACATGTGAAAGTGACATGTCATGTTTATAATGACATGTGTCGCATGCTGCTGACATGTCGAACTTCAAAAAGGTGACACGTGGAACATATTCTGTTTTAGGAACGCTTTTTAATATATAAAGTATAGAAGTATAGATATTAAACTAGGCAACATTCATGTCGTATGTTTTAGTAACTCCATAGCTGTTTTTTATTACTTTGTATTGGCTACTAACTAATCATAATTATTGAATTATTATTGAATTATGTGAACAGAATCATGGGAGACATTGGACCTATGAGATGCCCCTATCATCTCAACAACTATCTTGAGCAAAAAGAACACATGAAGACCTACAATTGTGATGGTTGTAAGATGGATGGGCAAGGACAAGGCTATATGTGTAGTAAATGTGACTACGTGCTCCATTTACAATGCATGTTTCCATCAAACAAAATCAATCCATGCTTTCTACAAAATGAAGACACATTTGAGTTCATGAAAGAGCCTAGTCCACCACCAAGACCCAATTATAAGCGATATTGTGACGCTTGTGGATTGAAAGTGAAAGGGTTTGTTTACCATTGCTATAAAACGGGTTTTGATCTGCACCCTTGTTGTGCTAGCTTAGAAACTCATCTAGAGATTGATGGACTGACGCTAACTCTCAACAAAGATACTGCGCCAAAAAAGTGTGACATTTGCAGCTCGAATGATGCAAAAAAGAGTGATATAATTGATTCTGGATGGTTTTATGCATCTAAAAACAAGGATTATAAGTGTCACGTGTCATGCATTATGAATTTGGCTATCAAGAGCTCAAAAATAGGTAATAAATCTATAAGTGATGGTACCTATACGGCTTTAGCAAATTTGGAGTTACTACCAACAGTTAAGAAACGAAGAAGTGGTAGAGATGGGAGCAAGTATTGGAGAATTCTAAAGGCTATTGTAACGTATGTGATATCAATAGTTGTTGGAGATCCAACAACAATTATGGCTAAGTTGGCTGTAGAGAGTGTAGTGCAACTTGGAGAGCTTCTATTTTAAATTCCTAGCTATAGGATAGGTCGTAGTTAAGATTTTTATCTTTTTTTTAATAGGTAGACAAGTATTTCTTATTGCTAAATTTTTTTGTAAAGTTCACAATATATTTGTTCATTGCTTGTACATGAGTTATACAATTTTAGTTTATTTATTCATTATACAACTAGTTCTTTAGTGTAATTAGTAAGTTACAAGTTTGTGCTTTCATTCAATTGTCATCCAAGTATATAGATAGATATTGATTATCAAACATAAATTGGTGGTATTTATTACTTAAACATTTGTTTAATTTGATGTGGTAGCCCAAAATTAATATAAATTTCCAATATTTTTACATTAATAATTTATTTTCACTATATTTAAATGAGTTTTGATGATTGTTGATAGTGTGTCTTAGTGTATGCATATGTCAACCAGGGGTGAAAGTTGGGTTTGCTTATGGGCTTAAGATTCGGTTCAATTAAAACCAAACTGAAATTTGTTCCCTTTTTTCGCAACATTCAAACTCCAGACCCGAACATCAACTAGAAAATTCCTACAATCATTCAAGCTTTATTTTCTTGTTAACTACATTCACTTCTATTATCCACTAACAATTTGAAGAAATTGAGAAAGGAGGGAGAATCAGAGAAGATGTGCTGATGAGGGTAGCCGGCAAGCAAATCAAATAAGGGAGAAAATGAGAAGATGTGGCGTGAGCGGTGAGCCGTGCCTTTATGAGAGAGTGAGATACAGAGAAAGGAGAATTGAGAATTAGGGTTTTTTTTGGTTTATATATGAAAGGGGAAAAAGGGGTTGGGATACTTTGTAAAAGAAAATGGGCTTAATAATGTAACGGGTTAAATTTCAGTTTGTAATTTAGATTTTGGTTTTTTTATACCCCAAACCGAATCATACATCGATCGAATTACTACTTCTGTTGGTATCGATCCAGTTTAAATTTATTTCGAAATATTTTCACCCCTAATGTGAACCAAATTTATTAATACAAACATTATAAATACTTCAATTTTACCAACCCTATAGTTAATTAATTAGGGGTTATTAATTTAGGTAATCAGATAGAGTATGGGTTGACCCATGATTGGATAGATATGTTTTGGTCAAGGTTACCCTTTTAACCTATCTTAGTTTGGGACGAGTGAATTCGGGTCAAGATTTGCGGAGTAAGGATCATGTTTGGGTTGGTCGGGTCAATTTCAAGTTCAAAATGGGTTTGACTAGGTTGAATTTGGATCAGATGACTTCGGATTAGTTTGCTTTTGATTTGGTTATGTCTACTAAAAATTGATTAGGATAAAGTTGGTTCAATTTTAATTCAAATCCTTTTTAGGTTAGGCTAAATTTGGGTCGGTTTACCCATATTAGATATTCAAATAAATAAGGTTTTTTTAAACCAGTGTAATTATACATTGAGTTATTAAGTTGGATATTTGGTTAGGAGATCCAATTCCAAGAATTCATTTCCTTCTACAATAATTTTTGTATACATCCGGTGTACAGTAATTTACTGTACATCGGGGGTCACTTTTTATCAAATTTAGGGTCACTTTTACAATTTTTTGGGTAACTTTTATCAATAAAGTATAAATACTTTGTAACATTTATTTATGTTAGGGTAACATTTATCCATAATAGGGTAACTTTTGCTTATTTTAGGGGTAACTTTATGACGGATGTACAATATTTATTGTACATCCGATTTATTTAAAAGTTTGTGTTCCTTCTATTAGAGCCGGTTTGGTTATATTTGTTAAATATTGTATTTATGTTAAGTTTATCTTGTTAGGAATTTTAGGCAAGTAAGGTTTCCTATTGTATTGTGTATATATATGTGATTATTATCAATGCAAAGGTCAAGCCGTTTTCTCCACAATATTCTTGAGTTTAACACCTTCCATTGGATCCCTACTAGGAGATCCAATTTCATGTATTCTTCAAATCAACTTTGACAATTCGGCTACTAGCAACTCAACGATTATAAGTGTCATTCCCTAATACAACAATGATAACGTCGTTAATGCATGATTATCTCTTCCTTCCGTTGGCATCTTGCTGCATTCACATCCTTATCTTGGTTACCTCTTTTAATCTAGTTTACACAAGTCAGAGGATGATTTATAAGTATAGTAATAACTTTTCAATTTTCATAAAAGTATCAACTTTAACTTGAAACCATCACTAATCGTAGATGAAGGTTTGTGGGCAAGCAGATTATCACATAATCATAGAAATGCAATCTCTTCCTCAACACTTTCATTCTTGAATATTCGAATTATTCCCAAAACGCAAAACAAACAACAAATTATATAGCTAACATCTGCCATAATGTCATTTGTTTCCATATATATTACCAAGCATTTGATATCATTGCTTGCAACGGTTTTATATAATTGAAATATTCTATATAATTGCCAAAACACAAAATAAACAACAAATTGAATTACTAAGGGTTCGTTTGGCATCGCTGTGGTTTTCTGTTTTTTGGTTTTTTGTTTTTTAAAAGTATATTACATCTGTCACATAATGGATCAAAAAATATTTAGACTTATTAAAATCATGATAATTTTGAAAACTGACAACAAAAAAGTGGAAACACCTTTTTCTTGTTTCCTATTTTTGGTTTTTAGTTTTCAAAAAACAGAAAACTGAAAACCAAAAATGATGCCAAACAAGCCCTTACGTAGTACCTGTAAAAAAAAAAAAAAAAAAAAAAAAAAAAAAAAAAAAAAAAAATTACTAACGTTATACTCCCTCCGTTAATTATTCTTTCCGTTTTTAAATACTTACTCTACTTTTCATTTCCGACCATTTTTAAATACTTGCTCCATTTCCTTATTTGGAAAGCTTTTACAATATTTAATTCATTTCTCTTACCTTCTTTTTCTTGACAAAAGCAAATGTATTTATAAAATCAGAGTTTACAAAATACAGATTAAGAACTAAAACTTAAAGCATGGCTTTTAACACTTAAGCCTTTATAGCAACTTTTGACATTAAAAACAATGTTAAACTTGAGTTGGCCGGATATGTTGCGGATTAAGGACTCCTTACAAATCAAGGAGCAAAAGCATACTACACACCATAAAGATAGCAATGGAGATAATCGAAACTGTTTGACATGACTAGACTTTCCTTACCTGGCGGGATCAACTCATCACCAAGTAAGGTCTTCAAACGGGTCACTTAAACTAGTGACCTTCTAATCAATAACATTCCTTGTTGTCAAGAAAGTTTTGACAACGTCGAGGCTCGAGAAACCCCAAAACAAAGTTTGGGCGACTGCTTCAGATAAAGAAGTAATGATCACAAGAATCATTACAATCGAAGGAAAAGAAACCAAACCAATACCATTCCAACAAAATACATACTTCACTTTAGCCAAGGCCAACTTCTTGTTCAAATCCCCAATAGTCACACATACAAACTCTCTTACCAGTACTATAACCACACCACAATCCTTAACAAAGGATGCTAACTCCCTTTGCACACAACCATCCAAAATACTATAGCCAAAACAACTTAATAGCCCAGGAAACAACCAAAGGAGGCTAAAAATTACCATAAAACAAGTAAACTCTGATAAATACCAAGAATAAACATAACTAGGAAGAGAACGATTTAAATTACTAGAGGAGAGCATCGTTCAAACCGAGAAACACGAGACCACGAACACAAGGAACCTCGAAACCCTAGCCCTAATTTCACCGTTTCCATCACGAACTTCTCTTGACGGCGGCGTTAGGCCTGACCCTCCAGGGCAAGGACCCACAAAACCCTAACCCTAAATTTACCGTTTCCGTCACGATCAAAATTACCGATGACTAGTGACGTGACGTTAGGCCTAGTCTTTAGGCCTTGTTTCACCGACCAGAAGACCCTTTGAACTAACACTAACCTTCCACGCAAAGGTTGGAAATGGCGTCGGTCACGAACTGAAAGCTCCCTCAAACCTTCGAAAACTAGGCTCACACAACACCTCATAAAGGATTAAAAATCCTCAATAAAGAAGGTGAATTTTCGGATTTTCGAGTGTGAGAAAGGTGAAAGACAAGAAGGGAAAATTGAAAAGAAAGGAGAAGAGAGGCAGAAAAAAAATAAAAAGGAGATGAGGAGGCTCGCCAGAGTACGGCCGCGGCGCTGGAGCTCCAGGGGAGCTCCTAGTGTAACACCCCGTATTTTCATACGTATTAGCCTAATTAATTAATTACGAATTATTTTATAAAGGATATTTTAGTTATTTGGAGCCAAAATGATATTTGAATGTTGGCGCCAAAAGCATTTTGAAATCTAATTATTGTTTTGGATAAGATATTTTTTTTCTTTGAAGGAAAGCCTCAAGGGCTATCAATTCTCATTCATAGAAATATCAGAATCCACAAGAGGAACTATAGTGGTAGGGAAACTAGATAACCAAACATACCTACCTACTTCCCATGGCTTGCAGTGAGCAAGTCCGTGGGCTACTTTATTACTATTTCTATGAACAAAACACCAAGTAACAGCAGCAAAACTACTAGCAACATGATAGATATCGTCAAAAATAATATGAAGGGAGCTACTCCCTCTTTCTCGTGATGAGAGTGAGTTAATCAGGCCCTGGCAATCGCTTTTCATTTATTGAAATCTAATTATTGTTTTGGATAAGATTTATTTGTAGGAGTTTATAGGTACTACGCAGCGGAAATAACATATATGAATCATATTCAATAAAGTACCTAATCCAAGGATCACATGCATAACACACAAGACACATAATCATACCTTTGAAGCGTGAATTCCACGAAGCTATTCGACACGCAAATCAGGGAGAGAATAGAGCCCCAAGTGTTGCTCCTCTACTTAGTCCACGAGATTCGAACGAGCCGTCCGCCAATACTAGATTGGTCGAGTGATTGAGGAAAACCGCGATCACCACCTTTTCGGACAACCGAACACCGCACGAACCACCACCACCACGAGACACCACCGTGCGCCGGGAGGAGGAGAGTGACGTGAGAGAGGGAGTATGAGAGGGGGTTGGTTTCGTGTTTGGTAATTAGGGTTTGATCTAAAATGATCAGTTAATTCCTTACATGCAAACCTAGACACCTAGTCTATTTATAATCTCATTATAATTAGACTAGGGCTTGAAGCCCAAAACCCTCTTCTAATCCCCATATGGCCGGCCACCTAGAGTGATGAGGCCCATGATGGGCCTCGTCCTCTAATGCTCGATCTAGCCCCTTTGTGTGACCTTATAGGATCCGTCCAATTGGGCTTTGGCCTATTTTACTAGTCCAAAGATCGTAAGTACCTCTAGCTATGGAAAAACGATGACCCAAATGTCCGGACTTAATTATCTCCATAATTTGATCCAATTATATATCTAGTAATTGCACACGACGAAGACATAACTCCTTCAATCTCCCACTTGTCTGAGACAAGGGTGCAATATTCAAATTCCTTAAGTCAATGTATATGTCGATTTGATAATATGATTGCATCACATGTCGAGATCATATTAATCTACAAATCGTTTCTTGAAATCTGAGTTAGAATTACAAAACCACATGATTACTGAGTAATGCATTTGAACGCGGCCACGTATTTTTCTGAATTCTCCCTCTTCAAGCGGCCATGACACATTTCCTAATTTAATAGGTAGACTCTATCCAATCTTGTGGCAACGAGCCTCCCACTCAACTTCTGAAATAACCGGGAAACATCCTTTATAATCACCAATTACGGGTAGACGTTTGAATGTACCACAGTTATAACATCCATTGAACGAAATCAATGTTCCACTCATCATGTCAAGGAATCCACTAATATATACGGAAGCTCTATACTTGAACTTCAAAGTAGGTCAATAGTTTGATCATGCATCATTCATGCATATCCAAGTGATTGACCGAGCATCACTATGCCCCTATAGCCCATGAAACTGCGCTATCCAATCAATTGTACATGCTAGTCCATTCATTTAAATCATTTATATCCACTATAATGATCTCAAACTAGGAACTTTAAATAATACATGAATTTTGTTCACCTGTGGGGTTTCATTCAAAAGGTCATTAACCTAGTGAGCCCATCAATTCATAATTATTTTGGACATTTTATTTAATTTCAAACCATAATTAAATAAGAGAAATAATAATTTCTATTTTAAACATAATTCTGCAAATTGATGTATTTTCTTATGTAGTATGTTCTCATAAACATACACAACTTAAATTTACATAATTTGCTTCAATCCAAGACTTTAATATGACTTTCATACCTTTGTCTATGGAAGGGGTTTAGTGATTTCTCACTCATAATAAAACTTTGTAGAACGTGACCTTCCGCTGGTCAATGATCTCATAACTGAGGCGATATCTCATATCCATTTGTTTGGATTCGTGATGTGACCCTGGCTCCTTTGTTCTTGGGCAAAGGTGACCCTTTAGTCATATGACATTGTAATCCGAACTTCCTCTAAAACTATCCGACTATAGCTTAATACACATATTCTAACATTGAGCATGCAATAGTGCTCTGCTTTGAACTCTTCAAGCTCACTGTACTTCTCCATACTAACAAAAATGTGCATCTAGATCAACTTCTAGAATCATCTTGCCTGTTTGGAAAAACTTGCATTCATAAAACTTTTGACAACTTGTTTATCTTTAACACCATAAACTAGAAAAATTCCTTTAGCGCTTCTCAAGTACTCAAGGATTTGTTCTTGGTAACTTTCCGTATGCTCATTCTGTATTTGCTTGAAACTTGCTACACATGCACAAGTCATATGTAACAACTTGTTTTGTACATTTCATGGCACATATAATGGACCTTTTGCAGAAGCATAAGGTACATTACCTTTACAACTCAACTCTACTAGCTTTTAAGGCACTGAGTTTTACTGAGTGTAAAACAATGAGACATGGGAAGAGATCCTCTCTTAGAACCTTGCATCTTGAACTTGTCAAGAACCTTATCAACATAAGTCTCTTGATTAGGTCCAGTCATTCTTCAAGATTCACTTTGTAGATTTTGATTTCCAATATGTACTCAACATCTCCTAAGTCTCCCATATAGAAACAATCTTTCTAACCATTGCTTGATTTATTCAAGCATTGATACATCATTTCATATGAACTGTATGTTAACTACATACTAGACTAAGAAGACCAATTGCTCCCACTAAACTTCTTGTCTCTACAAGATTCCTTTTCATTCTTCCAAGGTAATCAAACTGTTTGATTTCCTAATGAATATTCCAACTCCCTGATGCTTGCTTCAATCCATAAATGAATTTCTGAAGTTTGCAAAACTTTATAGGAATTCATGGATTTCAAAATTCTTAGGTTGTATCATATACATGTCATCCATCAAGAACATTTCATGAGGGTGATTTTGATTTCCATAACTAGAAATAATCCGAATAGGCTTACATGACTAATAGGTTTGACCCTATTTGTAAGGCTATCATGGACTAGCACATCTTTACAGACATGAAGTCCATTCTGGATTTCTTGGCTTTAAGCCACTTCCTGAGTTGGCACTTGTCCAAAGCTTGCTTGTAGGTATGGATTCCAACCATTCCAATAGGAAAAATTTAGAATCCACCTTATACTAGAATTTCAACAAACTGTTTGTTTTAATCCTAAGTAACCTACGATAGGTATGAGCGACAATAGAATTATTCTCTTCAACTCTTTGAAGCCTTTCATTCTAGTAAGACGATAGAAGTCTCGCTAGTTGAATTAGCTTGCTTCGACACATGTTTTATCAAATTAGCTGATTTCATGCGCATTCGTCTCTAATGTAGTGTTATCTACATCCATTTGTTGCTTGTCTCGAATCTCATCGAGATCTAACTTTACTCCCACTTGGCTTTGTAGGAAGACATTTCTTTCTATAAAGACACTATCGCGAGCAACAAACATTTTGTTTTTACGCGATTGTAGGAATAACACCTTTGATTTAGGGTTTATTATGTCATCTTTGTAAACATTTTACATAGATTTCATATTCCCTCAATTCTGTTTAGAAAAGATTACTTTGGAACATTTCCAATCCATAACTCTTATGACATCTTTCTACTACTTTGGTTAAGTTTCTGTTTAGTATATTCGCAATTGTTGTTGCTCTAATGCATATCCTCAAAACGATATTTGTAAATCATTAAATCTTGGATCGAACCATGGCAAGCAAAGTTTGATTCCTACTTTATACATACATTTTAATTGTAATGTTCCTGGATTGTGAACAAATTCAACAATTCCTTTAGATGATCATTTGTTTTGAGTTAAATATTTATCACAACAATCATATTGTGGTGCTAAATTGTTTATCTCAAACTTGATTTTACATTTCATTTTGGAATTTTGAACATTTCAATGATTCCAGCTTTTATTTCATTAAGTAATTATCGACGTATTTACTTAAATCGTTAATAAGAGCAATGAAATAGTTAAATCCTTTTGCTAAATCTTGAATTTATGGTACACTCACATCATATGTTTGTGTTCAAAAAGGTCATTTTAGCTCTTTTACCCTTTCAACTAAAAGGTAACTTGGTCATTTTACCTTATCAAGCATGACTTCTAATTCTTAAGTGATTCATAATCACATAAGAGTAAGAGTCCATCCATATTTTGAATGTGCAAATGGTTTATGTGACCTAATCTTACTTTGTTTATAAGTAAGTTTACTTTGAATCATCTAAATTTACTTTTGTGATTTACTTATATCAATGTCATAAAACCAAAATTAACTCACATCTAGCAAAATGAAAACAATTTATTACCTTGGTCATGGATCAACATTTGTCCAAGCCAAGTAAAACCAAATCAGTATTCAAAACAAGAAAACCGAAATATTGTCTCATCAAAAACTGGAAATTGTTCTAAATGTCATGATAAACTGATCAGAAAATAAAACTATGAAGCTATCTCTGGCCACTTAAATACTCCTAGTGCACCTTCAAGCTCCATCTCCATGCTAACTTCACTTGTTTGCAGTTCCTGCGCAACATCACAATGTTAAGCTCTGCAACTTGGTATCACATACCTTAGTGAAAGTTAAAATGTTTATAACATAATACCTGAGGTTGATGCTCCATTCTTCTTCTTGAGGAAATCAAGGTATTTCTGACAATTGTGTTTCCAATGTCCCTTCTTCTTGCAGTAAAAGCATTCACTCTCACTTGCATCTTTGGGTTTTGGATTCGCCTTAGGCTTTTCAGGAGCCTTGGCAACTTGCTTGCCCTTGCTCTTTGCACTAGCCTTTTGCCCCTTCTTCTTGAACCCCTTTCCCTTTTGAATCATAAGAACTTCCTTCTTAGGTTCCTTAGGGATTTGTTTCTCAACACTAACCAGCATTGCATGCAATTGATTCATAGTCTTTGCATTCCCAGTCATGTTAAAGTTCATGATAAACTGGTTGAAACTCTCTGGAAGTGAGTGGAGAATGATGTCTATTGCCAAATCATCACTTATTGGGTACCCCAGTATCTCCATACTTTGAATTAGGCCGATCATTTTGAAAACATGATCATGAACTGTGGCACCCTTCTCCATTCTACAATCCATAATCTCACGATGAAGCTCATACCTTTCAACTCTAACTTGTTTCTTAAACAAAACTTTGAGCTCTTCCATGATTGAGTAGGCATCCTGGTCCTCAAAACGCTTTTGAAGACTAGGTTCCATGGTAGCAATCATTAAGCAAGTGATAGGCATAGCTCTATCATGAGCTTCCTTGTGCTTCTTGATCTCCGCCGCAGTTGGATTTTCTGGCAGAGGTCCTGGTAATGGGTTATCAATGACAACCTCCTTACCTTCAGATTTCATAACAAGCCTTAGCATTCTTTCCCAGTTGGAAAAGTTTTCCCCTGTCAACCTATCCTTCTCAAGGAATGGTCGCAAGTTGTAAACGTTGCTGTCATTATGATTACGGCTACCCATCTATGTCAAAATAAGGAAAAGTTTAATAATTATGTTTAATAAATTAAAGTACCACAAAACACATTCATTTGGTAACTTTAAAACACTTTATTCAATAATTAAATGACCCTAATTGAATTTTAAGTGATTCCAAGACCCTTTATTCGTGCGATAATTAACCGGACTTTGGCCTTGCCATCAACCATTACATTTTCAAGGTGAGTAAACTCTTTACTGATTACAACTCTTGTAACTCTTGGTTGAATAATTAACCATCACATGTTTAATTATTACCCTTAGCTTCAAGGTTCTAAACTTTATCTTTAGGTAACCTTGTTGAGTATAACCAATTAAAAGTGTAGAATTTGTCCTACCCCCACTCCCCAATGAAAAATATGATGCCCAGCTTTGGCATGACCCATCATAAATGTCAAAGGTTTCATCGGATTTTTAATTGGAAAAGCTGCCTCAATATTACTAGGATCTAGATTTATTATGTTGTGATTATTTAGTGAACTCTAGCGCATCATCAATCAACATAAATAAAATCTAAACATGCATAATCAACTAATGCAATAAAATAAACATGACGTAGTATGGCCCCTTAGTCCTAAGAAAACTAGAAATAAAAATGCTCCCACTTGAATCATCATGGATCTTCATCCACCTTGCTCCTTTGGGCCTTCACTTCATGGGCTTCTTTTGGGCTAACACCATTTAAATAACTATTCTATTTATATTAAATAAAAGTTATGAAAATACTCAACAGTACGCAGACCGTATTTAGATTACAAAAATACATCACGATACGCAGATCGTATTTAAGAATCTATGGGCCATACTAGTCTATATATAGCAACATAATATCATATATAAGAAAAGTGTCATATAATAAATCACTCAACATGCTTGTCTAAACTATAACATCGAATGATCATAATAAAGACAACGCATTTCCTAAAATATCTTATATTTTAATCATAATTAGATAATATCATATATTATTTATGACGGTTTATAAAATATCATATATTTAATTTAGTCATGAGATATAATCAAATCATATTTTAATCTAGAAAGATAAAATCATATTTAATCTTCCATGATTATCCTAACTAATTTAGGAGATTCTATCCTATTACTAGCCAATCAAATAATTTTAAAATCAATTACATCCTAATCTAATTATGGGATAATCACATTATTTAAATCAATTATTATCCTTTTGGAATATGCTCAGAATATCCTTATCAATCTTATCCATAATTAACCACTTTAATTTAGGATAATTACAAAATAACAAACTAAATACGGATAATATCAAATATAACAACTTTTGAATATTTGATTTTATCCTAAAATAAAAGATCAAATTTTGAAAATATTTTAACTTATCCAAAATAAAATTGATTTTATCCCAAATTAATTCATAATTATCTTGAAATAAATATTAAAACTGATTTTTTTTTTTTTGAAATTACCGCAACCACCAATGCCGGCCACCGTGGTTGGCTAGCCGAAGCTAGCCACGGTGGCTGGCTGTCGTGACAGCAGCCACTGCCGCAAGGGCAGCAGCGTGGCAGCTGCTACTGCTGGGGCTGCAGGCCACCGTGCGTGGCCAACCGAGGCTAGCCACGGTGGCTGGCTGCCTTGCAGCAGCCAGTGCCGCGCAAGGCAGCAGCCGCAGCCCTGCTCCAGCCGTGGTAGCAGGTGTGCAACACTTGCACGCCGCTGTCCACGGCCACCGGACCTCCGCCCTCCCCTTCCCCTCGCTCTTGGACCACCACCTGGTCGGCAGCCACCGTGGCTGCGCCACCCAGCCGCGGTTGGCGACCTTGAATAAATTTTTTTTTTGTGTTTTAATTTAATTAAAATAACATTTATCCTAATTAAATTAAATTAGTCCATAAGATTAAAATTAAATCACATTCAACTTTAAAATTAGGGTTCATCATAAAATTAATCCCAATTTAATTCTAACTTTTAAAATTAAATCTATGATCATACATAAAACATTTTTATGCATAAATCAATTCAATTAAAATTATGAAACATAAAACAAATCGAATTAGATAAAAATCAAGCAAAAAAATCATATTTTAGGGCTATAAATTTCGAAATTTCGAAAATTAGGGTTAGGGGTTCCAAAATTTCGAATATATTAAGGCTTAATTCGGTCCTCTTCATGGCTATTTGAGCATAATTAAATCGCATTTAATCGATTCCAAAAGTTTAATCACATTAAATATAATAATCGAACCATAATTAAATTAATTTCTCCCTCTTAATTGATTATAAAATTAACGTGGACATCAAATAATCGTATTATTATGATCTAGTGCGTTCATGCAAGAGGCTAACTGATACTACTGTAGGAGTTTATAGGTACTACGCAGCGGAAATAACATATATGAATCATATTCAATAAAGTACCTAATCCAAGGATCACATGCATAACACACAAGACACATAATCATACCTTTGAAGCGTGAATTCCACGAAGCTATTCGACACGCAAATCAGGGAGAGAATAGAGCCCCAAGTGTTGCTCCTCTACTTAGTCCACGAGATCCGAACGAGCCGTCCACCAATACTAGATTGGTCGAGTGATTGAGGAAAACCGCGATCACCACCTTTTCGGACAACCGACCACCGCACGAACCACCACCACCACGAGACACCACCGTGCGCCGGGAGGAGGAGAGTGACGTGAGAGAGGGAGTATGAGAGGGGGTTGGTTTCGTGTTTGCTAATTAGGGTTTGGTCTAAATGATCAGTAAATTGCATACACGCAAACCTAGGCACCCAGTCTATTCATAATCTCATTATAATTAGACTAGGGCTTGAAGCCCAAAACCCTCTTCTAATCCCCATATGGCCGGCCACCTAGAATGATGAGGCCCATGATGGGCCTCGTCCTCTAATGCTCGATCTAGCCCCTTTGTGTGACCTTATAGGATCCGTCCAATTGGGCTTTGGCCTATTTTACTAGTCCAAAGATCGTAAGTACCTCTAGCTATGGCAAAACGATGACCCAAATGTCCGGACTTAATTATCTCCATAATTTGATCCAATTATATATCTAGTAATTGCACACGACGAAGACATAACTCCTTCATTATTATCCATTTATCCTATTTAAAAACCGGATTATATATATATATATATATATATATATATATATATATATATATATATATATATATATATATATATATATATATATATATATATATATATATATATATATATATATATATATATATATATATTGGATATTTTTTAAGGCAAAAACTATATTTTATCAATTAATTAATATGTTCGAAAATTCCCATTAATTAGCTAGGAATTTTGGATTTCCTAGAAAATCTGATTTTTCTTAGTTATTTTGTTGGTGAATAATCAGTATTTAATTAATTAATTATTCTATATATATTATTTACACAATTATTTTATTCCTTAAAATCGAGCAAAAATCTTCCTAAATACTATTAAGGGAATCTGAAAATCTGAGCTATGGAAAGCTCAAGATTTTCGGCCCTCTTATATTATTTTGGAGGAAATTATTTTGGTAAAATTGTATTTTAATTATCTCCCAAAATCTATTATTAAACTTAATTCTATTTCTCCATCTTCTTAATATTTGATCATCAAATTTTCTTGCCATTTATTCCTCTTAATTATTCCACAAGTAATTCCATTTCCTTATTATTTTTCATGACAAAGATACCTTCCATATTTAATTATACACAATCACCTTAATATCAAAACCTTCCTCAATTCTTTTACTCACTTTGATGTGTTCATTTTATATATATATTTATCCCCGTCCCTTGGTCGTAATTAGTAGTGTTTTTGGCTCCTACGAGCCACTTTTATTACTAATTTGTGTTTTCCAGTGCTTTGGTAGTTTCGCTTGAGTTTTGTAGGAATTTGCGTACTTGGAGCATTTTCCCGGGTTTTCGAGGAGCATCTACAAAGTGTTGGAAGACCGCGACCATTTTCGATAGCCCAAGACCGATTGGAGGTAGCAAATCGGTGACTAAGGGCTCAGTTTTGGAGTTACAAGGCACTTGGGTCAAGTTCAGAGGCCCAAAGGAAGAAGCCCGAGGCTAAAAAGCCTCTCCCGGATCCACCAGGAGCCGCCCGAAGGCGCGCCCGACCGGGCGGGGCGAGACATCACTTGAAGAAGCCCGCGCCCGGAGCCCGAAGACCTCATACCTGAAAAAGGCGGGCCCGGTCGGGCGGCCCCTTGCCCGACTGGGCGCGTGTAGCTTTTAGGAGGTTTAGTTTTTCGATTATTGTTTAGCATAGATTCCCTTGCTTAGTATTAATGTAATTTTATTAAGCAAGATTAGTTACTTCTTTTTCACTTCTCAACACTCTATTATTATTTTCTTCTCTTTCTACTTAGACTCTCTCTCTCTAGACTTTTATTTTCTCTTGTTCCTAAAACTCCATTGTAATTCCGCCGTCTTGGTACGATTTCTCTCTTAATTAATCTCAGTATTTTATTCATTCAATTTCTTCATGTCTTGTTGAATTATTATGTTTTGCTTAGTTTTAATTATGTCTGAGTAGTTTTCCTTCTAGGGTTTATGGGGATCTAATAAATAATATGAAGGGGTAATTTTATGATTATTAATTGTTAATGCTTAATTGATTTCCTATTGATTGTTTAAATGCTATGCAATTAGATTTGGCCAGGTTTAATTGTATGAGTTTAGCAATATTGGTTAGAGATTCGAGAGATGAGAATTGATGTTTAGGCTTAGTTTCAATAGGCAGATTAATTTATTAATGGTTAGGTCGAGATTCGAGAGATGAGATTTAATACCGGTAAATTAACTCTGTGATTGTAATACGTAGTGAAAGCCCTTTATGATCTGATTAATTAATGCATCGATGATTGATTATTATGTTTACCCTGGAATATTGTTTATTAGTGAACCTATGCCCTAGGCTTTATTATTATTGATTTCTTCTCTAATTATTCTCCTTACTCATAATCTTCGTAGTATAGTTTATAATCAAAAACAAATATTGGCTACCTTAATGATTTAGATTATATTAATTAATTAGGAATAGAAAGACCAGTTTCCCTATGGATTCGACCCTACTTCCCTATCTACTTTAGTTAGAGGACTTAGGTATTACTTTTGATTAGGGGATACGACTTTACCCTGTCACACTTCTCCAAGTAATCCCTTAAACCCTACTTGCCATAATTCTTCCCACATTCTCTTGCCATAATTCTTGCATGAGCTAGCCTATAAATACCCCTTCATACCTCTCACATTCTTCACGCCAATTCTCTTCTCTTTATTCTCCTCAATTTTACACAAATCATCCCGTTTATCTTTGAAGCAAATTTTCGGGCACTTCTGGTCAGTTTTTGGGGTATTAAAGTTTCACAGAAGATTGTTCCTCTCAAAACATCCTTATGTAAGGAATATATGGTTCAAACTCAAAGAACATATATTAATCTGACTCAAAAGTACATATTCTATTCCATTTAAAAAGATAAATATGGATCGAACAAATAAAAGAACATTCATTATAGTTTGAAGAACATCATCTTCAACATTTGAAAATAACACAAATTTAGAAAGCAAAAAAATGCAAATTCTAAATACAGTATATAATTGAAAACTAGATACTTTCAATAATGAATTTGTTAGCCATGATCAATGGAAAAATATAAATCATCATCAAACAATCATCAAAATTATCAAATTTTAAATTTTAAATATAAAATCTACATTTACCTTTAATTGGGTCACAAATTCCTCATGAATCTCACCTTCATTCTCAAAATCATCATTCTTATAAACATTAAGAGGAGATCTTCAATCCTAATCGTGATGAAATTCACCACGCACTATCATTTTTCTCTATGTAAATTTCTCTCTGTAAAAAATTCTCTCTTGATCTCATAAATTAAATTATGGAAATAAATATATATTTTGGATGCTTTAGATATACTAGTACAAAAGAATAAACAAAATCCTTCAATTAAGGAAGATATGTTTGAAAATTGATTCTTTTATCAAAAACAAAAACAAAAAAAAAAAAAAAAAAAAAAAAAAAAAAAAAAAAAAAATTAAAACTACTGATGTAGTTTTTCATCCAAGTGTACCATGCTACACTTGGGGTACTATCAAATTTTCATTTCACTATATATCAATGACAATGTACTAAAAGACACACCAATAATGACACGTGTTATCTTCTGGTGTGTTCATAGAATATTTAAAAAAAAAAATTAAAAAATTGATAGAACATATATGCAAGTTATTTACTTCCAAAATTTAGGAAAAAAAATCATAGAATATTATATTTATAAACTTAAATACCTAACCATATGAGAGTGAGGGATAGCTCAAGTGGTTAGAGCTTCCTTCCCGATTCCAGGAGATCCTGGGATCGATTCTCACCCCCGCCCTTGTGGCTCTCTAAACACCAAAACAATACCTAACCATATCTTTGTATAAATACATTCCTTTATTAGTAATTACTTTTTAATGTATAATGATTTATTTATAGTAAAAAAAAAATCATAAATATATATCTTTCAACTTAACATATTTGGTGAAAGAAAGTTATCATATTTTGAAAAATAAGAACGTCATCAAGGTTCAAAATAGAAGAAAGTAATATAATACTGTATGTATTTAAAAAAGATTTTTAAAAAATTATTTTAAGTAGCTTAATTTGGGGTAAAGTAGAAAAATAGATTTTTAATTGATAATCTGTAACAAAGATTGAAAAACCGTACATGACATGGGATCTAACTTAATACTAGGGCCTCTTCTCGTAAGTTGAAATTCAGTTCACTTTAGCTCCTAATTCCCTCTCTTATAAAATATTCTTGGGTTTTTCTACATAGTACCCCTGAAGTATTACGTTTTCTATGTTGTGCCCTCCTAAATCTAAATTTCTACACGGTGCCCATTAATTTTATGTATTGTTCAATGTATGCCCTTCATAAGCTATTTTGTTAACGATAATTAACGTATGATTAAATTAACCACCCATCTTAGTTTAGTACTACGTAAATTTAAAGGAAATAATTAAAATTAAAATAGAAAATTATAACCCTTTTGATCAAACCCTCACATTCATCTATCGCCCCTGTTTATTTCGAACACTTATCTCATTGAATTTCTAATTGTTTCAAACCCTAAGATTAATGCTCAAAAATTCGAAGCTAATAAGGATTGATTAATAAACTAACATCTCCAGAATTCTGTTTACCTTTTGTTCGATCAGCTTTTTGGTGTTCATCGGTTGGACAGAGGTATGATTGAAGCCTTGAAGGTATGGGAAATGAATTGGTTGTTGTTTTTGGGTTGTTACAAAAGAATAGGAGGAGGGTGCACATGAGTTTGGGGAAATATAACCACTCATTTTTTTTTTTCAGAAAAGGAAAAAAAATAATATAATGCTAACCATAGTTAGTAGTCAATAAAGAGAATTTAACATTAACTTAAAAGAGGGTTAAAATGGATTAAGTTAATTAAACTTATGGGCACCATGTAGAAATTTAGATTTAGGAGGGCACAACATAGAATACGCAATACCTCAGGGGTACTATGTAGAAAAACCCAATATTCTTTTAGTTCAACTCAGCTCTGCTCAATTTAATTCAGTTCAGCTCAGCTTAATATATGAGAACAAGCCCTTACTTATATATTTTTCATTCTTTTATTATTCAAGAGAGTGGAAAATAAAAACCCATTCGTGAGTTCATTAAAAATCCGGCAAGTCAAATTAGAAAAACAAAACAATTGTCGTCAATTTCGAAAATCACCATGAAAGCTCTTCAAGCTTCAACTTCTTACAGCTTTTTCAGTATTCCTTCTTCCCAAATCCTCCAAACACGAATAACTCGTCCACAATGTGTCATTCTTTCGAAAGGTAATACTTCGTATTCATCATCAATCTTTTTCCTGATTCAATTGAATTTTGCTTTTTAATTTTTATTACTAATTTTCAATTAAAACTATTTGAATTGATTATAATTGTCCCTAGATTCATGATTCAGCTATGGATTGTATAGATTAAGAAATTAGTCATATGAAGCTACGGTTTGCTGTTCTGCTGCATTTTTATCAAATCACAAACATTTATATTTGTTGTTGATTGTTTTATGATTTCTAATGTAAAATTGATAATCATGATTAAATATGTGAAGGGCATATTTTAATTAGTTGAAATTGGGTCTAATTTGTAGAAGAGTGCTAATTTCTGCAAAATTTCTTTCATCTATATATTTTCATGAAAATTGGTTTTAAGAAAGAGGATGTTTAGAAGTTCAGATTTAAATGGTGGTTTACTTAGTTGTAAGGTTACAATTATGGTGTTTAATGTTCACATTGTCTAGGATGGGCAGTGTATATAATTGCTACAAAAGTGACTTGAAGTTTCATCGACCTAATTCATTGTAGTCTTGTGATTTTATATCCTCAATATCCTTATGGAGTATAGCTTTTCGGAGTTTCCGTCTTGTAAATGTAGAATTTCAGTTGCATACTACCCACTATTGTCTACAAATCAATCACTATTGCCTATTCCATTGTAGCTGTTTAATTTAGCTTGCAGACTCAACAAACAACTTAAATTTGATATTTGGTTGGGTAAATCCGGAATTAACTTTGTCAATCAAGTTGGAATCAGTTTCATGAATCAAATCTTGAGTGAAAAGATTATTGGGATATCTATGTAACGGAAACTTGGTTGGGTAAATCCGGAATTAACTTTGTCAATCAAGTTGGAATCAGTTTCATGAATCAAATCTTGAGTGAAAAGATTATTGGGATATCTATGTAACGGAAACGGAGACCACCTTTGAGTGGATTGTTCATTCATTCATCTTTCACTTAGAATTTTGTTTTGGACCGTTTAAGCCAAAATTTTTATTTTAAATGTCTACCGATTGGGAAAGTTCAGCTAACTCTTTTTTAATTTTTTTTTTTTTTTTTATTGTTTTTTTTATATTTATTTTAATTTTTAATCTAACCCTCTTGATGGGATAGGGAAAGGAAGAAAATAACTACATTTGCTTATTCATTTGTCAACAAGGGCCAACTTACAAAATTACTAAAAATATTTAAAAAACATTGATGGAAAGGGTGGACACTTGTAGAACAGAAAAATGAAGATTCTTAAAGGAGTTCTCCAAAAGAATGCTTATCATATCTCCTACTCTTTCTCTTAAAGGAGTTTGTGAAACGAAACCTTATTAACTCTTCCTCTCCCTTTCAACGTTGATTGATTGGTAAAACTGACTTGGGTGTTGGTTAATAATGGAAGCTTAGGACATTCAAAAATAGCTTTTCCCTTGTATAGATTTACATTGTAAAATTATGAACTTCTATTATCGTGGTGGATAACAAGTTGGTCTACAATTATTTGTCATCACCGGACTAGGTAGCTAGAGAAATACTTTGCTACACTGGTCACACACATCATTTGTCACTTGTTTTATGTGAAGTTTTCTTAGAGTGATGGACTTTTTAAACTTGTAGTACACATTAGTTTTGGGATATATAGGACCATTATTGGTAATGTACTTGTATTTTAAGCATCTTGAGTTGGGATATAGATCTATTTCCTTGTTATTTCACCCAAATATTCTTCTCTTATCCCCTTTAGTTGAATAATAAGAAGTATAATGTAACAATCATGTTCTGATCTGTTATAAAATGACAAGCTGGCTTTGCTAGGCTTAAAAAAGAATATTTGGATATGCTAGCAGACCCTTAGTCAACACAGTCATCTTGGTTTTTGAACTTAATGAATTGAAGTTTCTTAAATTACAAAGTACTCCTACATTTTTGTCGATACAACTGATCAAGACTAATATGTAGCTGATGATAGGCTGATATACCTTTTATAAGCAATAAATAATTCATATGAGATTAATCACTATCTTTATGCAATACCTCTCTGTGATTTATTCTGGCTATAGTTGCAATTCATAACTCTGCTATCTAGATTCTACAAGATTACGTCCAAGCATGCACCATCTGATTTATTCTAACAAATCCACTTGTTCTCCAGTGGAACCTTCAGACAAGTCTGTTGAAATTATGCGGAAATTCTCTGAGCAATACGCTCGGAAGTCGGGAACATATTTTTGCGTTGATAAAGGTGTCACATCTGTTGTTATCAAGGTACTTTTTTCAATCTGGCTGTGTGATTGCCTTATTGCACATCCATTTGGTTATATTGATAATTACTGATAATTCACCCAGTCCTTTTTCTTTCTCTTTTAAATTATGCTCTTTTGGATGTTCATACATGTGTGGAAAAAAATTGTAATAATATTGCAGATGGGTATTCAGAGTACTACAATCTAATAGGGGAATTTGGTCGAAGTAAAAAAAAAAACAAATAAAGGTGGTCTAACAGATCTTCGAGAAAACGATTTACTTGTCTTATACCCCAAAAAATAAAGAATAATACTTTCTCCGTTCTTTTTTACATGACCTGTTTCTTTTATCACGCTTGCCAATGCACAAATTTAATGATCAATAACTTTAACACTTTGTTTGGATAGAAGGAATTGAAAGGAAAAGAAGGGAAGTGAAAGGGAGGGGGAGGGGGACAAACTCTCTTGTTTGGATAAATGAATAAATGATTGGGGGAAGGGGAAGGAGAGGAAGGGATTCATTTTCCCTCTCTCTTTAATAAGCATGATCCCTCCAAAATTGGAGAGATTTGGAGGGAAAATGGAGCTCACCTCCCCCTCCCTCCCTTTCTTTTCCTTTCCCTTCCTCCTCTTTCCCTCTCCTTCCTTTCCTTCCTTATTTTCTATCTAAACAAAGCGTAAATCTACATAAGAAAATTTGTTGTTTGACAGAGTGCACTCTTGACAGCTATGGGGTATAGTGCTTTAGATTTTTCATTGCCAGACCTTAATGTAAAGGCATTAATTTGGAATATGTCAGGGATTAGCAGAGCACAAGGATGCACTAGGTGCTCCACTTTGCCCTTGTAGGTATGCACTATTTTGGTCATTTTGGAGCGCAATGCCTTTTATTATAGATGGTTGATGATTTAACATTGAACAGTATTCTAACTTTCTTCAGATATTATGATGACAAGGCAGCTGAAGCTAGTCAAGGCTTTTGGAACTGTCCGTGTGTGCCCATGAGGGAAAGGTATGGGTATCTTCCTACCATAGTCTGTAATTTATCAATGTATATTGTATATGCAGTGTAACTTGAAAGTTGTTCATTACATTAAATACAAGCAAGTTGTTTTGGAACTTATGAAATCTTAAGGCAATAACCTTCGTACTAAATCTTTATTGGACCAAAGATCTTGAGTTATGTCTTTTGTGGTTGGTCTCTGCTGATATGAAAAATTAGCAATGTCTTCGTCTTGTATCTATAATGCTTTTAGTATCTATAAATGATGCTCTGAACTGATGTCGCGATGTGATGACATTAACTGAATGTATTTGCAAACCTAGGACAAGTGTTAAGGATGTTATTAGATTCTCTAGCAGAGGTTTTGACTTTTGAAGCAGTTAAATGACCCAAACCTCTTCATATCAAGTTTATGATATAATCTGTTTCCTTCATTCTCTTGGAAATGACTCGGTATGAACTTGTTGAATGACAATAACAACTGTTTCTTCTTTTCTCTGTTTTTCCCTTTATTTTTTCTTCTCTTGTTGCTTACTTATTTTAGGTGCCAGAACAAAGCTTTAGGATATCTGTTGAAGACCTTCAAAAGTTCAACCATAGTAAACCTCACTCCCTACACATCCATAGAAAAGGATAAATAATAAAAAATATAAGAAATATGGGATGCTTTGTGAATTTATCCTGATAAAATACAGATTGTGATGCTACCTTTGCTATACGTCTATGAAAATACCTTTTACTCACCTTGAACCAGAGCACATTCCACTCCTATTCATGTCCTCCATCTGCTTACTGAACTAACTTCATTCTATGTATACTCCATCAAGGCTACATGAACATTGAAATGAATTTTGGAGTATTAGCATTGATACTTTTTACAATCCTTTTCATGCTCTTTGGCAAAGACCTATGACCCATGTTCGACACAAGTATGTGTCCGACTCGGCTATTTTGCAAAAATAAATAAATAGATTAATAAATCAATGATTTTAAACTAAAATGAAGTGTCCAAGTGTCATACACTCATACCCATGTCCGAGTGTCGAGGGTCCGACACGGTACTTGATGTAAATTGAAGAGTTTGAGTAACTTAGGCAAAGACTTGTGCCTGCTAAAATTTTATAAAATTTTTGTGTTTCTTGTATGTTTATTATATCCCTATTGGTGTTGGAGAAAGAATGAAATTATTGTACAAGAATTTTTATGGTGATCCTTTATATTCTAATATCCTATTTGGTGGAATTTTTTTACCATAGTTTCTAGTTTCCCTCTAGAATTTATTAAGTCTAAGTTGTACACTAATTTCGCTTAAATTGGCTAACCCGTTAGTTTATGGTTAATTTCTTAGTCGCAATCAATTAAAAAACTAACATACCCCTTAGCTGACAAGGGCATCCAGGTTTATTTGCCAGATAGACAAGTTTAGTATATCTTGTGGCATTCTGGTAAATGAGAGAAATTATTCGAATAAAAAATGATTTCTAATGATGCAAGTGGTATACAACCGGGAAAAGATGGAGACATTCGTTTCTTGACGGCATTGAAGATGAAAGCTCACAAGCACCTGCAATAGAGAGTACTTCAATCGAAAATAGAGAACGTCTTAAATGGATATTATATAAAACAACCCCAACACCATTTTTGGTGGCGTGCTGCATAATTCTTTGAAAACCCTAACCAAAAAAATATGGAAATAAAAGTAATTGTTAACCTATTAGGTTAGGTGTTTGTCATTTGCTTGTGAGCTTTCCATCCTTCATTGATCATGAGCTTTGATCTCTCCATTGAAGGGTGTGCTTCAAATATTCTGAAGAAATTGAATAACGCTTAGTTTGTAAACAACTTTTTACTAAAAAAAACCAAGGCAAATGGTAAATTACAACTCTACCCACACACTAAAATCAGAAAAGACCATTATACCTCAAGATAAACAACTGATAAATATGTATTTCCTGATTTTATTACACAATTTGGGTTGGGCACAAAGATTAGGAACGGATTTAAATAACAAAAATGTCCATATGACTACAAACAAAGGAAAGAGGGTAGAAGTTAGGTAACAAGGATAAATAAGAATTATGAGTAAGGGTATGATAAATACTTAGTTGTGAACTCAAATCAAAAGTATATGATACATACCCAAGTTCAATTAATTTACAACTTCCTAAAAATGTAAATGATGTAATCAATAAAAAAAATGATGGAAATATTTTCTTTTAGTTAACACCACATCATCATCACCTAGCCCTACCACCCCACTGTTGTCGACCCTTACTACTCGAATCCACCCGCCACCCTTGATATAAATTAGGAGCATCAAGATTGGAAATTTAGCTTTTATATTTTTTATTTGTTGAGTGGCATTAATATGAAAGTTATGCATAGACTTTGGTGGTTATTTCCTAAAATAAAAGTTGTCCAAATCATTTCCATATTTAGGTTGTGCATGTGTTTAGAGAATAATTTAGGAAAATCTTATTATTATCTTTCTTAAGATAGATTAATTATGTTTGTTTGTTAATCCAAATAAGCATGTGATGTATGCCTTTAAATAGGGTTGATTTCTTAACAAAATTCAGTTTTGAATTGTTAAAAAGCTGATCCTTGTGAATTGACTAAGTATTCTTTGATTGGCATAAGTAATCGTTGGAAGACACTTTTAGGGGGCGTTTGGTTCACAGAGTGGTATGGGGTTAGAATCAGGAATGGGGTTAAGGTGGTATTGGGTTGGAACTTGATACTTAATACCATGTGTTTGGTTTAATTCTGGAATGGAATATCTCACTATTCTCTCCTTTTATTTGATACCCAAGGGAATCGAATGAGCCAAATCCACCTCCCCCCCAAGGTTTCTAAACCCCATACCTCATGGGTTTGAGGTATGGGTTTGAAATTCATATTTTTGACAACCAAACACATGGTATGAGTTTTAGTCATTCTAAACCCATACCTCATACCTATATTTCGTGAACCAAACGCCCCCTTAGTGGTTTGTTATCCTTGGTACTAAGGAATAATAAACTCCAATACCAAACGTAAAGCCATACAAAATAATCCACTAATTGCTCATAATCACATTATTTAGTCATATATCCACTCGTTTTGAATCTAAATTTTAAGAAAATCCAAGAAAAATTTAATAACGAATATTTTGTCTAAGAAACCATAAAAATTCACATCAATTTGGTGTGGTTGTTGCTCTGCTGTTTGGAAAGGGAAAAGGTGCAAACTTTGATAGTTCGTGCAAAATTTTGTAGAAATCATGCCTAAAAGGCTATTATAGTTTTGTAAGTTAGATTGTTTGGCTTTGTTCTCCTTCGTTACCTTTCCAAATTGGTTAACTTTGTCTATCACCTGCGAAATTCTAGACTTTATCAACTTGTGGAGCTGGTTGATGTAAATTTATATGGATTAAACGAGTGGATTTGTAACTAAATAATAAGTGATTATGAGCAGTTAGTAGACTGCTTTTCGAGACTTTACATTTGTGATATGGAGTTTATATTCCTAACCAATAATGACTAACAATTAACAACTTCTTCCGACTATTACTTATGCCTTCTGATGAATAGTAGTTAATCCATTCACAAAAATCAAATTTTTAAGAATGGAAAAGTGAATTTTATTAAAGAAACCAACCCTATTTAAAGGCATACATCAAAACCTAATTAGGATAAACAAACCATCATAATTAATCTACAAATCCTAATTAATATCTTAAGCAAAATAAATATTAGAATTCCCTATATTAATCCCTAAACCCATGTACAACCTATATAAGGTAGCAATTTGACAAACTTTTATTTTAGGAAACAAACAACTAAAGACCTGTTCTATTCACCTTCTTTTCACTTATTTTTGGTTTAATAAGTTATGATAAGTTCACTTCAGGAAAAATAAGTTATGATAAGGGTTATCCAAGTTCAAATTATAACTTTAATAAATTTTAATAAGGTCTAATAAGTTCAGGTAAGATCACATAAGTTCAAATAGGTAAAAATCAGGTGAATAGAACACACCCTAATTCTAATATATATGCTTAACTTTTGGATGAATCCGATGAAAAAATAAACGATTAAACAAAATTTTAAGGAAAGCAGTTAAATCTTCAATCTTGATGCTCCTAATTCACATCAAACAAAAAACTCACTTCTTGTCATCCACCACCACCACCATCGAAATTGTAACCCTGGATTTCAGGAGTGAAGGAGAGAGAAAAAAGGAGATGCTTGTTGAAGAACAAATGGAGGTGGCAATGGCAAGACTTGTAACTTGGGACTATTGGTGAAGTCAATATAGGGTGGTCAGAAAAAAATAATTTAGGGGTAGGTTAGTAAATAGAGTTGTTAAGGTTAAATAATGAACCATAAAAGTATGGGTTAGCCCGTTTGAGGATAAGTAATGCATTATGTAGACTTAACCTAGGGGGTCACTAAACTAAATAGGAATTCCGAATATAAAAGGCCACCATGTAGATTTTCCCAATAGCTTTTTGGTTTCTTATGTTATTTACAATATTGGAAATTTTAATTAAATTTATTTTCTAGATAGAATCCTTGCATTTGAAGATTCTTTAATAAGTTTCTAACATATGTATCATCCATCTTCATTATGCCACGGAGTTATGCATGTCTATAGGTAAATTGCAACTATATTTCATAGGAAACTGCTAGAGATCAGCTCAGGCCTCCTATTTTGGTCACATACGCAAGGAAGAAGCAGGGCAAGGGGAGTGGAATCAGTTAAGCAAGCCAAGGGTAGAAGAGTCTTTAATGCAATAATTCTGTTAAGAAAGTTTGTTATGGATTAAGGGGAATCTTTAGGCAAAGTGTTGAGCTGGCTTAGTCTATATTAGGGGGGAATAATCTGCTGTAATGATCATGCATTTTGTTAATTGAGTGTGATTATCTCTGGGAGAGTCCTTTCCTCTCAAATGAAAGGTGTATTGGATGCTCATTGTTGAATATCAATACATACTATCTTCTTTCTTCCCTGATCTACTCTGTTTTCTTCTCTACAAAATTTATACTGAAAATCTAATTCATAGCAAGTTGGTATCAGAGCAATCGACCTTACCTGTGCAAGTTATGGCTCGATTAACTCACGCGCAGCGTTTGGATTTGCTCGAGCAGGAGATTGCCGGAGTGCCGTCGCAGGTGGCTCATGAGGTTAACTCGGTGTTGGCGTCATTTCGAGCTGACATCGCAGCACAAATCGCTGCAATTCAGGACAAGTCTCGTTCTGAGCCCCGTCCTGAGCCTCGGACCGTCGCCGCGAATGGGCCACCATATCAGTGGGACAACCCATTTGCGGGAGCACCGTCTCAGTTGGTGTCTGGAGGTGGTGGTGAGCAAGGAGGTCAGTCGATTTGGAGGTTGCGGAAGTTGGATTTACCCTTGTTTGACGGAACCAACCCGGATGGGTGGATTCTCAGAGCGGAGAGATTCTTCCATTTCTACAGACTCACGGCCGACGACCAGCTGGAGGCGGCGGTTGTCGCGCTAGAGGGCGACGCCTTGCTTTGGTATCAGTGGGAGCATAGGAGACACCCTCTCCTGTCCTGTCGTGGGAGGCGTTGAAGAAGGTGATACTTCGCCGATTTCGCACCACCGCCACTGGCACCCTCCACGAGCAGTGGCTCGCTCATCGCCAATCTGGAACGGTGGCGGATTATCGGAGGAGATTCATTGAACTCCTTGCTCCGATCGAAGGAGTTCCAGAAGAGATTGCGAAGGGCCAATACATAAACGGGTTAAAGGAGGATATTAAGGTGGAGGTTCGGATCCTTGACCCGGTTTCGTTGGATCATGCAATGGAGTTATCTGGGCGGATTGAAGAGAAGTTGCGTTTGGGCCCAAGGCCCAGAACTGTTGGACAGCTACCCACTTGGAGAACCCCGTTTCCTTCGACCCGACCCATTTCTTCTACCCAAATCCAGCCCTATCACCCCCCAAACACGATCCCAGCTAACTCAAACTCCACTTCACCACACCCAAACACTAACCGTTACCACCCTAAACCTGCCGGAGAAATAAGGAGGTTGTCGGAGTCCGAACTTCAGCACAAACGAGAGCAGGGGCTCTGTTTTCGCTGTGATGAAAAATGGAACATCAACCACCGCTGTCCGCGGCGTGGGTTGAGTGTTCTCTTGACTGTGGAGGAGGGTGACGACTTGGAGGAGGAAGTTGAGATGGATATTAGGGAGAAGCCGGCGGTAGACCCCCAACCCCTTGTCGAAACCACACCTCTTCCCTTTTCCGACACAATCCTTGGTGTTTCTTTTAGCTCGGTGATGGGAATCACCAATCCACGAACCATGCGCATGGGAGGGACGGTGAATGGCCAAGCGGTGGTGGTGATGATTGACCCAGGGGCCACGCATAATTTTATTTCCACCGTCGCTGCTCAGAAATTGGGAATTCCTCCGTTGGATTCTAAGAGTTTTGCTGTGACTTTGGGCACCGGTGAGGCGGTGCAAGGGGAGGGGGTGTGTAAGGCGGTGTTATTGGAAGTTCAGGGCCTCTCAATAGTGGAAGATTTCCTTCTCCTTCCTCTGGGAAATTCTGATTTAATTTTGGGTCTTCAATGGCTCGAAAAATTGGGCACTATCGCTACCAACTGGAAGACACAATTGATGAAGTTCCAGTTGGGTGATCAGACGGTCACATTGCAGGGGGATCACTCTCTTGGTCGTTCTGGAATTTCGCTTAAGGCTATAATGAAGACAATGCAGAAAGAGGGGTATGGGTTTTTGGTGGAATTAAATCATTTGGTGGGGGAATTTTCTGGTAATACACCTTCAGATGAGGCGCCACAATTCTTACAGCAGATCCTTCATGAGTTCTATGAGGTGTTTGCAATGCCGGAAGGGCTGCCTCCCCGACGCTCAATTGAGCACTCAATCATCTTGAAGGAAGGCACGAACCCCATTAGTGTCTGACCTTATAGATACCCGCAAAGCCAGAAAGATGAGATCGAACGTTTGGTACATGATATGCTCACGGCAGGTATCATTCAACCTTCTTCTAGTCCTTATTCTAGCCCCGTGTTGTTGGTTAAAAAACGGGATGGATCTTGGCGTTTCTGTGTTGACTATAGGGCCTTAAACAAATGTACTGTTCCTGATAAATTCCCAATTCCCATTATTGATGAACTTTTGGATGAATTGTATGGCGCTTGTGTTTTTTCTAAATTGGACCTTAAGTCGGGGTATCATCAGATTCGTGTCCGCGAGGAGGATGTGAATAAGACTGCATTTCGTACCCACGAAGGACATTACGAATTTCTAGTAATGCCTTTCGGGCTAACGAATGCCCCTGCCACTTTTCAGTCATTGATGAATGCGGTTTTCAGACCTTTCCTTCGCAAGTTCGTTTTGGTGTTTTTTGATGATGTGTTGGTTTATAGTAAGTCTAAGGAGGAACATGTGAGGCACCTAGAGGAAGTCTTAAGGGTGCTTCATTCTCAAATGCAAACCGCAAGAAGTGCGATTTTGGGCAAGAGCGTGTGGCTTATTTAGGCCACATTATCTCTGGCCATGGTGTGGAAGTTGACCAGAGTAAAATTCAAGCAATGTTGGAGTGGCCTCGTCCAAGAAATTTGAAGGAACTTCGGGGTTTTTTGGGATTGACAGGGTATTATCGGAAATTCATCCAAAATTATGCTCACATTGCTCATCTCTTAACTAAGCAGCTTAAGAAGGATAATTATGGTTGGTGTCCAGCAGCTACTCAAGCTTTTGTCGCTCTTAAGGAGGCTATGACAAAGGCTCCTATCCTTGCTTTACCCGATTTCTCACATCCTTTTATTCTGGAAACCGATGCTTGTGGTCACGGTGTGGGTGCGGTTCTGCTACAATGTGGGCATCCCATTGCTTATTTCAGTAAGTTACTTGGACCCCGGGCTTGGTCCAAGCCTATATATGAAAAAGAGTTGATGGCAATCGTGTTGGCTGTTGAAAAGTGGCGTCACTATCTTTTGGGAAGGCATTTCATTGTGCGCACTGACCAAAAGAGTTTGAAATTTCTGTTGGAGCAAAGAGAGGTGGGTCAAGCCTACCAAAAATGGGTGGGTAAGCTTTTGGGCTACACTTTTGATATTCACTATAAACCCGGCTCAAGCAACGTGGTGGCTGATGCTTTGTCTCGTGAATTACTTCCCCACATTACTTGTGCTACAATGATTTCTTCTTGTGGGGTGCCGTGGGCTACATTCCAAGCTCATATTAACAAGGACCCTTTGATTTGTAAGCTGACAGACAACATCAGGCAGGGACTTCAGGTTCCTAAATGGTTTGCCTTGGACAATGATGTTCTTAAGTATAAAGGTCGGGTTGTTATTCCCAAACACTCGGCTCTCACTTCAGCCTTGCTTAAGGAGTACCATGACTCACCTATTGGGGGCCATTCGGGGGATTTTCGCACTTATCAACGCCTTGCTGCTGAATGGTATTGGTTGGGGATGCGGAAGGATGTTACCCGTTATGTGCAAGCTTGTCTTGTTTGTCAGCAAAATAAGACTTCTTCTCTTACTCCCATGGGTCTTTTGCAGCCTCTACCTATTCCGGAGAGAGTTTGGGAGGACATTTCATTAGATTTTGTTGAAGGGCTTCCAAAATCTGCTGGGTGGGACACGATCTTGGTGGTAGTGGACAGACTTTCGAAGTATGGTCACTTTATTCTTCTTAAACACCCATTTTCTGCTCCTATGGTGGCCCAAGTTTTCATTAAGGAAGTAGTAAGGTTGCACGGGATTCCTTCTACTATAGTGTCGGATAGAGATAAAGTCTTTTTGAGTATCTTTTGGAACGAGCTCTTCAAGTTACATGGGACACAATTGGCAAGAAGCACAGCATACCATCCCCAATCTGACGGGCAAACTGAGGTGCTCAATAAGGGTGTCGAGTCCTACCTCCGTTGCTTTATTAATGGGAAGCCCCGTTCTTGGTCTGCTTGGATTCCTTGGGCAGAGTACTGCTATAATACTTCTTTTCATACGGCTACAAATTTTACCCCCTTCAAGATTCTCTATGGTCGGGATCCACCTCACCTTGTTCGTTATTCTACGGGTAGTACTGCAGTTGCCTCGGTGGAGGAGCAATTGTTGGAACGTGATGCGGTTCTAGATGAGCTGCAGTTTCATTTGGTTAGAGCACAAGAGTTCATGCGCTATTATGAGAACAAAGGAAGACGCGAAGGGCATTTTGAGGTGGGGGACTTGGTGTTTCTTAAGCTACAACCTTATCGTCAGCAATCTGTGGTCCCTATCCTGTGGTTTTATGGTCCCTATCCTGTGGTCAAGAGAGTGGGTGAGGTCGCTTATCAGTTGCTGCTGCCTGAGGGGTCAAAAATACACCCTGTTTTCCATTGCTCACAGCTCAAGAAGTCCGTTGGACAAGGTCACACACCATCTCCTTTGCCTTCTCAGTTGACTGCTGACTTGATCCTGGAGGTGCAACCTGAATCTGTCCTGGGGATTAGGAACAGTCAGCAAGGAGCTCTCACTTTGGTTGAGGTACTCATTAAGTGGCAGCATCTCACACACACTGAAGCAACATGGGAACCCTTTGATGATATTGTGGCTCGTTTTCCAGCTTTCCACCTTGAGGACAAGGTGAATCTTCTTGGGGGAGGTATTGCTAGAGATCAGCTCAGGCCTCCTATTTTGGTCACATACGCAAGGAAGAAGCAGGGCAAGGGGAGTGGAATCAGTTAAGCAAGCCAAGGGTAGAAGAGTCTTTAATGCAATAATTCTGTTAAGAAAGTTTGTTATGGATTAAGGGGAATCTTTAGGCAAAGTGTTGAGCTGGCTTAGTCTATATTAGGGGGGAATAATCTGCTGTAATGATCATGCATTTTGTTAATTGAGTGTGATTATCTCTGGGAGAGTCCTTTCCTCTCAAATGAAAGGTGTATTGGATGCTCATTGTTGAATATCAATACATACTATCTTCTTTCTTCCCTGATCTACTCTGTTTTCTTCTCTACAAAATTTATACTGAAAATCTAATTCATAGCAGAAACTTATTTATTAAATTGATCTCTAGATAGAATCCTTGCATTAGAGGTTCGTTAATGAGTTTTTCGCATGTATATCATCCATCTTTATTATCTCATGGAGCTATGCATCTATATGTAAATTGCAACTTAATTTCTTAGGATACTTGTTAAATGAATAGTTACAAGATAAGAGTTAAGAAAAGGTTAATTATTTTCCAATGAAGATCCTCTATTCTTTTAATTCCCCATATGACATCCAACATCTCTTGTATTTCCACATCACCTTCATCTAGATGTTTTAATTAGACTTTTCATGTCTCTTCTATTGTAGTATGGGCACTTGGCACTCCATTTTACTCTAAAAATATATAGGAAATATTATTTTAATGTTTGATACATTTAGACACTTGATTGATGTAATTATTGATCCGAAAATCAACAAACACAAGGATAAATGTGTAAGTCTAATTCTATACAAGAAAGCCACCAAGAATTAAACCAAAACCAAGAGTAATTAACTAAGAATCCACCTAATTAACTAGCTCTAAACGAGTGTTTTAACTAAAACAAACTAAAACAACAATTGATCACTATCAATTAAAGAAAGTGTTTAACTTCAATTTTCTGTATTTCATAATTTGAATTTTTGCATGTGTGTATAGCTCTATTTATAAGATTATTTAACCTATAAAGATTAGGACAAATCCCTAATTCAATCATAGATCAAATTCTATCTGTCCTAGAATTCTATTGCAAGTAGAGAACTAGTTTAGCTTGGAAACCAAGCTACACAGTTGTAGCAACTCTAACAACCTACCTTAATTAAATCCACATGCCTAAAATCAGTTATACTAAGTATAAAAAATATCCTAACAACTTAACTAAAATAACTTTAAAGAATCCTAATGCTTAAAAAAAAAACCCCTTTCAAGTGAAAGGTGAAAACTTGTAAGCAAAATTTAAATAAACTAATCAAAGAAATAATCTAAATACCAAGAAAAGCTATTAAACAAACCGTAACTTTGCTTTGATATCCAAGAAAGTGTGCGTTGCTTGCTAGGCTTGCATCAATGTTTAGGGACAAGCTTTCCTTATGCATAATTAGTAAATCTTCAAAATTCTCCATATTTGTATTCATATCATTGATGCTTCACATGTATGTGACTATTTATGTTTGACATTAGTTTAGAGTTCAAGTGACATTGTGATAACTAAGGCCCCGTTTGGCTTGATGTAAAATGCTTTCATGGAAATTGGTTTTTCCCATAATTTCCCATTTTCATTTGGTTGATTTGTGATGGGGTGGAAAATTGCATTCATAATGGTGGAAAACATTTGCCATTCCAAAACAAAGGAAGCTACATTTTCCACCCTTCTCCTTCTCTCCTTTTTACTTTTCTTTCATCCATCCCCACATTTCTACTCTTATTTTTAATTTCTCTTTAACTTTTCTTGTAAGAGCCAAGTGTGGTTTTCCTTGAAAATATGTTTTCCATGAAAACTAAGACAATATTTTGCATCAAATCAAATAGGCCCTATAAGTGTTTTTTTATTGGGGAATTGCACATTTGTACACCTGTAATTGTAACAATCATAGATGACAGATTCCCCCCGCAACCCCCCCTCCCTTCCCCCCCAAAAAAATGCCAATATGGTCGTGACAGTGGTTGCAGCTGGCGACCAACATCAACACCTTTTTTTTTTGTCACTACACTGTTGAAGGTGTACTAGATTATCAGGTTGTGAGGAAGAGTCAATGCTCTGTACATGAGAACATGACAGCTTCTAGAAGTGTTTGGTCGTTGGTTTAATACAAAGTAGTGCATACTAACATGACTCAATAAATTTCATTGTATTGCCTCTGGACCATAAACGGGTGGTACTGACAGCATTGCCAACATATCTTTGAGAAATTATTTTCCGTTTGAATACTGGAGCGATATACAATACTAATGATATATTGATGTACAATAGGGAACTTGATTTACACCTAGCAAGCAAGTAGTGAACCACTAATACTATAATTTTCTTGAACCTTAGAAATACTACGTAGTATACAACAATATAGTGTGTCAATCAGGAATTTCACATTTAACTAAGTTTTTAAGCAGAGGCTCATAAACCAAGTTTATAACGATAGTTACAATACATAGTAGGAGTGTTTTGGATGCATAAGGAAAAACTATTACAATAGTAACTGTCTCAGCTTCATTGTCTTAAACCAATATCGAAGTTGTTTCTATCATTTGTAGGAAGGTCCAATGATTTTGCTGTCTGGTGCAGTGTAATCTTGGTAGAGCCCTATGTTTCATTCCAGTCAAAATAGGATAGGCAGACTGTTATTGATCTTAACTGTATCTTTTTAGGAAGAGTTAGCTCTAAAAACTTGCCAGATCACAAGTCCATTGAAGTATACCGAATTCTTGGAGAGATTGACTGCAAAAGGTGTTGCTAGGAATTTCTAATTTGCAAACTTTCTCTGCAATGATCCTGATGTACTTGTTGAGAAAGATCGGGTTGAATATTTTTCATGGTTAGATCACTATAATCTACTCAATGTGAGAATGATCAACCTTAAAAAAGTGAGTCTAATGTAGCCTATGTGAGTTAGGTAAGCTCTCTGTAATTTGTATAGCTTGGTGTAACGCAGATGCAGACATGTGAGAGTGGTTGGTGGGAGCAATGCTTAAAAATGCTCAAGGTGCGAGTGAGAGGGGTTATGCTGCACCCCCCCTCTGTGCGCCTCTTTGAAGTGAGGCACTATATGAACAATTAAAAGTTTTTGACTGAAGTTTGCGTCAGATTCGCCTCATGTGCACCTCAAGTGCACCTAACCTTCACCTAACCACAAACGCCTCGCCCAGACCAAGTTAAGCGCTTACTCCCATCGCGTTGTGCCTCAGTGCCTTAGGCGTGCTTTTGAAAACAGTGTGGTAGATTGAATAGCAGTAAAAGAGGTAGAGGTAGGGATACTAAGAAGAGTGAGTTGAGTCTTTCAGGGCTAGTGTATTTTATTATTCCAGGCTTTCAAGCTGTAGGCAATAAAATCTAGGACATTGGGGTCCACTTTCTTGTCAATTCCTGTGCAATTAGCTAGTTTGATCCTGGTGAGAATATAGGAATTTTGCCAAATCTTTCTATGTAATTCAGCTCTGCGTTAGAAGCAGGGTTGCTTTCCTCTATGCCCAGTATATTGCATAATATGCCCTCTATACTGACAATGATGCAATGTGATATACCCTTCAAGTGGTAACCCCTTCACTGTGACATGGAATTCTGAAAAGATAACAAAGAAATCCACCACTTACGCTTATCTGTAAATTATATATGCTCAGAGATTGTTGGTAACTTGAAAGTTTTTTGGGACCAAATGATTTTTGTTCTGACCCTGGCTAGAAGCTGGCTTGATGTTTTAAATGCTTACTGTAGGAGTGGTCCTGCATTGCAAAAAAGACATACTTAAGATTAAGGTATCGTTATGTTGTTAATTTGTTATTGATAAAGGGAGTTGGATTCAGGAGACTTCTAACTATATGTCACTAGATGAAGAGAACTATCAAACTAAACATTTTCTCCTTGATATGCTCATTGTTTGTGCACAATATAATGTAACTCTGTTACTGCAGAGTATTATTGTACTATTATTGCTATCACTACTGGCACCATGTTCATGGTGGTAGTCTTGATGATCTTACTTGCTGCTTAGATTATGGATCCTTTATGCATCTCTATATTAAGTGATCATCAATTCATCAAGAATGACACATAAATTTGAGAAAAGTTTTTTTTTTTGTTTTGTTTTTCCTAATCTAGTTATGGTTTTTGATTTGATACCTTAATAACCCTTAATGTTGGCTCCGTGATATCAAGTCAAGCAAGTGTTTTTTTTAGATGCAAACACAACTGTTCGAGGGTATTTTTGTTAAATTATACCATGTTATTAATTAAATAAGTTAAGGAGAATGTGACAACTAATTTATTCGGAGGTATTGTATTTTTTTAAACTTCAAGTTCAATATTTTGTCCATATATTGATGCACATATATTGAATTGACAGGAAGGAGTGCCACTGCATGCTTTTCTTGACCCCAGAGAATGATTTTGCAGGCAAGGATCAGGTAATTTCCACTTGATATTACTGAGACATTATCATTATTTCATTTGATCTCTTCCCTATATTTCCCAGGATATTTAACCATCACTGCAATTTAACCACAAATTTCTTGCAGACTATTGGCTTGGATGAGATACGGGAAGTAACTGCAAACATTTAAGGTAATGACATACTCGTTACTAAATTGTTTGGGAACTTGCAATCAGCTTGTACATTTTGTATTCTTACGAGGAAGCTGGTTAGTGTTGTATTGTCTGCTTACCCATCAATGAACTTTATTTGTGTTTTGGATAGATGAGTATAGTTGATGTATAATATATTGCTGTGACAATAAGCAATCATTGCCGTTTTCTTATATTTTGTTTGTAATTAGGCCGATTTTCTCATCTGAAAGCATTTTTTTTTTCTCTTTTCAATGTTATATACAGAGCATCATTGAGTTGTTTGTAGAAGCGCAAGGCACCCTATTCCTGCACCCGTGTTAGTCGTGTATACTGATCAAACTTTAAAAGAGAATTTTTCGAGAAAAGAATGGGGATCTTTATCCCATCTTGATTAATATCATATCTTTGCATTTGGTGTGTTAACCTACTATTTTCTCCCCGCTCCTCCCCACCCCCTGCCCCTCCTCTACAATTTTGTATCCAGAAATATAGTAAAAGAATTCACATCCTTTGAAATTTACCAGGTAGTGCTCCTCTTTCCTCTGAATATGCTAGATTGCTAGCTTCTATCCTTGTTCACTTTAAGGGATTGTAACTTATTTTTCCTAGAAGATTTAAAACAGTCGACATAAACTTAAATCTGCTACTAGTATTGGGTTGTTGATGTACATGGAGCGCAACAACTTTTAAGAAATTGAATCCAATCTTTGATCCTAACTTATGTGTGCTGCATATATGTCATTCATATTGATTTGTTCCTATCAGCAATAAATAATATAGGCTATTACTTGCTAGTCATATAATTATGAAATCCATTGGCATATAAAATAACAAGTTGTATACTTGTGGTAATTACAAATTGGGGCATGCGAACTCACATCGAAGAATATGTATTACTTCCCTGTAAGAAATCTAATACAGAGTAACAAATAGAACAAACAAATTGGTTAACTGTCACAAAGCAATCCCTTTCAATCAATTAAAAATTACATCAACAAGCTTCAACCGAGCGCGAACTGCTTGTAGAGGAAACCTGCCCACGATTGTTCTTAGCACAATCTTTTCCGTTTCTTACAGCAAAAGCAGCCAAAAACATGTTTCCTACGCCACCATTATCTGAAACCGCCGAATTCCCACTCCTGCAAGCATGATCTGCAGGGAGCCTGTGCTTGAGGCAAACCTTAATGTTGCAGCATTTACAAACTGTGGCATTAGAGCACGTCAAATTCTCCCTGCAACGTTTAACTGGACATCGCGGTTTCTTCTTCTTTGAAGGATCACATTCTTTCGAGCTCTCATGTTTCTTCTTCAGAGCTGCCTCCTCTTCACAAGATAAGCCGGTAGTTTCCATTGATACAGAGCATATTTCACACACAATCACCTTCCTGCTTTTGTCGTCTGATTTCGGGCAATCATGTGACTTGTACGTTCTGTGTTCTACGCAGAAAACCTGCAACAATAGAATGACTCATACTTTAGAATAACTCAAATTTATGCATATACTACATCCATTACATATTAGTAGTAAGTTAGTAACTTTATTAAATTATTTGTGAGAAACAAAATATTAAAGTTACAACTAATATGTAACGGAGGAAGTATAAACATCCCAAGGAATATTGATACCTGTGTTAACGCTGCAATAGATATTAGATAAGGAGTATAATTAGATTTTCAAACATACCCCCGTCTTATAACGACGGGTTATTAAAAGTTGTACCTTTTGGCAACGATTGCAGCCGAAGGGGAGAAAATCAAGCTGATGACAATCCGAATATTGACAATGTCGTCCTAAATCTGGAAAAGCTTCTGTTCCTCCTCCCATCTCAACCCCGTTGTTTGTTTCTTACAGAATAAGAAAATTATGTTGAAAATCGAAAGTTAAAACTTATGAAATTGGTGTGTTTGTTGGAAAGGAAGGGTTGAATTTATAATTTATAAGGTTTCCTTGTAGCTTGGAGAATAAGATAGATGCCTGAAAGAAGAATCGTGAATTCAGACTCTATACGACTTATGACGTCAGGAAACACGTTTTTCCTTTTTTTTTTTTTATCTTTTTTTATTTATTTTTTTTATCTTTGAAAAAAAGTTTTTCTAATGAGTTTGAGTTTAACCAAACCTTAATAGAGGAGTCGACCGGGTGTTGATAGAGCATAATTATTTATTGCCCGAGCTAATTGTGTCTAGAGGCGGACCTACGTAGTAACAAGGGGTAGCACCGTAGCACTTGCTAATTTGTTGATTAAAGGGAAGACTATTTAATAGCTACAATAAAATTAACTACCTCCGTTACATATTAGTTGTAACTTTGGGCAATATTTGTGAGAGATAAAATATTTCAAAGTTGCAACTAATATGTAACGGAGGTAGTAACTATTGTAATTAGTTATAATCTTGACCCTTTATTTTTTGTTAGATTTCGGGAAAACTCCTTGGGTTGGAGTGTGTACCATTGAATAATATATATAGAGTTACAATACTAGTCCTAATCTTGTTAGGAAACCTAGTACGATAAGAATACAAACTATATCACAAAACTATACAAATATATCCTACTCTGCGACAAATATTATAATAACCTATAATATCTATCACACCCCCGCAGTCGTAACGGGAGGAGGGCGAACGCTAAGACTGGACCTAAAATCCAGAAATAAGTCTCGCGGTAGGCCTTTGGTGAAAATGTCTGCAAACTGATATCTAGTAGGAACATGCAAAACCCGAACTTGTCCCAAAGCAACCTTTTCTCGAACAAAATGAATATCCATCTCCACATGTTTGGTGCGTTGGTGTTGTACCGGGTTGCCAGAAAGGTAAATAGCACTGACATTATCACAATAAACAATAGTAGCCTGCCGTAGAGGACAATGTAACTCAAGTAAAAGATTACGAAGCCAACATGCCTCTGAGACAACATTTGCGACGCCTCGATATTCCGCTTCTGCACTCGACTTAGACAAAGTATGCTGACGCTTAGATGACCAAGACACGAGGTTGTCCCCAAGGAAACAACAGTAGCCCGATGTGGAACGTCAGGTATCGGGACAACCTCCCCAGTCAGCGTCAGTGTAAGTAATAAGTCGATGAGAAACAGTCGGATATAAATGTAAGTCGTGATCAATGGTACCCTGAACATAACGCAGAATGCGTTTCAATGCCTCAAAGTGAGGTTCCCGGGGATCATGCATAAAAAGACACACCTGTTGTACCGCATAGGCAATATCTGGCCTAGTGAAAGTGAGATACTGAAGTGCACCTGCTAAACTGCGATACAAAGTCAGATCCCGAACTGGTGGTCCTGCATCTGCACTAAGTTTTGACTTAGTGTCAACTGGAGTGGCTGCAGGTTTACATGAGCCCATACCTGCACGCTCTAAAATCTCCTGTGCGTACTTTTCCTGTGAAAGTAGCAGATAAGAGGAAGTGCGGGTTACCGCTATCCCTAAAAAATAACTCAATGGACCCAAATCAGTCATAGGGAACTCAGTTTGCAACTGAGATATGATCCCTGCACGCAACTTGTCAGAAGAAGTAGTTAATATAATATCATCAACATATAGAAGCAAATATGCCATATCATCACCCTGTCGAAGAATAAATAGTGAGTTGTCACTCTGAGAAATGACAAATCCCAATTTGATGAGAAAATTTGCAAAGCGTTGGTACCAAGCTCTAGGAGCTTGTTTCAAACCATAGAGAGCCCTACGGAGTCGACAAACATGAGTGGGTGCTTTCCGATCAATAAAACCCGGAGGCTGGTGCATATAAACAGTTTCCTGCAAGTCACCATGTAAAAAGGCATTTTTGACATCTAATTGATGTATTGACCACTTTTTAGCCATAGCTAAACTTAGAACAGTGCGAATAGTGGCTGGTTTAACTACCGGACTGAAGGTCTCATCACAATCTACACCAATTTCCTGCGACCTGCCATCACATACAAGACGAGCTTTGTGCCTTTCAAGATCACCATTAGACTTGTATTTATGCTTAAAGAGCCACATACAATTAACAATATTCACCCCCGTAGGCCTAGGCACCAATTCCCATGTCCCTGTCTTAATTAAAGCACTATATTCATCATTCATCGCCGCATTCCAGTTATGGTCATTTAAAGCTTGTTTATAAGACTTTGGAAGGGGTGATTTATGATGATGAGGACCCGAAGGTTGAACGGTGATGTTGCAATATTTTGGGTTTGGCTTAAAAATTCCCCGTTGGCTACGAGTAACTCGGGGAGAGGGAGGTGGTGGCCGAGTGGGTTGTATGGGCGGTACACCACGCAATGGTGGCGGGGTATAAGCTGATGTTGGTGAACCTGGGCTGCTGGTCGTGTTTGGGCTGGACAGGGAAGTTCGCGGGCTTGCCGCGGCTGAAGGTGGGCTGTCGCAGGCTTGCTGCGATGTGGACTGGTGAGATGGGGAGGGCGTGTTTGGAAGTGGGCTGACAAAAGGTAGAGATGGGCCTCGGTTTTGAGGTGTGGTTTGTGAGCCACGAGTTGTAGATGATGGAGAGGGTGGGCCGTGGTTCTGGGCTGGGGTTTGTGAGCCACGATTATGGGTTTAAGAGGGAGTTTGGGCTGTTTGTTGTGGGCTATGTAAAAAGGGATGCAACAAATCAGGAGATGGAGGATCATCCACCAAAAAATCGTAGTCAGTGTTGCGGAATTGTGCTAAATTCCGAAACGGAAAGACGGTTTCATCAAAATTGACATGCGCGAGATGATGATTTTATTGGTGGTGAGATCAAGACACCTATACCCTCTATGATCAATAGGATAACCCAAGAAAACACATGGTGTTGATCTAGGAGCTAATTTATGTGGAGTTGTGGCAGACAAATTAGGAAAACAAAGACACCCAAAGACACGAATATGATCATACGAAGGAGTTTTCCCAAACAAGGCAAGAGCGGGAGTACTGTTTTTAAGAGCTTTGGTTGGCAAAATATTTTGAAGATAAGTGGCCATTTCAAGAGCATAAAACCAATACGATGGGGGGAGAGACGCATGAAAAAGAATTGTACGCTTAATATTATTAAGGGTACGAATCATACATTCAGCTTTGCCATTTTGGGAAGATGTGTGTGGACAAGAGAAGCGGAAAAGCATTCCGTGGTCAATACACTTTTGCTTAAACGGGTCATTATCAAATTCCCTACCATGATCACATTGAAAACATTTAATTTGACGTTCAAATTGGGTTTCAACATATTTTCGGAAATTTATAAATGATTGAAAAGCTTGAGATTTGTATTTTAAGGGAATTGTCCACACAAAGTGAGTATGATCATTTAATAAAACTAGATAATATTTGTGACCTTGAGCACTACGAATGGGAGATGTCCATAAATCGGCATGTATAATATCAAAAGCACAAACTGTAGTATTATTAGAATTATCAAAGGGAAGTCGAGTATGTTTTCCTAATTGACATGAATTGCAAAATGTGGAGTCATGCTCCTTATTACAATAAATATGATTTTTAGACTTAAGATAGCTAAAAACTTGAGCTCCAGGGTGTCCTAGACGACTATGCCAAGTGGAAGGTGAGACAGCAGTAAGGGAAGTAGCAAGACAGGCTGACGGAGTGGTTCTGACTGGATATAGGTCTCCCGAACTATCACATCTCGTTATTATGTTCCCCGTACGAAGATCCTTCACAGAAAAACCAAAAGGATCAAACTCAATAGACACTAAATTATCAGAGGTAAATTTACGGACTGAAATAAGGTTCTTTATGAGTTGAGGTGCTAGAAGGACATCATGAAGGACAAGAGGTGTTTTAGTATGGGGAAGGGTGCCATGACCATAACCTGTTACTGGAATGCGATGACCATTACCAACTAAAATATGATTTTTAGTGCTTAAATTAAACAAGGGCAAGAGATTACCAGCGTTATTCGTCATGTGAGATGTTGCACCTGAATCCACGTACCACTGATTGTCGGGATTTGGAAGAGTCATCGTGGAGAAAGAGGATGCCAATTCCGTTGGTGTCATGGGCTGCCCGTATTGGGCTGAGTACGCATGTTGGGGTCTCGGGTGGCCGAGAATTGATTGCTGCTGTTGGACTGGAAAAGGAGTAGGAGGTCTGGCCCAAGAAGCTTGCTGGGCCCACTACTTAAAACTAGCCCAGAGCTGTTGCTGACTTGGGGCGGACTGATTTTGGGGGTTAGTTTGGGCCTGGGCTGTTTGTGGCTGTTGGTTCTGCCCTTGGCCACGCCCCCTGCCTTTCCCTTTGGGTTTGCCTCCCCTCCCCTTGCTGCCACGCCCACCGCCACCACCACCCCTACCCTGTTGCTGCGGTGGTTGCTGCTGTTGGGCGGCTGCCGCGGTGGTGGTGGTGGTGTTGTTGTGTTGCGCTACAAAGGCTTGCCCGGAATTTTCCTTAGCCGATTTTCTTGACTCCTCTAACAAAATTCTTGATCTTGTTTCATCAAATCCGGGAAGAGGGCGAATTTGAGTGATGGATTGAGCCACTCCATCATAGTCCGAGTCAATTAAACCTGCACAAAGACGAAGAACCAAAGCTCTCTCGGATACGGGTTGACCAACATTAGCAAGTTGGTCTTTGAGTTCCTTCAATTTCTGACAATAAGAAGACACGTCTGGAAAATTCTCAACAAAAAGATTGTTAAATTGATTTTCAAGGTATATAGCACGAATTTCACCATTATCTTGAAAAATATTAGCGAGTCTATCCCAAGTTTCTTGTGCCGTAGCATTCTTGTACAACACCGTGCTTCGTAAGTCTGCAGAAATTGTATTATAAATCCACTTTTTCACAATTGAGTTTAAGGCGGTTCCACTGCGCCTAGGTGAGGTCCGTAGGACGAGGTGATTTTGGATCTATATGGTCGATAACATTGCAGGAATGACAATGAATCTCAAAGAGTTCAACCCAACTACCATAATTCCCTTTGTCACGATCAAGAATTTCCGGGACCTCATTCTTGATATTGCTAATAGAATTAGCAGGGTGGTAGTCGTTAGATGGTGGAGGAGGAGGAGGAGGTGTGGGTTGTGGGTCATCATCCTTGGCCATTGCTAAGTATGCCGAAACAGTATGTTACTGGAAACCAAAATAAGATTTAACAAAGGAACTTAATGTTGCAGCAAAGTCAAAGTGAACCAAAGACGGTAGCAATTTAGGTGATGAGATATACCACAAAGGATTAGAATGTGCGGAAGAAACAAAGAAAGGATCGGATTTTTTAGAAAAAATTAATTTTGTGGAACCCTAAAAAATCTAGGCTGTGATACCATGTTAGATTTCGGGAAAACTCCTTGGGTTGGAGTGTGTACCATTGAATAATATATATAGAGTTACAATACTAGTCCTAATCTTGTTAGGAAACCTAGTACGATAAGAATACAAACTATATCACAAAACTATACAAATATATCCTACTCTGCGACAAATATTATAATAACCTATAATATCTATCATTTTTAATGTTCAATCTTGTCCATTCATCGATTGTGATAGAGTATAATACATATTCCTGGGCCTCAACCATTAGCTTAAGCTTTTGGTTAAGATGGTTCATTAACATGGTAGGTCACAGGTTCGAATCTCATCCACCCCCCACTTTCAAGTGGAATAAACATATTCCTGAGCCTCAACCATTAGCTTAGGGCTCGTGTTTTTAGTTCTTTGGTTTTTTGTTTTTTAAAAGTGTATTATATATGTCACATAATGAATCAAAAAATATATAGACTTATTAAAATCATGATAATTTTGAAAATTGACAACAGAAAAGTGGAAACACCTTTTTCTTGTTTCCTATTTTTGGTTTTCAAAAAAACAGAAAACTGAAAACAAAAAATGATGCCAAAAAAGCCCTTAAGCTTTTGGTTGAGTTGGTCCTAACAAATTGTCTTAAATTTTTAATAAGAAATGGAAAATGAAAAAAAAAACAGTTATACAGTTTCTGAAACAAAAACTGAACTTGCCGTCATTAATGGATATACTTGCAATTTCTAAGTTTCAAGAAATCTCCCATCTCCATTAAAAAATCAACATTTGATCATACTAGTTTATTAACAATAAACCCAATCTACGGCATTATATATATTACAAGGTCCATAGATTTTGCATCAAATTTATCAAACAATGAATCATCTTCCATAAAAGAAAACCAGAAAAATCGAGGAGTAAGGAAGATGATGAAAAATTGTGAGATTTATCTCTAATTTTCAAGAAAACAATCAATTGGCATTAAAGATAAAAAAAAATTAATCATCAATAAGATAAATTAGAAATTTCATCCTTAGACCAAATTTTGAAGTACTCCGTATTAAAAAAACTGAATTATTTTTATCTTTTTTTTTTTTTGATAAGATGTATTTTAAAGTAACTAATTGGATGGATATGATGAATTTAATTAATTGGAGGGTTGTGATTCACTCAGTTACAATGGCCACAATTTTATTATAGTTATTTGAAAACTGTCCTAATCAAAGAGACCTGTTTTTTGAAATAACAGGGCTCTTTGATATTCCATAGCAAACAAATACTTGACCTGCTGACCAACGCGCTTCCCCTTTTAAACCTAAAGAGACCGGTTGTATAAAAACTAGTCTCTTAGGTTATTTATTATTTTTTTATAACTTTTTTCTTTTGACTGTAATTTTTTTTTTTACTTGTCTTTTACTTGTATTAGTTGTATGTGTTGATGTGTGTATAACTAATTTTGTATTCGTCCATTTTTGTAAAGGCTTTCATTCAAATAGTAAAATCTATACTTTTTAAGTAATAATATATATTTATATTCAAACTTTAATCATTTTGTTTAGAGAACTATGATTATTTTTTAAATATCGTACATGATACCCAATATAAAGAAAAGATTTTATATGAGTAGCTTATTCTCTTTATATTAAGATCCCTTGGCCTTCATTTGATGGAGTTCTTTACATGTTAATTGCAATTTTCTTATTTTCAATGCACATATTTGGTAAGAAATATATTTACTAATAATTTTGTACGAGTAATAATTTCATTTTATTAATTATATACTAGTATAAATTATCATATAGTTTATAACCTTATGAATAATAGATGCTATATATACAAAGGTAATTTATCGGACATATGGAATACTTTTTAAATTGATCATTGTGTTATATTGACAATTAGAATATTAATTTTTCGTATTAAAATATTTTTCCACCAAAATAAATGTTAAAATTTTTAAAGCTAATTATCAAACCATAACGTAAATTAAATATATAATAACTTGCTTATATTTTTTTTCCTTCTTCTTATTGCTTAACTAGATTAAACCTCGTGCAATGCACGGTTGCTAAATATTCAAATATATTTGACCGAAAATAATGGTACAATATAATTAAAAAAAAAATATGAATAGATTCACCTAATATTAAAAAATGTGAAATATGGGATATATTTTTTAAAATTAGAAATATGCGAAAGAATATATATAATTATACACATATACTACATTATTAATAATGGGTTATTTGATATTTAAGGAAGTTTATTTTAGATTTTGTACAAAGTAAAAGTCATAATTTGGGTTCAATTGCAGAAACCTTCTTTTTATGTAACAATTCATTTTTATTATATTAAGCAAGCAATTTTGGAGGGAAAACTTTAAACAATATGTTGACAAGTGTGCTGCTAAGTTTCGCCTTTAGTATTATGTAATTGATTATGTAATTGATTGATTGATTGATGTTACCCCTCATTATAAATCCTAGATCTGCCACTGATTGTGTCATATAATTTGGGCTGACTTTATTTATTTTTTACTAGAAAAATATTTTATGTTTATCACAATGACAAATTTGTAATCACTATCAGAGTTAAAATTTTAAATTTGGGAAACAATTATGGATTTTTATTAATCCGAAAAAATTATTGATCATACAAACTATTTAAATTGAAATCGCATAGTACACTTATTTCTATAGGGAAATGATACACATACATTGAATGTATGTGGTCCCAACATACATTACCAATTAAAAATTGACAACTCATCATTAGCTAAAAAATGAGAGGGAAAAGTTTTTTGTTTTTGGCGCCATTTACCATAACAAGGCGGGACAAAATTCATTGGCGCCAAAAAATCTTTCTTGTTACTAAATAAATATTTTAGGTTACTAAAATATACAATTTTGTTACTGAGAAAATAGCATCCTAGTCAACGTAATTAATGAAGAGAGATGTTTATTATAAGAATCGAATAATACTTCATTTAACGATATTTTACAAACTACAAATCGAAAAATTATTATAAAAAAACCAATGAAATTATTTTTTAAAGATCTTTTTATAGACATCCATATCGATATAATTTCAAAAAATTTATAAAGTTGGACAATTTTAACCTTACTAAGTTTGTTAACTTTTTTAAAGAAGGGTTAGTAATTTGTCATTATTGTTACTATAAAAATTTCAAACATACCAAAAAAAGTACATATCATATATTCATTACGTATAAGGAACTATATAAAATTAAATAGGTGTTAGCTACAATTATACAATGATCAAGTACGTGTTGTACGGATTAATTCATATATTATATTGGAGGGTTTTATTCATTTCTTGAAGGTTTTTAATCAAATAATTGAAAGTTAACATGAAATCACAAAAGTTAAGGTTACACACAAATTTTTATCGCTTATTTCTAAATACTCTCGTGTGTTTATAATTTATCTTTTTTATTTGCAAAGTTTTATAGTACTATTATTTTAGTAACAACGACATTTTTTTTAGTAACAAACCACATGTTTTAATACCTATTGGTTAATATAATCAATAAAGGAAGAAGCGAAGAACCCATTATTCATGCTATTTATTAAATTTATTTAAAACATACAAACATATCACATTGTACAAATTATAGTATTTAATTAAACGACATTTAAGGATTATTTTATGTACTGTTTAAAAATATTTGATTTTTCATAGTGTTGTTACTAAAAAAACGGTTTATATCTTTTTTAAAACCTATAACACATACACGACTACAAATTAAGATACTAAATAAAAGGGAAAAATCTATTTAATAATGTGGGAATATATGTCCCTACATTTTAAGTATGATAAAACACTTATGAATAGTGTGAGGACATTTATATTCTAATAATGTTAGTTTACCTATAATTAAGCTCCTCATGATATGATGTTAATTGCATCTAAACTTTTCCCTTGTGTGATTTAATGATTAAACTCTTATTAATAGATGAGAGTATATCCTCTAATATGTTTATTTACGTATTTACCATTAATTGCACTTTATAAGGATAATTTAGATAATTTATCTACCAAAAGCATACCAAATATAGTATGGGTCAAGTAATGTGACATTTTCAATTTAGAAATGTTAGTCAAGTAAATAGTAACATAGGAAGTATAAGATATGTCATATATCAATAAGGACTATATACAAATGAAGACTTTTTAGTTAAATCTTTTATATAGAATGAAATAGAAGCCACCGATTATCTTTTTAAGGGCGTGTTCGGCGATAGCTTTTGAGTAACTTTTAGTGGTTTGACAAGTCAAACCACTACTTAACAAAAAATGTGAGTGTTTGACAAGATAGTGGTTAGGGTAGCTTTTAGTGGTAGAGGTAGCTTTTGTGAAAAGTTAGAAAGATTAGCTTTTGAAATTAGAGGTAGCTTTTGAGGTAGCTGTTGAAAATTTAATCTATAGTTTTAAAAATAAAATATTGATTTGGAAAATTTGTCAGAAACAACCTTTTAAAGTGTCTACTTTATTTAAAACAACCTTTTAAATTTTTTTTTGCAATTTCAGACCACATTATAAAATTTTTTTATCAAAGACAACCAAATGTTACTTTCCGGCGTCGACTCTATTTTTCCCTATGTTGACCACGAGTGTGCGAGTCACGTGACCTCCTATATTGCTTAATACACCCCTTTTCCCTCCAATTAACTCCTATCAAAACCCCTGCTTCTCTTTCATCCCTCTTTTAGTACGAGTGAATTGGAGGGAAAATTGGTGTATTAAGCAATACATGAGGTCATGTGCGTTGCACACTAGTGGTCAACATCGGGGAAAATAGAATCAAGGCCGGAAAGTAGCATTTGGTTGTCTTTAATAAAAAAAATTTATAATGTGGTCTGAAGTTGCAAAAAAAAATTTAAAAGGTTGTTTTAAGTAAAGTGGGCACTTTAAAAGGTTGTTTATGACAAATTTTCCTATTGATTTTTATATGTAACAGCTAGTCAATCGCTACTTTACCAAACACTCATATCTAAATTATATATCTTCACAGCTAACAGCTTGTTGACAGCTAACAGCTACCTACACAGCTACAGCTACTTTCCCAGCTATAGTTTGCCGAACACGCCCTAAATGAACTTATCATATTGTGATGCTAGTAAGGATTTGAAAAGAAATATTACATTTATTACATTTTTATACTCTGTAATATAAAAAGGTCCTTTGACAAGTAAACAGTTTTTAAGTGTTTAAGGTGATCGCCTAACAAAATTTATAGTGTTTATTTAATTTCATTATTTTGATCATGTATGACATCTTACATTAAATAATTATTTCAATTGACAAAAACTTATCATTGCTAAATTAATAATCCATATTGTTTACAACTAATTTCATGAATTAGCATCCCCCATTACTAGAAAAACAAGTTATATATTTTACATTTTTCCTCTAACATATATACGGTTACTAATTAATGTACTAACCTATTGAACAAATTAAGAAAAATAATATTTACTTGATTACCTTTACTTTTTCACCATGGTTTCTTATTACTTTTCATTGATGGTGTCACATTATCTAATTCTCAAAAGACTTGATAGGTGGACCTTTTTCCTCAAAACATGAATTTATTTTAAGCAAATACAATTATATAAGGTCGACGCCACTCTAATATTATAAATTCCTTTTTTGTAACCTTTGGAAGTTATATTTACCAAAAAAAAAATAATTACACAATATCGCTATAAAGGTAACAATAAAAAAAATCCCAAAGGGAAAAATTATGCGCTTTTAAGGAATTATGTAATTCGGAAACAATATGTGCTTACCAAATGTAGTTTCCTATGTTACTAAAAATTATAGAATGGTTGTGTCCTTTTCAGATATGTGCTTACCAGATATAGTTCCTGTGTCACTAAAGATATTATAAACAGCATTGTTTGAATATTTTGGGGGTTTTCGCCATTGTCGACGACCTTGTCGACCTAAGACCATTTTCAACTATTACTGTTGTCAACCTTCAAATCTCCAATTTATTTATTTATCAATATGACTTCAGTTACTTGTGTGCCTTTAACAATTATTGTATTCCAAACAAAAATCCAAATCCATTGTTATAATATGAATTGTTCTTACCAAATATACTTTCCTATGTTACTAAAAATCATAGTATGAATTGTTATAATGTTTTCAGATTTTTTTCGTACCAAATATAGTTTCCTGAGTTACTAAAAAAATATCTAATAAAATTGTTCGAATATTTTGGGGGGTTTTCCGCCATCGTCGTCGACGACCTAAGCCCTGTTTCAACCATTGTTGTTGTCGGACTTCAAATCTCTTAATTATTTAATATTCAATATGCAATCGGTTACTTATGTGCCTTTAACAATTATAGTATTCCAACAAAAAATCCAAATCCGTTTGAAATCTATAGGAAGAGAAGACTCATTTCACTAATCAATTGAAAATGGGAATATTTTGCAAACTTACCCATTTATGAATTGGATATGATTAATGGAGGAAGAACAAGTCAATTACACAATAACTCTACAAATAATAATATACATTTACATAATTAACTAGAATCAATCCAGTTCGTAAACCCCCAAATCGAAAATTCCGAAACCTAATTAACTCAAAATTTCTCAATATTCTCATGTAAACAACAATTATTTTGTTCAATTAAACCGAATAATATTTGCGGTTGATGTAAATTTAAGCGTTTGCAAGTATAATGAAGCAGCTTCAAGGTTCTTTTTGTTCATCTTCCTTCGTCGCCCATTTTGTTCCTTCTCTCTGCGATGTTCATCAATGTTGCAGAAATATTTTTTTATTTTTTTTATTTTTTTTGTAAAAAAAAATAATAAACTAATTGCATTGGAATGACAATTAATTTGAAATTCAAACCTTTGAATTTTCATTCAAATTTGAATGAAATTTGAAAATGAGTGGATCTTGGGCCCCAAACAAAGAACCTATGACATGCTGCCATGTCACAATGTATGTGGCTCCCACATACAATGAATGTATGTGTAGCTTTTTCCTATTTCTATATGGTTAAAGAGGACTATAGGAGTTGTAAAAGTTACATCACATGTTAAGAAAATTATCCAGCAACAAAGTTCGTTTATAAAACATCTTTAATGGTAAGACTTGAACATGGTTTGAAATATTAACAAACTGATTAATCCGATTAGTAGACTGTTAATTAGACTCGTCGTGGTGACTCAAGCAAGAAAAACTGGACTGTCGCTAAAACAACAGGACTGTCGCCACCATTTAGAGCTTGTCGCCAGACGACAAAATTGTCTCCAGGCGACAGACACTAGACTGTAGCGCCACAGTCCAAATTCCTGCGCCATTGCTGGAACATTAATCTGGACTGTTTCCAGTAATTTTACTCTAAATGGACATGCCTAAAGTCGTACTAAGTCAAATTAATTAAATTATTAGCCTTTAATTAGTTCGAAAGTAATTGATTAGACAAAGTCCTTTTAGTCATTAGTCAATTTATTTAGTCTTTAACACAAGTCAAACAAACGGTTAACACACATATAATATATACAAACAAAGGCACAAGTAGGTCACATAGTCACAATATGATGAGTTTGCAACCTAACCATGGCTCTAGTTCTCTAAAGTTCGAGGATATGGGTTAAGTCAAAAAGGTCCATGGTTAAGAATCCATATGCATTGCACACAAGCCTACCGGGAGGGTTGGAGCGAATGGACAGGATTCCGCGAGTTCGTGATGAAATCGAACTCGACGCCACGGTTTGGTGGATTCACAAACATTACACGTACCCAAATCTGAACTTTGCACATGATAGTGGAATATTCCATTGGGCAGGTGAAGCAGGAACCCCCAGAGGGTTATTTCCATATGTAGAACACATATGGGTTCAGAAAAGTGAGAAAATGACTCAATCAATAAGCAAAATCGAGCCAACAACACTAGAAATGGTCAAAGCAAGAAGACAGACCCCTGGCTCGGTATTGGAAGAACTTGGCGCCAGACTACAGGGACTGTCGCCGTAAAAAAGCTCCTGTCGCCAAGCGACAGAACTGTCGCCTGGCGACAGAAACTTTTTACGGGCGACAAGCCCTGTTTTCTAGACGCTAGTTCCTACATGCCTTGGCAAGTTTCTGTGTTATTCGAATTTTTCAGATTTCGTATTATCTTTTTGATTCTAGTCATGAAAGATATTTCCCAAATTTCCTACGTGTAAAATTCCTATGGATTGACTCATGGGGTACTCCCATGAGGACCTTTTAATGCATATGACAATAATGTTAATCAAATCACGCACATGAAATACTTAGAATTTTTCGAGTCTCATCCGCTCATTCTAAATAATTGCCAAAATTAAATAAATTTCAGGAATATAAATAGAAATCCTCCCCAGCGAAGTCGCCAAAAACTGTAGGGAATATTTCAAGCATTATGATAACCCCAAACTTGAACCCCACTGTGATCATACACTAAAGTACGGTGGCGTTCCAAAGGGAAAGACAAAGAGCAAAAAGAGTCGCCAACAAGTTTTAGGAACTTGTAAACCCAAAAGACAATCCAAAAGGACCATCAACTACTCCATAAGGTCTTGAACCAAACAGGGTCCGGGGATGAGGGTACGAATCCAATCTACAAAAGAAAGGACCCGCCCTATAAAATAGGCCTCTACTTTGTTCTGCTCGTATTCATGCGCGCTTTTCGAATAACATACAAACATTATATTAATCCTACCCTGTTTATCTATGTTGGTTGAATATTAATGCACAAATAATACTATTATTGGCGATCACTTGAGTTAAAATCACATTAGCCTAAACCAAATTAATAATTATCTTATTAAGCGTGATTTCAAGTACAAATTCCCTTTAACAATCATAAAAGGCGTGATCAAGCAATAACAATAAAATATATCAAGCAACATAATAATAAAGCAATAAATAATAATCATGATAACATGATAAGGTATAATAAAGCTTAAATATAATAGCAAGGTCCTAGGCATGATACTAACAAGATTAATAATCAATCCTAGCATGTCACTAAACGATAAAGATCGAAGCTTTAACCTAACACGGTACTAACATGATATCATGATATAAGAAAAGAGTAAAGGCACCCTAAACATGATACTAGAAAGCATAAAATAAAATCCTAACATGATACTAGAAAGCATTAAAAGCATCCTAACATGATACTAGGAATTATAAACAATAATAAGCATGCAATCTACATTGTGAAAGAAATAGGGAATAAGCTATTTTTACTTACTTTGAAGCCTCGTACCTCTTTCTAATAACAAAATACACAAGTTAGTAAACTTCAATGAAAATAATAAAGAATAATCAAAGAATTAAATTGAAATCAAATTAAATAAAGTTTAGACTAGTTTTGGACCAAACCCTCAGAAAATATCAAACCTTTCACGTCTAGGGCGAAGGCAACTTCGAACTTGGCTAGATAACTCTAAGTCTAATGTATGCGGAATATTGTTTGTGAAAACTAGCTTAGAAAAAGAGAGAAAGAAAGCATATATTGCTCAAGAGAAAAGAGAGAATAGAATGAGAATTGATGATGATTGATGATTCTGAAAACAGGAGTTCGGATGCTATTTATAATGAAAATAATCCGGAAGTTCACATAATTTGATAAGGAATAAAACCCCACGCTGTCGCCAGGAATTAACTCTATCGCGACGCGACAATGTCTGTCGCGAGGCGACAGGGTCTGTCGCGCGGCGACAGACTTGTCGTTTGGCGACAGCCTGTATTAGCGCGTTTTTCTTCACGCGGAATCCGATCTTTAATCAACTTGATCTACGGAATCCGTACAGAAGATAAAATACGTATTTTTAAGATAACAAAACAATATTTTATTCCAAATAAAAAATCTTTAAGAGATAATTAATTATTAAACTTATCAATATTAGAATTAAAAGGAACTTTCTAGAAACTTGTAGAAAACTATAATTAATCCAAATAATTTTAGGAATAATAATTAATATTGGGCCCAGTTTAGTATTTTGGCCATAACTTCCTCAATATTCATCGGAATCGGGCTTATAATATATCGTTGGAAAGGTCTCTTCGAGCCCCATCCAACTACACCATTATTGGACCCTTATCATGGACCAAAATGAAATGAAATGGACATTTTCAAATAAATAAAGTCATTTTCAAAAACAGAGAGAGAAGAATTTAATTCAAACTAAACCGCAACATTTGACCTTCGAATCACTTTCACCTAATTCGATAATAACACAACGCGCAAGGCATTCATCACTGGGTTTGGTTTTGGGGAGACACAAATGGGTGTCTACAATAAGTTATTACAAAAACATTGAAAATTAAATAAATGAACCAATATAAATTTGATAAGGGCTCACCTTTTTTTTTTTTTGGTAAATTGAGATTAGAGATGGCAATGGGTTCAGGATCTCACCAAAGCTAGACTCTACCCTAAAATAAAATTAAATAAAATAAATAAAATAAAAAATTAATAATTTACAAATTTACAAAAGCCCAAGAGGGGTACAAAGGGGATAGTTGTCCCCCCACGGCCCCACTTAAAAAAAAATTCAGGTTTTCCAAAAAAAAAAAAAAAATAATAAAATAAAATTATTTTTAATTATTTTTTCCTAACTTGTATTTATATTAAGTTTTTTTTTTTTTTAGTTAGTTAACTACTATATAAAATTCATACTATATTTTCTACAGTAATAATATGGAGTAATTTCTAATTGTTTGAATGATAAAGTTTTGTATGTATATGTTGGATTATTACTTGAGGTGTATGTTGAAATTTAAATCCCACATTGCTTAAATTAGATATTACGGAGTATAAAATTATGTTACTCTATTAGAATATAAAGATTTTTCGGTTGTTAACTTACTAGTTATTTAATTTAAGTTGTTTGATGATTTAGGGCCTATTCATATTTACTGAACTGAGCTGAACTGAACTGATTGGAACTGAACTGAACTGAACTGATTGGAATTGAACTGAACTGAACTGATTGGAACTGAACTGAACTGAATTGAGCTGAAATAAATATTTTATGTGAGAGGGAAATTAAGAGCTGAACTGAACTGAACTGAACTGATTGGAACTGAATTAAACTGAACTGAACTGAACTGAACTGATTGGAACTGAACTGAACTGAACTGAACTGAACTGATTGGAACTGAACTGAACTGAAATTAAGTAAATGTGAACAGGCCCTTAATTTGATTGTAAAATTATATATGGTAAATTGGTAATTGATTCATGACATGCCAAATGATTCACTTAATTGAAACTAATCTAAGAAAACATGAAAACAACTTGATCTTCGAAAATTCCTACTAGAAAGAATGAAATCCGAAGGAAATCATCATTTTTTTCTGGCTACTTAATAACTATTTACATGTCAAGTATTTAACAAGCTGAACTTCAGCTAATTAATTATTTTTGTGTCAATTTTTTTTCCTAACATTTTTGTCACGTCATGCGATGTCTTCCATTGTCCCCCCAGTTTAAAATTTCTGGCTCCGCCACTGCTATGGGTACGGGTAGCTAGGGTATGGGGTCTAGGAGGCATCGGGTAGGGTAAGGGTCCGGGCATGATTTTTTAGATCCAGACCCTACCCACAGATCCTTAAGATCTCTACCCTACCCAGACTCGTACATAGACCCGCAATATATATTATTTAAGCAAAATTTCAAAGTCAAATAGAAAAAAAATCTTAAGGATGTTGATATTTTAGGATATTAATGATGAAATTAAGTATGATACGAAAGACTATTATAAATAGTAAGCTATTAACTTTCTAATTATGTGCTTAATTTTACAAGACTTAAATTATAAAGTGCTTATGGCTAATAATAATTTGTTTATCTATCATTCTAATATTTTTTTTTATTTAATTGCTTTACGATATCTAGCTATCATTCTAATAATTTTTTTTATTAGTTTATTTGTGTTTTGCACAATACATGCAATTGTACATTGAAGAATAGACGATTAAATAAAATTAGGGAAAAAAGGTTAAGGCCTGTTTTGATTGACTGAACTGAACTGAACTAAACTGAACTGAACTGAATTGAACTAAATTGAACTGAATATTTTATGAGAGAAGGAAATTAAGATAGGAACTCAACTGAAAATAAGCTGAAGAGAACAGACCCTTAGTAAAGGACATATATTGGACTCTGGACCCTAACCAGACCTTGCTAAACCCACAAGGGATAGGTAGGGGGCTTAAAATTTTAGACCCTAAGGGGGTGTTTGGTATGTGGGGATTTGGGCTTGGGAATGGGAATTGAGGAGGTGGGAGTATAGTCCTGGCAAATGGGTCATCCAAGTCGGGTCATTTCAGGTCAGGTATAGGTCGGGTCAGGTTGATTCAGGTTTGGGTCAGCTTCGGGTCTGGAATCCGGTCGAGTTCGGGTCGGGTATATACAGATCGGGTCAATTTCGAGTCAAGTATGTTCGGGTCATATTTGGGTCAAATCAAAATCTGGTCGGGTCATGTTCGGGTTGTTTCATTTGTGAATTAAGCTTAAATCAATAATTTTATACGGAGTATATAATTTGTTATTGTCATAATAAAAACTATTGATTCAGTTTATGAGCTCATCTACGGTTGAAGATGAAACAATTTGATTTATTTTGATACAAGACATTTTAAGTTCAATTATAAGGCAATTTTGGTTCGCGACATTTTGAGTGTCGGGTCTGTTCGAGTCATTTTCGGGTCTGTTCGGGTCAAATACTTCAGGTCTAGTCAGTTCGGGTGTCGGATCAGGATCGGGTCAACTCCATTCTCGGGTAGAATATGGGTCGGGTCGGGTCAATTTTGGGTTTCGGATCATTTTCGGGTCAATGTTTTTGGGTCAATTTCGGGTCATGGGTCGGGTCATTCGGGTCTGGGTCAGATTTGCCAGGTCTAAGGGAGTATATATTTCCTTGTTTGTTTTGTGGGAAGGGGAATTGTAGGTGAGATTGAGAATGGGAATAAAATTGCTCTATTTTCATGATTTTATTACCTAGGGGTAATAGAGATGAAAATTGGGAATAAAAAGGAAAAGTTTATTTTGCCATTAATGAAAGCATAAGGATATGACATTAATAAGGATATTATTGTAAATTTGCTATTTTATTCCCATTTAATTCCCTCACAACCCAAACAAGTGATTGTCAATATTTTATTAAATTCTCAACTATAAATCTCAATTCCATTCCCAGCCCTCTATTCCTCTAATCCCTAAATTTCCATTTCTACTTGCCAAACGCTCATAAGGGTCCGGGTAGAGTATGAGTATGGATTGAAAATTCCGGGTACGGGACGGGCATCACTAGACTTGACCAATTACCATCACTAATTGAAACTTAAAGTTGAGCTTTAAACTTAGCAACTTTCTTTTGGAGTATCTAAGTTTAGATACCAACTTATTGATATCCTTTACAAAATAAATTCACTTTTACATACAACATAAAAAAAATAAAAAATAAAAAATAAAAAAAAAAAAAAAAACCCTAAAAGTCATTGGAGATGGTCTAAGTTGTAACCATAATTCCAGGAATCTACATTATATAATCCACTAATTGATAAATTAGAACCAATTATCATATATAAAGCTAAAATTTAGGAAAATAATAGCGTGGGGATCAAAAGGGTAATTTTATTTATTTTATTTTTTTTTGAAACAAGGGTAATTTTATAATATAAAATATAGTTAATAAAGATATATTTAATTGTTAGTAGAAAAGAGGGGAAACAAAATATAGTGAAAAGAAGAGAGAAATAATAATAATAAAAAAAAAAAAGTTGCGAAAGTATGGTGAGGGGTTGGTAGAAGCAAGAATTAATAAAATACTGATGAGTCCTTATTAAATAAGAAAGTATTGCAAATTGCAATTATTATAAAACTGATATCCCTACCTTTTAAAAAGTTCATTATTAATCTTATGAATAATGAGTAATGTGATACCAATAATACATTCAAAAATGTGTAATTACATGTTTATCCTCATTAATATGTGGAGTATAACTTATTTTTTTTCTTTCATTAGTGTTAATTGTTTTTTTTCCCTTTAACTTTTTAAAATAATGTAAGGACATTTATACCCCTAGCTAAAAATATTTATTAGCATATTTTCACAAAATACACTTTAATAATCCCAACTATGGGCGATTTACTTTTAATAATCCATACTATGGGGTACCGACAATAGTCCCAACCGGTCAACGACTAGTCAATGACATGTTATAACAGGTGACCATGACACATGTCAACACATGAGTGATCCAAATAAAAAAAAATAAAAAAATAAGAAAAAATTCCCCTTAAAGCCACTACACAGCCAGTCAGCCACCGTTACCTCCACCATTGCTAAACCGTAATCTCCACCAGAAAACGGCCAACCACCCCCATTAATTACCAAAATCGCCCAGCATCTACCCCAGCCCCCATTAAACCCACCTCTGAAACCACCAACACAACCCACTTTGACCCCAAAACCACCAACCTACAACTTGAATCCACCGCCAAAACCCTCGAAACCAGATGCATAACTTGAATCCGCCGCCAAAATCACCCCTCTCCCTCCCCCCACTACCTAAACGGCTGATATCGAGGGTGGGAAAAAGGAGGAGGGACGAGTTTTGTGGCGGAGGAAGGGAGATGGGTCATTTCAAGGCTCGTCGGTGTGGGCTTCTTTGGGGGTTGCGGTTGGCTAAATGGGTGGTTTAAGTTGTAGAGGTAGGTCGAATAGGTGGTAGATGACCAGCCTGCCGTTTTCGGAGGTGAAAGAGGGGTGGCCGGCCGGTTTCCGGCAAGGTTAGGAGGTAGATTAGTGTTTGACAATGGTTAATTGGTGTAGACACCCAATTGTGTCTCCCCAAAACCAAACCCAGTGATGAATATTCACGTCGAATGATAATCGAATGAAGTGAAAATGTGAAAAATCTAGTGTTGTAGTAGTTTTGATTAAAAGTCTTTCTTTCTGTTTTCGAAAATCTGCTCTATTTATGAAAATAGCCAGTCCAGTTTGGTTTGGTCTATGATAGGGGTCCAATAATGGTGTAGTAGGATTAGGATAAAAAATAGCTTTCCAACAATATATTATAAGCCCAATTCCGATGAATAATGAGGAAGTTATGACCAAAATACTAAACTGGGCCCGATTTGGTTTACATGCGACTCAATGATCTAGAGGAGGGCCTATTATTAATTATCATTCCTAAGGAAATTAGGATTGATTATAGTCTTCTAGAATTATCTAGAAGTTTCTCTTAAATCCTAATGGAATTAGAGTTTATAATTATGTTTTAAGAGTTTTACTTGGAATAAAATAAGTGTTTTAATGAAAATCTGATTTTAATTATAAAACGATTCACGACTTAATCACATTGAGGAGGGGATTCTGCGTACAAAACGTGTGATTTTTCAAACAGCGCCTGGCGCTAAACCTGTTGCCTGGTGCTGGGGTGCAGCGTCTGGCGCTGGTCTTGTCGCCTGGCAATGGGGTCAGTGCCTAACGCTGGTTCTGTCGCCTGGCGATGGTGCCTGTCGTCTGGCGACAGATGACAGTTTTATTTCGTGTTGAATTCGAACTATTTTCTATCGTTTTCGGACTATTTTTCTTATAAATAGGGTCCTAGACCTCCGTTTTGAAATCACCCAAAATTCTCTAATTCTTCTCTTCTCTCTCTTGAGCAATATAGATTTCTTTCTCTCCCTAGTCTTTCTAAACTAGATTTTCTCAAATAAAACCACACCGCATACATTAGCTCTAGACACACCTAGCCAAGTTTGAAGTTACCTTCGCCCTAGACGTGAAAGGTTGATAATTTCTGAGGGTTTGGTCCTAAATCCAATTTAAACTTTTTTTTACTCTTTCTTTCAATTATTTAATTTAATTTTTTGATTATTATTTTCTTGAAGCTAACGCGTGTATTTTGTTATTAGAAAGAGGCATGGGGCATCAAAGTATGTAGTCTTATCGCTGTATTCTTGTAGAAAGCATGTTTATTATTTATTAACTAGTGTGTGGCTCGGGCGATGCCCCGCGTTGCTAGTTTGTAATTAACATTCGATTAATTTTTGCTTAATATATTGAAAATCATCTTCAAAATTTAATATTTTGAAAAATTTGTCTTAAGCGAACCATATTTAATATTTGTAACAAAATTTAATAGAAGTTGTTAAATTATCCTATGATATGTAACGAATAGTACAATTAAGGACTAATCATCTTATCCAAGTTAATTATAATTTTGTTGGATAAATTTGCACAATATATGGATAGCTAAGGCGGTAAGACTTGCATAGTAATACTTGTTGGTCTCAAGTTCAAGTCTTGCTATAGACATTTTTTATATGTCAAATATAATTCTTGTCGTGGAGGTGACGTGGCATATATTGATGACTTGGCACGTTTATAGAGTTTAAAAGGGTGACACGTGACACAGATTCTGTTTTAGGAACACTTTTTAATATATAAGTATAGATTCCTAGTATCATGTTAGGATGTTTTTATTGCTTTCGAGTATCATGTTTAAATGGAATTTGTATTTGAAATCACGTCTTTTATGCAGGTTTAAATGGAATTTGTATTTGAAATCACGCCTAATAGGATAATTATTAATTTGGTTTAGGCTAATATGATTTTAATTCAAGTGATTGCCAATAATAGATTTTTTTTTTTTTTGAAACAACCAATAATAGATTTATTTGTGCATTAATATTCAACCAACATAGATGAAACATGTTTAGGGTTGACCTAATGATTGTATGTTAGTCAGAAAGCGCACATGAATACGAGTAAAATAAAGTAGAGGCGTATATTATAGGGCGCGTTCATTCTCTATTAGATTGGATTCGTACCCTTATCCCTGAACATCTAGTCATGATTCCAGACCTATTAGAGTTGACGATCTCATGGATCGTTAAGGGGGTGTAACCTTCACCCTGTAAACGATTTACAAGTTCCTAAAACTTGTTGGCGATTCTTTTGCTCTCGTTTCCTTCCCTTTGAACGCCACCATGCTTAAGTGTATGATCACAATGGGGTTCAAGTTTGGGATAATGCTTGAAATATTCCCTACAGTTGGGTAGTTGGAAAATTTTGTTGTTTTTAATATTTTTGTTGTTTTTTTTTAAAAAAATTTTTTTAGACGAACCACATGTTGACACATGGCTATTAACCCCCCCCCCCCCCAAAAAAAAAAAAAAAAAATACTCCTTTAGCAGGTTGCCGGTCATTAGGACTGTTGAAGACAAATATATCTCATAGTTAGAATTATTAGATAATAAATCTTAGTTGGGATTATTAAAAGTAAATCGCCAATAATTGAAATTTTTAAAGTTTATATTTTCAACTGCAACTGAAAAATCTCACTTAACATTACTAGGTATGGTGCACATTGGCGCTTGTTTAAAAAATAGTGTTACGATGGAATGGAAAGAGTATAGTTTACGTTTATTGGCGCACTAAAGAAACAAATAATTACTTTAATACAAGAATAGTTGAGAGAGACGGTTGTTCTGCTTGTCTTTTGACCTGATGTACAAATTTCAAAAGGGCAAAGTAAAATATCATCTTACTTTTTGCCTTTTTGTGTTTTTGGGGATGAAAAGTCTAGATAATAAATTATAAATAGTTCAACACTTCAACCTTAAACAAGTCATAGCTAACATTATTACTTCATAATATCAATTTTATATAGCTGACATTATTTCGTTCTTTCACCGTAAATTGCGATTATCTAACACTGATTTTTATTTCACCGGAATCATGTCACAATAATACATTGTTATTATATCAGTTTCCTTGTATACGAAGGTTTTGACCTTTGCCAAAAGCTAGCTTAGGGCTACAACCACAAATTTCTCATTATTATATTATAACCAAGTGAGATTTTGTTAGAAGTATCCTTCTATTCTATCACGGTTAAGCATAAATTTTGTTAGAAGTATCCTTTTATTTTATCACGGTTAAGCATAAATTCTTATACATGATTAGCCACACTTTTTTTTGGGCAGTTAGAGAGTCACAAGGACATATAATGAGGATCTATCTCTTAGGATAGGGAGGAAAGCTCTTATCACTTGAGCTATCTCTCACTCTCATGATTAGCCACATTATATTATTTAGCCACCTCATGCATGATACATAACCAATTAGTTAAGTAACGGATGGTGGTTACACAAATAATCAAATGGGGGTTATCTCGATGAATAAAAGGTTACTAAGATAGAAAAATAAGCGGAGCTATTCTTTTAATAATCAAAATAAAAAAAAAATTAAGGTTATTTGAATGAAAAAATGGAGTTACTATTTTTTTTTTAATTAATTGATGTTATTTGTATAATAAATTAATAGGGTTACTCTGATGGCCAAATTAAGGTTACACACATGAATAATTAAAGTTACTCATATTAACAAATGTTAATTATTCTTATAAACAACGAAATTTGGCCACACAATGTGATTGACTACTCATAAGACTTATTGAATTGTAAAATATTACGGTTGCTTTTTAAAAAAAAAAATTCCCTTGATTTTTTTTTCTCTTTCTTGGAATTTTGACACTATTATTAATTAAGAAATTAAACTCATTATATATAAAATATAACATAGTCTTGTTCGATTTTATTTTTTTTGTCTCAATAAATATTTTATTAATATTCAACTATTATGTTTTTTTACTAATATGCAACTATATTACAAGGATAAACTATATTATAATGTTTCATTCATATTATATCCCTACCTTATAAAAAGTAGAAAATTACTCACATGAATAGTGTAATGTCAATTCTACCCTTTAAAATGTGTATTTACATATATACCCTCATTATTATGTACAAGGTTTTTTTAATGAATAGTGTTTGGACAATTATACCCCCTAAAATATTTAATTATGTACTTATTTGCTCTCATGCTTTAATGTTAGTTGTCTTGGACATTTATACTCATAAACATAGTTGTTTACATATTTTTTTGTCATTAATTATGTCAACAAGACAACAACTAAACTTGTGATGTTAAGACCAAGCCGAAAGAACTTCTAAATGTGACTAGCTATGCGCACACATCGCGCGCGTTAGCTGCCCTAGTAAAATAAAAATATACTAATCTTAAGTTTTCCTAATTTTATATCAGAAAATTAAGCTTCGTATACCTTTTTCAAAGGGATTTTAGAGTATTCCAAAAAAAAAACGGTGATTTTAGAGTAAACTTTAACAATCTTGAAACCAATGTAACAATTCTCGGAATTTATCTCATTGAGGTGTCAAATCGGGCACCCAGATAGAGTTTGGGTTGACCCACGATGGGTCGGGATGTTTGGGTCGGGTAATGATGGGTCATTTTAATCTTACAAACCAAATCAAAACGAGTTGAGCTTCATCAGATTCGGGTTAAAGTTGAGTTCAAGTATGGTCGGATACAAATCGAATTGGGTCGAGTCAAATTCAAATCGAGTCATATCGTGTTAAGATGAAGTCGAATCCAGATGTTATTGGGTTTATTTGGGTCAAAGTGAATTTATTTGACTTTGGATCGGGTCATTTCCAATTCGATTAGATCTTGGTTCAAATCAATTCAGTTTCGGTTAAAATTTGAATGTGATTGCTTCGATACAAAAATAATGGGTTAACTTATTGCTTTATATTAAAATGTTGCAAATAATATGAAATAAAGATAGTACAACACTCTTTGCTGAATCACTTCATTAATATGACATGTTAAGATCGAGCATATTGTATATAATAATCACCCCGGATCATATACGAGTCAACTTTGCAAGTGGATTGCTTCCATGTGAATTGTGGTACTCGAATAAATGATATTGTTGTATCCACTTATCTAATTAGCTACATTATTTAGGTATATAATGATAATATGGGATTTTTTGACTTTAGAGTACTAAAATCATGGATTAATTCACTATTATATCGATCAATGTATCGTTCCTATAATGTTAACTCGATTCAAACATATTCGTATTGTTTTGCTTTACTTTTGTGGTATCTCATTCATACGGAGTATCAATTATCATTCCTTTCTATGACTCCCTTCTTTGTTCTCTCTACAAATTCTACAATTCACAACTTGAATGTTGACTCTAGAAAAACTTCATCAAACAACGTAACTCAAATGTAAGGATATGATTCCAAGGTTGAGCCATCAAACATTCTCTACCACGAATGTACCAGTGGTAAAGAATTTGATTTCAAGATAGAACAAAAAGTTATGTTTAGAGACAAGTTGGGTTTAATTGAATTATGAGTGATTTTCGGGTCGGTTATAATTGGGTCATGGGAAGTTTCAAATCGGATAATTAAAGGTCGGGTAAAAAGTGGTATTTATTCGGGTTTAAATGGTTTCAGGTAGATTTTATTTCGGGCTAGATCAAATTCAAACCTTATATTATCGGGTCTTATTGGTTTCAGTTTAAATATGAGTAAAAAGGCGCGGGCTAACTAAACCCGATCGCGAGGCCCGTAACACCAAAAACATGATAGTGGACTCACGTGAGTCCGTCTCGCCCAAAACTTTACCATCAGGTGGAGTCGGTTTCGAGATAACGTCGAGTCGACTCTAGATCGGATTCGGATAAAAAAAATCCGGGTCCTACCAGTTCGAAAACAGTTCGGTTTCAAATAAACCTTTCGAGTCGGATAAGTTTTTGACACCCCGACATTGTGTATTGAATTATTGAATTAATTACGAAGTATATTTGTACATTAAAGTCTTTATCAAACGGAGGGGCAAAATTAAGAAGGTTTGAAAATTTGAATACTACTTAAAAAAAAAAAAAAAAAAAAAAGGAATAAAATTGGATTTAGAGGAAACTTTGAGAAATTAGCTCGAAAAGTAAAAAAAAAAAAAGGAAAAGAGGCAAAATAAAAAGAAGGGAGAATCTTGTAAAGTTAAACCCTTTACAATGGCGCGTACATTCATAATGACAAATCCTACTAAGATAACCATTTCGAATCCCACCATAACTAATTATTAGTACTTCTACTTAGGGGTGAGCAAACCGGGTACCCGGTCAAAATTTTAGTACCCGGACTTGGAATTGGTTGGAACCGGGTCCTAAAATTCGGAACCGGAATTGGAATTGGTTTAACCGGGTCCTAAATTTTAGGAATTGGAATTGGAACCACCGGGTACCGGTTCCGGTTCCGAGTACCCACTTATGTATGTAAATGTTAAAATATAATACAAATTATAATTCTTATTTTAGTTAGTATCATTATTAGTGTTTAATACTTATATTTATATATGCATTAAGCTATTTGTATTCATGTTAGGTATTAATAATACTTTTTTTATTGTACAAATTAGATACATTTAACATATTTTTATTACTACCTCCGTTAATTATTATATGCAACTTTCGAATATTTTATATCTCACAAATAATACCTCAAAGTTGCACATAATAATTAACGGAGGTAGTATTTAAAATTTATTTAGTTTAGTATATATTGGGTAACTGGGTACCCAACCGGTTCCGGGTCCAAAAAGTTGAGAATTGGAATTGGAATTGGTTATAACCGGGTCCTTAATTTATTACCCGGAATTGGAACCACCGGGTCCAATCTCGGTTCCGGACCCGCCGGTTCCTAACCAGTTCCGGTTCCAATTCCGGGTACCCGGAATTTTTGCTCACCCCTACTTCTACTTTTGTATTAGGGATTATCCCTTGCTTTAATTATACAAGTTAAGAGGCGTGTGCAATATAATCTATAAAGCTCAATTCTTTTTTTTTTTTTTTTTTCCCTACAATATTATCTCTTATATTATTCAACTAAAAAAAATATTAGTAGGTTTAAGAATTGTTCATAAAAATAATATTAAAAAACATGTTGTTGATGTCATGTAGGCCAAATAATAAAATTCGACTTCCCATAAAATAATTAAAAAAGAAAAGATGGAATTTTTTTATTTTTTCATTTTATTTTTATTTTATTTTTTATTTTTTTGTAACTAAGATGGTAGTTACATTTAAAAAAAAAAATGGTAGTATTTTTTGTTTTTTAATAATGATGAGAGGGGTATTATGGAAAAGTAAAATTTATCACACAAGATCCCTTTCACTTTATATAAGTAGTATTACTATAGATTCAATTAAATATTTAATTATTTGGTATGAGTTCTTTATTCTAGTTTTCAAAACAATAACTCAATGGTTCTTGTGTTTTAAACTAAGACCTTGTTCTTTTGAGCTCCTGTGCAGAGCAAAGCCGAGTCAAGCATAGCATAGCTGAGCCGAGCAGAGCAAATTTCATTGTTGTTGTTGTTATTATTATTATTATTATCATTATTATTATTATTATTATTACTGCATTATTATTATTATTATTATTATTATATCAAAAATCAAAATTTACAGAGTCAATCAATTTACAAGAAATTGGTGGGGAGCTGAGATACAATCTGGGCCCCCACCCCTCTAGCTATAGCGAACCCTATCCTGCTGAAGATGTGAGCAGCTGCACGAGCACCAATATCCTGAGTCTTAGCGAAAGCCTGAACCCGCTTTAGCAACGCAACAGCATCCTTCTCTAATTCCCCCAACGAAGAAAAGGAGAAAGGAAGAAAACCATAGCCAAAAGCCCTGATTATTATTATTATTATTACTGCATTATTATTATTATTATTATTATTATTATTATTTTATTTTTATTATTTTGTTATTATTATCATTATTATTATTATTATTATTATTATTATTATTATTATTATTATTATAAAACATTAACAAAAAACCTACAAAGTCAATCAATTTACAAGAAGTTAGTGGGGAGCCGAGATACAATATGGGCCCCTACTCCTCTAGCAGACTTAATCTAATTAATTTGTTGAACACAAAGTTTTACATGTAATTTGTCACACCGTGTGGTCAGTGCTACTTATTGTCAACTAAACTCGAACCGAGTAACCCTTGAATAAATAACCCCTAAATATATAGTATTCCCTGAATAAGTAACATCGGCCTCACGGTATGGCCAGCTACATAATACAAGTTGTTGTGTAATTTGTAATAATCTAATTATTTAAATATTAATTCCTTATTTTTATATATATATATATGTACATATATATATATATGTACATATATATATATATATATATATATATATATATTAATTTATATATATATTAATCTTTTTTATGGTAGAGTGTCTTCATTGTATAGTATATCTCCGTTTGTTACGTAGTATCATCTATTGTTTTGGATTTCTAGTTTTTTTGAAAGCTTAAAACAAAAATATGAAAAATTAGGAAAAAATATAATGGTTTCCGCTCTTCAAATGCCAATTTTCAAAACATACTTTCATTAGTGTATATATATATGTGTGTGTGTGTGTGTCTTCATTGTATGGTATATCTCCGTTTTTTTTTTATGGTAGAGTGTCTTCATTGTATAGTATATCTCCGTTTGTTACGTAGTATCATCTATTGTTTTGGATTTCTAGTTTTTTTTGAAAGCTTAAAACAAAAATATGAAAAATTAGGAAAAAAATAATGGTTTCCGCTCTTCAAATGCCAATTTTCAAAACATACTTTGATTAGTATAAATGCGACTAATTTTAAGTTCTAAATACAAATTACTCCCTCTAATTTTATCCGAAATTATTTGACTTAACAAATTCATTTAAGAGTCAACAATCAAATAACCAAGAAATTTATAAACAACTAGTCAGGCTAGTGAAGAGATCAACAAACATCCAATTGTCGAACAAGGTCATGATAATTTTTACAACGACAACTATCGTCAATGATTATTATTGTTAAAATTTCTTAATCTTAAAATATGTAGTAATAAAATTTCGGAGTAAGGGCCTGTTCTGTTAGCTTCATTTCAGTTCAGCTTCAATCAGTTCATTTCAGCTTCAATCAGTTTAGTACAATTCTTAATTTCTTTTTCTCATAAACAATTCATTTCAGCTATATTTAGTTTAATTCAACCCCAATCAATTCAGTTTAGTTGTTTTCAGTAAATCGGAATAAGGGCTAACGTAGTCCTGGTACCTAGGCATCCGCACAAGTGCACAACAGAACGAAATAACTGTTGGTGACTCGTAATCTCGAATTACGCAAACAACAATTAATGTTCTCTTGCTTGCTTTATTCATTCTCAACGTTACTCACTTCTCACAAGTCAGTAGTCACTGCTACTACTCACCAGCACTCCCCTGTTCTTCTTCTTCAACCTTTCTCCTCCTTTCTAACTTTTCCCCCTTTCGAATATATTCTCCCGCAATTTCGCAAACAATTCATCTTTTTCTTTTCATCATCTCTTCAACTTCCAAATCTACCTGCAAAAACACCTTCAATTATAATCCAACAAATTCCAGAAAAAAACCAAAAAAATCCTCACAAAAATGGGTAGTGGAAAGCATCGATGGAAAATCTCAATCTACAGATCAACATCAACACCAACCAAACCCGAAACCCGACCCGATAAACCCCCAACTGAGTTCATCTGCCCGATTTCCGGGTCACTCATGGCTGACCCGGTAATCGTCTCAACGGGTCAAACATTTGAGCGAGCTTGTGTTACCGCCTGCAAAAATCTAGGGTTTACACCCACTCTAAATGACGGTACTACCCCCGATTTCTCCATGGTTATCCCCAATTTAGCTCTCAAAACCTCCATTTTCAACTGGGCTAAGCTTTCTCTCTCCTCCCCACCAAAACCCCTCGAACTCGCCGATGCTCTGAACCTTCTAGAATCATTAATGGCGGAAACGAAGCAAAATGGGGAGATTTCGGGTGAGTTGTTACGAAGAGTTGATTCGAACCCGGGTTCGAATCTTCTAGAACATTCTGAGAGTGAGTTAACTCGGAGGCAAACTCGGTTCGACTCGAGCGAATCGCTTTCTGGGTCTTTCAGAAGGACGCCGTTCGTGCTCGCGACTCGGCCCAGTTGCTACTCTTCTTGCTCGTCGAGCTCTGAGTTTGATATAACAGAGTCTGGTTCGTGCGTTGATGAGGGATATGTATCGAAGCTTAGGAGTCAGCATGTATATGAGCAAGAGGAAGGTTTGGTTGCGTTGAGGAAGACTACTAGAAGTAGTGTGGAGTCTCGTGTTAGTCTCTGTACTCCGCGCCTTCTGTCTGTTCTTCGCTCTTTGATCACGTCAAAGTATACTGACATTCAGGTAAGTGAAGTATATATATGTATGGTCTTGAATTGATTGTCATGTTAATATTTTGATTTAAATTAGTAATATTTTGATTTAAATTAGTAATGGGACAACTAAACTTGGACAGGTAACTAGAAATTATGAATTATGATTAAATTTTTAGTATTGTGTTGTTGAAAATATATGTTGTTGGTCAATGTTGAGTTTGTCAATATTTTTGTAGTCAAAATGTAATCATTTATGTCTACTCTTCAATATGTAGTAAATTTTCGAGATTAACATCTATATAAATCAAGATTTTGTGGTTTAATACATAAAACTATTACCTCTGTCCCCTTCAGATAGTCAAGAATAGTAAAATTACATTGAAAAAGTATATTGACATGGGGTATGCAAAAAAGTAGAGACATAAGTAATAAAAGTATTTGGAAAAACAAAAATTTACATGAGAAATTTAAATTTGCACAAATATTGTTGCAGATTGGAGGGAATTTTAGTAAAAAAATTAATATTAATGGTTTTTGAAAAAGACAAATGGGGTGAACATTTTGGGAGTAAAATTTACTCATAAGGGACTATCGACGGAGGGAGTATGATTATGTGGGCATTAATGTGGAAACGTATTAAGTATAGCACAATTGTATCTTTTTAAATATTGAATCCTATCTACTTCAGTACTGTAGTATTTTCTGAGTGAATATTAACAGAAATATAACTTGATTTTGGAAATGCCATTTGATTTATGCCCTTAGTTAATACAGAAGATTAAAGGGACATTTCTCCTCTTGAATGACTCATAATAATTAGTTTTCTACTTTATTTATTGATGTGACAGCATTGATCTTGAATAGTTCTCTTTGCATCCCAGTCATGACATAATTTCTCTAAAGGAGTTGTAAATGAACATGGTAATGGTGCATTCATTCTGTTGTTCTTTCCATCAGCTGATTTATGTATGGGTAAATTATGATCCAGTTTCGTTTTATGGGAGCAAATTTGTTACAATTTTACAATATATGTTAAATTTAAACTAAAAGAAGAGTACATGAGTTTTGTTTATGTCATATGTCCGAGTTAAGAAGTGGAAGAATTCAAGAATGGTTATTGACAGTTTGATATATAATTGTATAAATTCTTTGGGAGGTTATTGTTATTGAGATTGTCTGGGTGTTCTACTTCAGCATGAGTGACAATATATGGGAAATAATCCTTTTAGAAAGCATTATTGATTGGGATGTAGCTAAGTAAATAGAAAAATCATTAAGTTACGACAATTTCTATGATTAGAAGTTTAGAACCAGACCTGATATCTGAGCATTATGCCTTTTAGTATAAGATGGCATTTCCTTTGGCCTTGAGTGAAAGCTACAAATTTGGGGTTTGGTAAGCAGTTAGGTAAAATAGAAAAAAAACTTCTGCCCTTACCCACCTCAAATGTGTGCATGCAAGACAGTTTGTATTGTACCCATATTCTCATAGACTTTCAACGAGAAATGGTAAAAAATTTTAACTAGTTTATCTAATCTTGTAATGTGACTATATAAGTATGCTGTTGATTATTGCAAGTTTGATTGTTTGTAATAGAATTTGTTGCATAAACGATGCTAAAATTTTTGCTGCTTCTTATAATTTCCCACTTAACAAAATTTTTTAGGTGAACTCGGTAGCAATATTGGTCAATTTGTCCCTAGAAAAGGTTAACAAAGTAAAGATTGTAAGAGCTGGATTTGTTCCCCCTCTGATTGATGTGTTAAGGGGGAGATCCCCTGAGGCCCAAGAACATGCTTGTGGTGCACTCTTTAGCTTAGCCCTTGATGATGGAAATAAAACTGTAATAGGAGTTCTTGGTGCATTACAACCATTAATTCATATGTTGATGAGATCAGAGAGTGAACGAGCTAGGCATGATGCGGCTTTGGCTTTATACCATCTCTCATTGGTCCAGAGCAACCGATTAAAACTGGTCAAATTTGGGTCAGTTCAACTACTACTTGGCATGGTAAAGTCGGGTCAAATGCCAGGGCGTGCCTTAATAATATTATGCAACTTGGGGGCTTGTAATGAGGGAAGGGCTGCTATGCTAGATGCTGGTGCAGTTGAGTTCTTGATAGAGTTGCTAAGGAAGGGTGAATTTGACTCAGAGTCAACTCAGGAAAGCTGTGTTGCTGCACTTTATGCATTGGGTCATGGAGGGGGTTTGAGATTCCGAGGATTGGCCAAGATAGCTGGGGCAATGGACGTGCTTAAGGATGTTATTGAAAAGAGTAATCGTGAACGGGCAAAGGACAAGGCAAGACGGATTATCGAGCTGTTAAAAGCAAAGGAGGAAGAGGAAGAAGAAGTCGACTGGGAGAAAGTGCTGGAGACGGGGTTCCAAAGTCGAGCCATTACTCGACCAGGAGGCCAATCATGTAGGAATTCTACCGAGTTTTAACTGCTTTCTTGTGCTGGTTGTGTTTATATTTTGGGGGTGCATTTAAATCCTGCAGGGTGTTTTGGCTATCTTGATATTATCTAACTCAAAGGTGTAAATAATGGTTAAGTTAAACTCAGTACAGAAATGGAGTTCAGATGATGGTTTCACGAATCACGAGGCGTGTTTTATGTAAATTAAATTAAATGGTCGTTAATGACCCTTTTTTTGATTCTTTCCTAAGCTATCTAAAGGTTTCTGAACTCCAGAAATTGCAACTTTGAATTGGCTGTCAACTTTTTAGTTTGTAATACAGCTCAATTAGCAGGGAAACAGGTATTTGCTGTGAGATGTGAGGAAAACTAGTTGCTTACAATTATTTCGTCTGCCTTTTCTTCCTCCTGTTGTTTTCACGTGGTTGGCAACACTTTTTAGTCCCTTTATCTTTTGTTTTGTTTTGTTTTGTAAATTGATAAAAAGTGTTACATTATGTAGTTTGTTTATCTATTTATTATTTTTTTTAAGGAAAATTCCCATTGGTATCATCCTTGTTTTGACTTTTCCCATTGATACACTTTTAAATTTTGTCTTCCCATCGGTACATTTGTGGTTTGGTTTTTTTCCCAACCATTAGTAACACCATTAAAAACTATTTCATTAAGTTAAAATAATTAAGGAAAAGACTATAATACCCCTTTGTTAACATGTGATGTCTCGATTTATGTGTCAAAAATTTTTTGTTGAAAGTTTTGGAAGTCATATTAGTCATTAAGGATCCAAGTTAACCTCGAAATTAGCAAAAAAAAAAAAAAAGCAAATGTCTCATATGTGTGTCAAGAAATGTCTCGGTTTGCGTGATGTTATTAATTTCGTGATAAAAATTGTTCGATTAAGGTTTTAGGGGTCATTTAGGTCCTTTATGGGTCTAAATCGAACTCGAAATTGTCAAATATAAACGAAAATGTCTCACTTTGCTTATCATGATATTTCTTATTTTTTTTTATCATGACACGCGAAGCGAAACAATTTCGTTAAATTTTTTGACAATTTCGAGTTCGATTTAGATCCATAAAGGGTTAAAATGACCCCTGACACCTTAACCGAACAATCTTGCAAATTTGCATATCTTAGTTTTATCACTTTTGCGACTATACATCAATGTACCTCCGATAAGAACGATGCAAATACATCAAAAATTTTCCGGGAGCAGTTCAGAAGCGATGCCATAATTTCAGGGGTATTTAATTCTTGTATTGAGAATTTAGATCTCTTAAGGGATGATTGTAAGTGTCGAATGACGATTATTATTCGATGAAATCACCCCCTCCCTATACCATTAAAAAAAAAAAAAAGTGAAAAAGGCTGTGAAATAAAATAAAATAGATAAGAAACAATTTTGATAACTTGCCAAAGGGTAGTTTTTATATACATCGAACTGCTGAAGTTTTTATGTACGTTTGGGTGCACTATGCACCCAACTAATCAAGGTGTACCATGCACTTAAGTGTATACAACAATAATTAGAAGAATTGGTTCCTAGCAGGCTAGCAAGGTATAATCAATGGTATTTTCGCAATTTATAACAACTTTGAGTTTTTAATCTGTACAAGCTACCTATACAAACTCCTATAGTCCTATATAATTGTTTTAAAGTCTACCCTTTTTCAAATAAACCTCCAAATTTTTTTTATCATCCATAAATTGTAAGCAAATTTAAATAAATTGTACAACCGAATTCAACTACGGAATCAATTCGACATTCTTTCTTCAATTTCATCATCTTCAATTATTCTATCTCGTAGATTTCTCATTGAAAAAGTATGTGATTGTATACATTTATTTCCCACAATTGTTCACTATATTTTGGGCGTAAATATGTTGTGTTTGGATATGAGAATCATAGTTTTGGGAGAAAATTATTAGGATTTTTAGTTGAAATGTAATATATATATATATATTTAATTAAATCGCCCAAAATTTCACGAATAATATCTAGTTGCACCTAATCAAGATCAACAAGCATAAAACATAAAGAATCACATATGATTCCCACCTTTGACGCGTGATTTCATGTATGATTGACTACAAACTCGAGAGAATAGAACTTGAAGCTTGATACCTCTACTAAGTCCACATGTTAGGATTGAACTTCCACTAGTCCTAGATAGTCGGGCATGAACCACCTTCGAACCACAAAGGTGGGAGAAACCGGCCACCGATCACCACCACACGAAACCATGCGTGGATTGGGGGGGGGGGGGGAGGGGTTAAGGTTTTGGGTCTCTTGATTGCTTGGGTATTAATTCACCCATTAACCTTAGACAACTCTAATTGTATATCTATATCTATATATATATATATATATATATATATATATATATATATATATATATATATATATATATATATATATATATAATTAGATTTTAAACCAAGCTCAAACTCCTCCTCTATCCTTCTCATGGTCGGCTGCTCTATTAAGGGGCCTTCATAGTTTAATCCATCACCACATAGTGTGGCCTTGTAGCGTAGGATCTATTCTATTGGACTTTGGTCTATTTGACTGACCCAAATATCATTGATCACATCTAGCAACATATAATGACAACCCAAATTTAAAAAATGAACTATTTAAGTATCTCCATAATTCGATCCATTACAAATCTAGTACTTACAACACTTCATGAAGACACAATTCCTTCATAAAGATTATCCAATAAGGCAAATAGGCACTCTAATGATGAATGCTTGTCATAAAATAAATTTAAAGACATGGTCTCTTAGCTTGGCTCATATCAAAATACTACAAGGCAATTTCTATGCATTATTTACGAGTTTAATAGGTCAAGTTGGAGACTCTCTCTCCTACTGTAGGGAATATTTCAAGCATCATAACCCCAAGCTTGAACCCCACTGTAATCATACACTTAAGTATGGTGGCGTCCAAAGGGAAAGAAAAGAGAGCAAAAGAGTTGCCAACAAGTTTTAGGAACTTGTAAACCGTTCACAAGGTGAAGGTTACACCCCTTAACGATCCATGATATCGTCAACTCCAAAAGGTCTTGAACCAAATAGGGTTCAGGGATGAGGGTACGAATCCAATCTACAAAAGAAGGGATCCACCCTATAAAATAGGCCTCCACTTTATTCTACTCGTATTCATGTGCGCTTTTTAACTAACATGCAATCATTATATTAACCCTAAACATGTTTAATCTATGTTGGTTGAATATTAATGCACAAATAAAACTATTATTGGCGATCACTTGAATTAAAATCATATTAGCCTAAACCAAATTATTAATTATCTTATTAGGCGTGATTCCCAGTACAAATTTCCTTTAACAAGCATAAAAGGTGTGATCAAGCAATAACAATAAATATAAATATCAAGCAACATAATAATAACAATAATAATCAAAATCATGTTAAATAATAAAGCTTAATATTAATAGCAAGATCTTAGGCATGATACTAACAAGATTAATAACAAATCCTAGCATGTCACTAACCATTAAAGATCAAAGCTTTAAACCTAACATGGTACTAACATAATATTAGAAAGAATAAAAGGCAGCCTAAACATGATTCTAGAAAGCAATAAATAACATCCTAACATAATACTAAGAATTAATCAAATCTAAGCATGCTTTCTACATTGAAATAAAAAAGGGAGTAAGCTAATTACTTACTTTGAAGCCTCGTACCTCTTTTCAATAACAAAATACACGCGTTAGTAAACTTCAATGAAAATAATAAAATCAAATAATTAAATTAAAGAATTAAATTAAATAATTGAAAGAAAGAGTTAAATAGTTTAGACTGGATTTGGGACCAAACCCTCAGAAAAGTATAAAACTTTCACGTCTAGGGCGAAGGCAACTTCGAACTTGGCTAGGTGTTTCTAGATCTCGTGAGTGCGGAATTGTGTTTACGAAAAGCTAGTTTAGAAAGAGAGAGAAAGAATAAGATATATTGCGCAAGAGAGAATAGAGAGATTTAGGTGATTATGAATTGTAGATGAATAAAAACGGAGGTTTAGGACCCTATTTATAATAAAAATAGTCCGCAAAAGCATAGAATTTGATAAGGAATAAAAGTACAAGCTGTCGCCGCAAAACCACTCTGTCGCGTGGCGACAGGCCTGTCGTTTGGCGACAACCTGGTTTTCACGCGCTTTCCACGCGGAATCCAAACTTTAACCAAATTTGATCTATGGAATCCGTATAGAAGCTAAAATCGTATTTAAGTAAATTAATAATATTTTATTCCAAATAAAACTCATCATAATATAATTATTAATTCTAACTCTATTAGGATTGAAAAGAACCTTCTAGAGAATTCTAGAAAATTATAATTAATCCTAGTAATTTTAGGAATAATAATTAACATTGGGCCCTCCTCTAAATCATTGGGCCGCATGTAAAGATCAAACCGGGCCCAGTTTAGTATTTTGTCCATAACTTCCTCATTATTCATCGAAATTGGGCTTATAATATATCGTTGGAAAGCTCTTTGCAAGCCCCATCCAACTACACTATTTTTGGACCCTTATCACAAAACAAACTAAGCTGGATTGACTATTTTTAATAAAATAGAGTTTTCAAAAATAGAGAGAAAGAATTTAATAAAAACTTACCGCAACACTTGCCTTTCATACTTTCACTTCATTCGATTATGGTTCGACGCGAAAGGTAATCATCACTGGGTTTGGTTTTGGGGAGGCACAAATGGGTGTCTACAGAAGCCCCCACTTTGAGTGAGTTTGGAGAAAGTCATGTTTCGAAAACAAAAGTCAAAGTATCGATAGGGACAGAGAATGACTCAGAACGTTCTGCGATCCTAAATCATTCTTGTAACGCCGATACCTGCAAACTAGCGTTAGTTAAATAGATAGAAGAGTTAAGAAATGCGTATCTTGCACCGTCGAGCAAACGTCTCTGAAAGTAACCGTTTTGTTGCTGTATTTTGTTTTAACGACCTTCCACAAGCTAGAGAATGCCATCCCGCTTGAAGACTGCTACGCTTGTAACTGCATCCAATTCTTGCTGTGATAATCTTTCGCAAGCCAGGGAACACTATCAAAGATTGCTAAGCTTGAAATGATCCTCTTCTGCTTTGTGACCATCTTCCACATCTCAGGGAACATGATCGAAGATAACTCCGCTTGAAATCACCTGCAGTTGTTTGTGACAACTCTCCACATCCTAGGGAATGCCTTCTATCATTGCTGCTAAATCTCGAGCTTTTTCTTAAATCATGGTGACAACCTTCCCAATCATAGCGAATGTCGTCGAAGACCGCCCATCTCGTGCTATCTTCTCAAATCTGAATGACAACCTCCACAATCTTAGCGAATGCCGTCGAAGATTGCCCATATCGTGCTATCTTCTCAAATCTTGTTGACAACCTCCACAATCTTAGCAAACGCCGTCGAAGAGCGCCCATCTCGTGCTATCTTCTCAAATCTTGGTGACAACCTCCACAATCTTAGCGAATGTTGTCAAAGATCGCTCATCTTGTGCCATCTTCTTAAATCAAGTGATAACTTCCTCAATCATAGCAAAAGCTATCAAAGACCGTTTCATCTTGAATCGCTCTTCTCAAATCTAATAATAACCACCCTAATCATAGTGAAAGCTATTGAAGGTCGCTTCATCTCAAACCATCCTTCTCAAATCCAAACGAGAGACTCTTTTAAATTTTAAAGCCCCCATGTTGAAAGCTTCGTCGTCTTGAATCTTCAAGTCTTCTTGTCTTCAACCCTTAGGAATAATCGACCTTTCCATCTTTGGAAAATTCTTCTTTAAGAACCATATCTAAGATTCTCAAAGTCTTCAAATTGATTTGCGGAAGTCTTCCATCCTAGGAATTCTTTGTGAACCGTTGTTTCGGTGCTTGCGATGAGCCAATGCTTAGGCGCTTTAAGCTAAGTGAGACGATCTTTTGTCAGGTTGATTGTGATTGTAAACAAGCCGACTACTTAATCATGTCAAATTGCTTATAGGGGCTAACTGGCGTACCAAGTAACCCGAAATTACTGTATGAGGTCCGCGTAAACTAATATGAGGGCCCTGTACTCTGTCGCCGCTCCAGCGCTAGCCGGAATTGCTTGTCGTTGTTGTTTCTGATTGTCGCCAAGCGATAGATGTTGTCGCCAGGAGACAACCTTGTCGTCGGGTCTTCCCTATTTTGCCCGTGCTGCTGCTGTTCGTTGCGGTTTCGCTCCGAACTTTGAACTTGGTCGTTTCCTTTTAACCAAATCTGCTCAATCTTTTGCAAATTAAAGCTCTTCATCTCTAATTTTTGCTCAAACTCCTCTCATCTTGGAAGAATCTCATGTGGTCGTATTCGCAATTGTTTTGAAAAAATCCGAGAATGTTCTTTCTTGCTTGGATGTACCTGCATTTATATTTTGGACTACAGGACTTTGCTCATCTTTTTAATTATCTTAGGAATGACCTAAGGCTTATTGACTAACTTGAGGTTGACTCAAGGTGATTTGATACGTGCGTGACTCTTGTGTGACTTAATGTGTTTTGAAACATGTGTTAGACTCAACTCGATGTGACATGACACGACATGACTCAATGTACATGACTCACATGACTCAATGTGCATGACTGAAAAATGCTTAAACCAAATTATTAAAATCATATTAGCTTAAACCAAGTATTTTGACCATAACTTCCTCATTATGCATCAGAATTGGGCTTATAATATATCGTTGGAAAGGTATTTTCAAGACCCATCCAACTACTTAATTATTGGACCCTCATCATGGATCAAACTAAACTAGACTGACTATTTTCATAAATAGAGCATTTTCAAAAACAAAAAGAAGGTATTTTATTAAAAACGACTGCATCACAAGATTGTTCACACTTTCACTTTGTTTGATAATCAATAATGTGAAAGGTATTCATCACTGGGTTTGGTTTTTGGGGAGACACAATTAGGTCTTCAATGTAAATTCAACTTACTGATGAATCGATTTAATGCCGAGCCAATCTAGCTCGGCCGAGGGGACCACAAAGCAGACAAGCCACCTGTCCACCCTAGTTAAGAGCATCAGCTTGACTATTTTAGAGTCAAGAAGGTGAGGAAGGACGACAAAATGGTGGTCGTGCCAACGAACTGGATTCCTTTGGCCGGTTGGCTTCGGGACCCGATATTTATGTCGGAATGCGGCCTATACATGAACATTCCTTAAGGTGGGGCTTTAAAACTTTTTATCGTTCGCATGCTGTAGACACCTAAAAATGTCTCCCCAAAACCAAACCCGATGATGAACAACCTTTCACCGCCATTATTGGTCGGGTTGAGTATTTAATCTTGGAGTGCTTAAACCAATCCAATTAATAGCCCATTTTCCTAAATTATAACTTATTTTCCTCTTTCGTGCCTTTAAACCCAAAATAATTCATTTCGTGTCCTTTAAAATCATTCATTTCGTGTCCTTTTTATAAAAACGTTTAGACCAGTTTATTTTAGTCCATAATCTGGGTCTAATGATTAAATATTTGGATGGGGCTTTAAAAGAGATTTCCAACGATGTATTATAACCCTAAATCTGAGTTATAACGAATAAGTTATGGCCAAAATACTAAACTGAGTCTAAATCGAGCCTAAGCCCACCTTACCTACGACCCAATGATCATGTGAGGGTCAAAAGGATTTAATCCCACTCCTAATCCAATAAGGATTAATTGGAAGCTTCTATAAGTTTCTAAAAGATCCTAATTATCCTTTTTGAAAAGATAAGATTAAAGAGTTTGAAATAGAATAAAACTCCTCTAGTAATTCGATTCGAATTGAAAGACATTCAAAGATAGTCAGAAATTATTTTCGTTCTTCATATTTTTATCTGATTTTTATATGGTTGTATAGATCTTGAAATTATCTTTCCAATGATATATTATAATATTAATTCCGAGCTATAACGAAAAAGATATAAAAAAAATACGAAACTCTATCCAAAACTGACACCGTCCTACTATTTCGGCCATATAATTTATTCTACAAAATATTTTAATCTGATTCTTATTGGGTTAGAAAGTAGATTTAAATAGCTTTCCAACGACATCTTATTTATCTTATTCCATTTTCTAGATCAAAAGATATGATAAAAACAAAAACCGCAAAAACTATTGTCTTTCGCAAGAGTTTTATCCGATTCGAATTCTTATATTTTCTTGATTCGACTCCCTCTTTTTTCCCTATAAATAGAGTTCATATCTCCCCTTTTTCAATCATCAACAAGCTTGATCACCAAATCATTCTCTCTTCCTCTCTTCTACACCAAAAATTATTCTCTCTCTCTACACCAAAAATCATTCTCTTGCTCTAGCCTAAATTCTAGCCACCCTATTCTCTCATTTTATATCCCTTAAGCACTCTAAGGAGTCCATACAATACTTGGAGTTCTATACTTAAACCAGGGCGTGAAAGGTAGTATTAATTGAGGGTTTGGACCAAATCAACTATACTTTTATTTAATTTAATTATTTTAATTTGATTAATATTTTTATTGAAGTTACTAACAATTTATTCATGATGTAGCAATTTCAAGGAAACGCGGAAAGTGAGTAATTAATCACTTAATTACTCTTATTTTTTATTTCTTATTGCTAGTATCATGATTAGGGTTATTATTATTTGATTTGACTAACGCTATTATTGTTGAATTGCTTCCAATATTAATGTTTATTCTATTATATTATTTATTGATCACCATATTGCATGTTTAAAGGGAATATGTAATTGAAAATCACGACTAATAATATAATTTGGACAACCGGTTTAGGTTCCTTTTTAATCTTGTTGTTTAATCAAGTGATCACCGATATTATAGAATTATATGTTGCATTAATATTCAACCAATTTAGCTTAATAATAGTTTGGAGCAAATTGAATATTTTGTTTGCATGGCTTTGAAATCGCGGGAATACTTTTCACAATAAGAATCGAGTAGAGGCCAATACGGGCGAATGTGACTCCATAACTCACTTCGTACCATCATCCCCGATCCTCCTTTCATGGTTCTGAACCATATGGAGTTAGTAATCTCATGGATTATGAATGGGGTGTAACCTTCACGGGTCAATCGTTGTTGCCTATCGTTGTCCCTTTTCGGGGTTGCCTTATAATGATCCGTGAACGGTTTACAAGTTCCTTAAAAACTTGTTGGCGGCTCCCTACTTTCCTTGTCCCTAATCGTGTCCCTAATCGTTATGTTGATTCCCACTTCCTATGAGTGCCAAGCATATTCACAACATGCTTTTACGTAGGCGCAATTCAAACGACTCCTACAATTTGGTGACTCCACTGGGGAGGATTCTTGGTTATTTATTGATTTGAGTGATCGGTATTTAATTGAGATGAGTGGATGAGACTTGAAAGATTCTTGAATTGTATTCCTGCGATTTGATTGGCATTGTCACATATGCATATGCATGTTAGGTTACCTATTTTTCCACAATAGTACGTGTTCTACGTACGTGGCTAGCCCGGGGGATTTAAGCTCTATCAACCCAAAAACGCTCATGGCAATAAGGGTTCATCCGAGTTTTTAAATCCACCCAAACCATGGAGTCGAGTTCGATTTCATCACGAACTCGCGGAGCCGCCCGTTGGCATACACCCTCAAGGGAGGCTGCCTTGCCAACGCGTCCAAACTCTTAACCATGGTACCCTTTGACACCCAAAAACTTGACCATAGTGGAACATAGAACTTGACTTTAGGTAGCGAACTTCATTGCATCATGCGTGGCAATGTGCTCATGTGTGCATATTTTTATTTTATTTTTTCTTCTCTTGTTTTTTTTTCCTCTTATTAAACCTTCTTTTTTTTTTTTTTTTTTTTTTATTAGAGTCGAGTCATAGATTTTTTTATTTATTTTGAGTCAACCCGGATTTTTATTCCCGTATCCTGCAAAAGAGTCAACTTGTTTTGGTCATAACCGGAGTTCTAGAAAGAGTTACGTGTCATGCCACCTATGGATCTGTAGCCCCGAGTTTTATCTTTTAGGCGTTGGTTTCGCCACAATCAAAGTCACAGAACAAAAGTTATAACCGATATACTACAGCCTGTCCAGTTTAGGTGTCTTTTTAGTGTGCAACCTCTTATTTTTATTTTTTCTTTTCGTGTCAAGATAGTCTTAGCCAAGTCCTTTAATCTGTGTCAACTCGTATAACATAGGATTGTAGATTTTTATTTATTTATTTATTTATACCCATGAGTCCTAACTCTTCTAGAATTCCACTCGTCTTTCTATTTTCTTGTGATTTTTTGTGCTAACCTTAACATGTGTTCTTTCTCGTTGATTGTGGTTGATCTTATTTATGACTAACGATTGCCAATGGACTATTTTCGCCTAGTAAATAGCATAAACATTAAAATTGGACAAAATTAATCAAGTTAGTTTGTCTTTTAGTCTTCCGTGCTATTTGGTCCCTTGGTCCTTTGTTTTTCACAACGTCCTCATGTCTAGACATGCGAGCATACCACGAGTCTTAATAAACTCACCTAATCACACATGTTGAGTCTTTGCACACACTTTATCTTTGAGTAATGCACTATATTGTTTATGATCGCATATTAGGACCATGCATGCGTCCTTTTCCGTCGTAATAGGAATGAGTGGAGTATTTTCCATAGGTTTTAAAAATTCTTTTGTACACTCTTCCTTTCCAATCCAAGTATTGAGTCAAGGCATTAAGTGAGCTCATTTTGTTCCATAGTTGCAAGAGTTGGAAGAATAAGGGGAACGTCATTCCTTCCTTCTTTTCTTCCAATCAAAGCATCAGCAATAACAAAATTGTTGTCCCTCTTGGCAGTAACAAGTACTCCGTAATTCATAAGCATCCATGAAGACGAAGCACAAGACAAGTTTCCATACAAGATTTCATGCTTTTTTTTTATCTTTTGTTCCAACCCTTTTTCCCTAATAAGTCTAGCATAGGTTCTCCTTATCCTTATGTCTATATGCCATGTTCCATCAATGAGCATTTCTTTCCTTTGCTTGATCATGTCATTCAACAACAAAAAAAAAAAAAAAATGCCGAACTAAACACAAGGTACACCAATGATTTGAGGCACCTTTGCAACCCTGTCATTCCCCTTAAACCATTTCAATCACATATCCATTTCTTCATCAACCACTTTGAGCCTTGTCTAACGTTTGGCCTTTATTTCTTCAACCCACATTCACTTAACCAGGGATGGAAAGATGTGCAATTTGTGTAACAGTAAGAAAGCAAGTTCAAAAAAAAAAAAAAAAAAGAGAATAAGTAATAAAAAAAACAATGTCTAAAGGCAAGTGTTCCAATGTCTTTGATATGAACACGTCTCGAATTACGTCTCTCATCGAGTGCTTGGTACTGTGCCTGAGAAACATGGATGCTAAGTGAGTGATGAACCGCATGATCTGGGATTGCCTACATTGATTCAAATGACCAAAAAAATTTTAAAAAAACAAAAAAAAAAAAAAAAAAATAAGAAGAAGTTCAAAGCAAAAAAAAAAAAAAAAAATGTGAAAAATAAAACTTGCAAAGTTTTCAAATACACAATTACACATCTCGGGGGGTTTCTCTCGGGTCTTGAGCCTTCTACCCTTTTCTTCCTTAAACCATTAGCTTAACCACATTACCACCCTTGATAGACCTCTTTGAGGTGTACACACACTTGTGCAAAGTTCGGTTAGAGCTACGTTCGGCCTGATTCCTAACTGATACGTAGGCAACCTCACATTGAGGTGCGACCACATTCATATGCATGATCGCGTCAAAGAATATCCAATGCTTAATCCTATACCCCTACTCATTTAGAGCTAGACTTAGGGGCTTGAATCCACATCACATTAGCCTACCCAGCCTAAAGAGTCATCATCTTTAACTCTTTTCACATATATTTCCATCACCATAACCCTTGCAGCCAGCCTTAGTTACACATTCACACACTTCACTCACACATTCATATCCATATCATCCTTCCCTTTAAGAACCCTTTTTCATAAAGTCTTGTTTCAACACCGTGCATGTTTCATCATATTTAAAGACAACATTCATTAGAAAAAACATTGTATACTTGCTTAGCTTCCTGACCTGAGCAATATTCATTGTTTCATGCATCGCATAATGTGCTGAGTTACATTTATATATTAGTGATTTTTAATCATACAAAGCATATCGTGCTTAGCTCCTTGACTTAAGCAACGTTCATTCTGCAATAATCACTTCGTTTATATACGTGCTTAGCTTCTAGACCTAAGTGACGTTCAAGATCGTTTCTTACACCATATATGATGCTTAGCTCCATAACCTAAGTTCATTCATCTATCGTGTTACATGATGTAATTGTCCTTAGCCTCCTGGCCAAAGAGCATGCATCATGCATAAACTGTTTTCAAGACAAGCTATTCAATTCATACGATTCATTTCGTCTTGCTTAAGGAGGAAGTTTAAAACTTCTTCCCCTTTTTCATTATTTTCTTTTGGGGAAGTTCAAAAACTTTTTCAAAATTTTCTCATCGAGGGAAGTTCGAAAATAAAATCTTTTTCATGTCTTTCTTTTTCGGGAGAAAGTCGGTACCCTCCACTCATGACAAAAATGACGGAAATTTTTTGCTTTTGCATCTTCGTTTGCTTGTGTCTGCACACACTCAAATCATACATATACACACAGACACACAATCACAAGTCATACACATGTCATGTCAAGTCGTGTCAAGTCAAACTTGGTCAAGTCCGTTGGTCGAGTCAATCATGGTCTATACGAGTCCCTTGGCAAATTTTATTTTGCAGGTCTCAATTACAGCCCACGTCCGAGGACAAGCGGACCATCTACAGCCCACGTCCGGGGATAAGCGGACCAACTACAGCCCACGTTCGAGGACAAGCGGACCATTTACAGCCCACGTCCGGGGACAAGCAGACCATTAACTGCTCACGTCCGGGGACAAGCGGACCATTTACAACCCACGTCCGGGAATAAGCGGACGATTTACAGCCCAACGTCCAGGGACAAGTGGACCATCTACATCCCACGTTCGGGGACAAGCGAACCAATTACATCCCACGTTCAGGGACAAGAGAACCAACTACAGTCCACGTTCGGGGACAAGCGAACCAACTACACCCACGTTCGGGGACAATCGAACCATCATCATTTTAGTGATCATCTCCCAAGCGAAGACGATTTACTGCGCAAGGTTCTCGATACACAGAGAATTGCAATTTCATCATCAGACATATTTTTCCTCAAGCATGGAAAATTGTCATCTCTCGACTTTCCTCATGCATGGAAAGTATCTCAACCGGTGGGTTTCTTCAAGCATAGAAAGCTACCAAACATCATCTGTCGACTTTCCTCAAGCATGGAAAGTATCATCCGGTGGATTCCTTCAAGCATAGGAAGCTACCAAACTCATTTGTCACCGATACACTGGTGTCAGAAACGTATTCTATCCATGTACTCTTTTATCTGTGGAACTCACATTTTTCTGCAGGTATCAGCGTATACAGAGTGGTTTAAGATCGCAGAACGTCTTAAATCATTCTCCGTCCCTATCGACTACTTTGAATATCGATTTCGAAACTTTCGTTTCTACAAACTCAGTCAAAGTGGGGGCTTCTGTAGACACCTAAAAATGTGTCCCCGAAACCAAACCCGATGATGAACAACCTTTCACCGCCATTATTGATCGGGTTGAGTATTTAATCTTGGAGTGCTTAAACCAATCCAATTAATAGCCCATTTTCCTAAATTATAACTTATTTTCCTCTTTCGTGCCTTTTTAAACCCAAAATAATTCATTTCGTGTCCTTTAAAATCATTCATTTCGTGTCCTTTTAAAGAAAACGTTTAGACCAGTTTATTTTGGTCCATAATCTGGGTCCAATGATTAAATATTTGGATGGGGTTTTAAAAGAGCTTTCTGACGATGTATTATAACCCTAAATCCGAGTTATAACGAATAAGTTATGGCCAAAATACTAAACTGAGTCTAAATCGAGCCTAAGCCCACCTTACCTACGACCCAATGATCATGTGGAGGGTCCAAAGGATTTAATTTCACTCCTAATCCAATAAGGATTGATTGGAAGCTTCTATAAGTTTCTAAAAGATCCTAATTATCCTTTTTGAAAAGATAAGATTAAAGAGTTTGAAATAAAATAAAACTCCTCTAGTAATTCGATTCGAATTGAAAGACATTCAAAGATAGTCAGAAATTATTTTCGTTCTTCATAGTTTTTATCTGATTTTTATGTGGTTGTATAGCCTTTGAAATTATCTTTCCAATGATATATTATAATATTAATTCCGAGCTATAACGAAAAAGATATAAAAGAAATACGAAACTCTATCCAAAACTGACACCGTCCCACTATTTCAGCCATATCTTTTTTTTTTTTACAAAATATTTTCTAATTGGGTTAGAAAGTAGATTTCAAGAGCTTTCCAACGACCTCTTTTTCATCTTATTCCAATTTCTAGATTAAAAGATATGATAAAAACAAAAACCGCAAAAACTACTGTCTTTCGCAAGAGTTTTATCCGATTCAAATTCTTATCTTTTCTTGATTTGACCCCCTCTTTTTTCCCTATAAATAGAGGTCATATCTCCCCTTTTTTAATCATCAACAAGCTTGATCACCAAATCATTCTCTCTTCCTCTCTTCTACACCAAAAATTACTCTCTCCCTACACCAAAAATCATTCTCTTGCTCTAGCCTAAATTCTAGCCACCCTATTCTCTCATTTTATATCCCTTAAGCACTCTAAGGAGTCCATACAATACCCGAAGTTCTACACTTAAACTAGGGCGTGAAAGTAGAATTAACTGAGGGTTTGGACCAAATCAACTCTATTTTTATTTAATTTAATTATTTAAATTTGATTAATATTTTTATTGAAGTTACTAACAATTTATTCATGATGTAGCAATTTCAAGGAAACGCGGAAAGTGAGTAATTAATCACTTAATTACTCTTATTTTTATTTCTTATTGCTAGTATCATGATTAGGGTTATTATTATTTGATTTGACTAACGCTATTATTGTTGAATTGCTTCCAATATTAATGTTTATTGTATTATATTATTTATTGATCACCATATTGCATGTTTAAAGGGAATATGTAATTGAAAATCACGACTAATAAGATAATTTGGACAACCGGTTTAGCTTCCTTTTTAATCTTGTTGTTTAATCAAGTGATCACCGATATTATAGAATTATATGTTGCATTAATATTCAACCAATTTAGCATATTAATAGTCTGGAGCAAATTGAATATTTTGTTTGCATGCCTTTGTGATCGCGGGAAAACTTTTCACAATAAGAATCGAGTAGAGGCCAATACGGGCGAATGTGACTCCATGACTCACTTTGTACCATCATCCCCGATCCTCTTTTCATGGTTCCGAACCATATGGAGTTAGTAATCTCATGGATTATGAATGGGGTGTAACCTTCACGGGTCAATCGTTGTTGCCTATCGTTGTCCCTTTTCGTGGTTGCCTTATTATAATGATCCGTGAACGGTTTACAAGTTCCTTAAAAACTTGTTGGCGGCTCCCTACTTTCTTTGTCCCTAATCGTGTCCCTAATCGTTATGTTAATTCCCACTTCCTATGAGTGCCAAGCATATTCACAACATGCTTTTACGTAGGCGCACTTCAAACGACGCTTACACATGCCAATTTTTCTAACTCTTTTTCTTCTTTCCTTATGCAGAGGAAGCATACGTGATCGATGGTGAAATGGTAGGTCGTTGTCTACCCTCCCCAACCGATCAAACAAAATTTGTAAACACTTAACCAACCCTTATACAAGTATAGTGGTAAGTCAAGAGTTGAACCCAAAGGAATGGTGAGTAAACGTCTATTGTCTATGGCTAAGCTATTCCGAAATCAAGAGGTAGGGTTGTAACGCTAAGACTAAGTCGAATGTAACAAATAAACTTGAAGGAAATCAAATGTGATAAACACTAGGGCTAGGATCCACATGCATTCATAATGAAATCAATCAATTTGGGAAGTCAATCAATTAAGTCAAGAAATGTGAGGGAAAATCAATATTGCAACCAAAAGAGCATATCAAGTTATTCTCCTAGAGGTCTAACTAGCACTAACTACGATAAACTCTAGCTAGGAAACGTCACAAGATACCTCAATCGCGTAAATGCAAGCCACAAACGAATGGTCCGTATCAATGTGAACTTACAATGCAATCTAGTGTGAATAACTAGGGTGATCAAGCCTAAATCAAACACACACATGCACAAAATTAATCAACCAATTTGATCACATTATCAACTCAATCAATTTCCCCAAATTAACTTCAATTCAATACTAATACATGCTTCACCATTATCCTAGCTATCAAACTACTCACAATCCATTAAGAACATCAAAATCAAAGCTAAACTAATCAACAAATTCATGTTCATCAATTGAAATCAAAGTAAATCAATCAAACTATCAACAAGCTTAATCAATCAACAAAACAATTGAAATCAAACAAATATTGTATTAAAGAGTAAAGAATTCTTACAAACTTGATAGAAATCAAACCAAATGTAGCAATCTTCAATCATCAATCATCAAGCCCAAATTTTCTCTCTCTAAAAATCTAAGAACAAGTGTTTCTCTCTCTACCCATAAATTCAATCTAAAACTAATTCTAATCTATTCTAATTTTTCTCTAATGATTCCCTAATGATTCTCTCTCTAAAAATAGAAGGAAAGACTATATATAGGAAAGATACAAAAGAAGAGTTGGTTAGATCGTCCAAAAAGAGACCCACGAAGGCGCAGGCGCACGAAAAAGGGTACGGAACAGGGCACCCAGGGAGGTGCGCCCGCACCACCATATGGTGCTCCCGCACCACCCTCGTGGGCACTTTCTCTCTTTCTTCGTCCTAGCTCATCCTCGTGCGCTCGTCTTGGTGATGATGATGAACACTAAAGTAGGTAGTCTTAAAATGGATATTTTGGTGTGTTCATGGCAAAGATGATGCCCCCACTGCATGCGTGCATCGATCTCTTTACTTGCACCTTGCGCTCTTTCAAACTTGAAGCTCCAAAAGACGAACATGAGGCATCCAAATTCATGAGAAATATGAGAGGAAGGCTTGGGAATCCTTGGAAACACGATCATAACTTAAAAACAATTGAAAACAAACAAATAAAAGGGAAAAGGAACAAATAAACAAAGAAATACACAAAACAAGGAAATTAACTACGGAAAGCACAAACTAACGAAATAAAGAACAAAACTAAGAAAAACTAAGGAAATGAGCTATAAAATGGAATGAAAATCATCCTAAAAGAGATTAAATGAGTGCCATAAATGTCACTCATCAAATTCCCCCAAGCTAAACTTTTGCTCGTCCTCGAGCAAAACAAAGCAAGAAAGAATAAGGATGAAAAACTTATTAAAAGGAAAAAGAAAGACTCAAGATGGGAATGTACACTAAGACTCACTGTCGTAAGAATAACGGTTGTTTTTAACTACAACAAGCCCTTTAAACCCCAAAGTCGCTTATGAGGACGAGTGAGGTCTTGTAAGGGTGTCCTAAGAGTTTACCCACAACTCTCCACCAACATCAAAGAGGCAAAACCATAAAAAGAAAAGAAAAGGAAAAAGGGAAATTTGGTGGTTTTCCTAATAGTGAAGCAAAGAACGGGCCCTTTCTTAAAATCACAATCAAGTAATCACCAATCCAAATAAAAATACGTACACCCCAAGCTTATTTGAAGCTATACTCACAAGAAATATATACAAAAAGCGTAAACGCTTCTCCCCCAAGCTTAAATGAAGCATTGTCCCCAATGCTTAGAAGGAGAAAAGAATACATCAAAATATTTTTGAAATTTTCACTTTTTCAATTTTTTTTTGTTTTGTTTTTTTGGTTTTTTAAACGATATGCTTAGTCCTTGCTTCTTACTAAATTCAGACGGCTTTTTCAATAATGCAATTTATTTGTCCATGCCTTTTATAAAGTAGGACAGCTTTTGCTCATAAGCATTTGCCATTATTCATAAAAGAATATATAATCACAACCTTGCATCAATGGAACCACATATCCCAACCATATCACCACAAACTCCATCAAGAATGATCGATTGTTTCACAAAAACAAGAAGAGGAAGAAAATGAAACAAAAGGCCAAAGATCTAAAGATGTGGCTTGAAAAGAAGGGAATATGCTCAAATGGTTGCAAGAAGGCAAATGTAAACCAAAAAATAAAGATGAAACAAACTATCCTAAAAAATGAAAAATACCACCCCGAAAAAGGTGCCTTTGTCCTCCCTAGATAGCTCGGTCTCGGGTTTAAGAATCATACATCAAGCTTTATAGGTTAGGTTTGCAAAGTCAAGGATCCACGCCGCTCATACAAAATAGGTTGAAGGCTTGAAAAAAGATGAACCTCACATGGATGTAGCAAAAACTCACTAGTGGTGTCAAATCGACTATAGGGAGCAATAACCAAGCATGCCACAAACAAGTAGAATCCGGCTTCATGATCCTCCTAGTTCAAACCAACTACCCTAGCATACACCTATCCTAGAGTCAATCGAACATAGTCTCAAACCGTGCATACCTTTACCACCTAGGAAGAAAATCATGCAAAAGACAAAGTCCAATGTACAAAGTCTAACTCATAAAGAAGCAAAAATGAAAAATAAACCTCAAAATCAAACCACAAACCAAAACAAGAACAAAGTAAAAATAAAGGAAAAGAAAAGAAAAGAAAATAAAAAGGAAAGTCATAGATAAAGGAAGAATAGGAGAAAAGGAGAAAAGAAGTAGAGAGCAAGTTAAACACATATATCCCAATCGACAATCAAGTAATCGAATGACAACATCGTCATCGATCCCAAACACATTACGTGTTAACAAGCAATCATCCTCGAACCGTTCAACTTCCCCTAAACTGATCCTAATCTATAAAGAAAAAAAATTAGAAAGGTCTCACCGGGCTATCCATGCTTAGCATAATAAACAAAAGCGATAGAAAGAACCACCTTCGTTGCGTTCCAAGATCCTGAGCATCACCAAAAAGCCATGTGAGAACAAGAAGAGCAAAAGAAACTATGAACTAAGAAAATGGTTAGTAACTTCAAAACCAAAAAGAGAAGAAAAGGAAGATACAAAGTAACACTAAGTAACCAACTAAACTACTAGCTAATTAAAAGACACTAGACTACAAAATTTGGATTCAAAGGGACTTGAATCCAAAGGTTTTGGATAAATGAAATTTGATGAGTTATGGAATAAGGTTGGTGCGGTTTTGAGGGTATGAGGGTGATGGGGGTCAAAGGGAGAAGGAGGAAATAAGGGGAAATGGAAGAAGAAAGAAGGAAGGGGAAGATAAGGGGCATGGCAGTGGGCGCGGCCATTGGTGGGTACACAAATAATGATGATGATAAACACCAACATAGGCAGTAGCAAAACCCCAATTTAGTGGGTTCGAAATCCCAAAATAATGGTAGCACCACATGAACCCACCAAAAACAAACTTCCTTCAACTTTTAAAGCACAATATTTTCTATCTTACCTCACTAAAATTCTTCCCCTTTTACCTGAAATTTCGATGATATCGAGTATAAACATATCAAAAACCGCAAAACAATTTCTCATTCCTCATGCTCACTTGATGAAATCCAATCCTAAGAATCCAACCTACAAATCCAAACAAGTAGAAAAGTGAAAGAAAAGAAACTAAAAGAAGGGAAAATAAGAAAATTCAAAATAAAAAAGAAAAGATTAGAGATCTCCGGGTTGCCTCCCGGGAAGCGCTTGCTTATGGTCCTAAGCTCGACCCTTCCTCCAAATCATGGAGGGTCAAAGAACACCACCTTCCTTAAAGTGGCGGAAAGAGAAAATTCATCCTCAACTTCTAGCAACTTCTCGTTGTTGCTTGACGAGATTTCATACAAAGACTTTTCAAATGCAAGCTTTTCTTTCCACATCTTCTTTCTCTTTCTCTTCTTCATAGAATTTCGAGCTTTTTTCTTTGCCTTGTTGTTCTTTGTAGATGGTTCCTCACCATCTAAACTCATGGAAACATCACCTTCATCTTGAGGATAGAGTTCAAACCAATGAGGAATGTCAACTTCCTCCTCGTCCATAAGCTTGGGAATCATCATTTTATCTTCACTAACCTTTTTGCAATCACAACTCAATAGCACATCATCATAATTCTCAAGAAAATCGTTAGTTGAAGAATCAATCATGCATACATTATCAATGGAGCAAGGGGAATCAACACACATAATTCCTTTCACAAGAGACAAAGACTCGTGCGTTGGTTTTAGCTCAAAACTTTCCTCATTCTTACCAACTCTCAAGGTAATACGACCTCCCTTAACATCTATCAAGGCTCCCGAGGTGGCTAAGAAAGGTTTTCCTAAGATGATAAGGATATGGTCATCTTCCGCAATCTCAAGCACAATGAAATCAATGGGAATGGTGAACTCTCCTATCTTGAGAGGAACATCCTCAACTCTCCCCTTTGGAAACTTAATAGACCGATCGGCCAATTGAAGGGTCATGTTGGATGGAAGGAGCTCACCAAGCTTAAGTTTCTTGAAAACAGAATAAGGCATGATGCTAACACTAGCACCAAGATCACAAAGAGCATTGTGGAACAATTTTCCTTTGATTTTGCAAGGTACGGAGAAATTTCCGGGATCTTTCAACTTTTTGGGGTAAGTCATTATGAATAAAGGCAGTAAACCACTCCCCTAAATTCACCGGTTCCACCAAATTGCAATCTCTCTTACCGCTCAAAATTTCCTTAAGAAACTTAGCATAGTTTGACATTTGTTCTACCACATCGGTAAAAGGAAGAGTAAGATGAAGTTGCTTAAGCATCTCGATGAATTTCCCAAATTGCTTATCCAATTTGTGCCTATTGTGCTTTTGGGGGTAAGGAAGTCTAGGTTTGTAAACCTCGTCTTGCTTCCGCTCTTTCTCCTTAGGCTTATCATTGGAATCCTCACTCAATTTGCTAGGCTCTTCATTCTTATTCCCTTCACTCGGATTGCTCTCCTTTTCACTTTCCTTATTCTTCCTAGGAACACTCTCTTTAAGGACTTTACCACTCCTAGTGGTCATAGCACACATCGATTCCCTAGAGTCAACTTCTTATGAGGGTAAAGAAGATGGACTAGCACAATCTCTCAAAGGGTCGACTAGTTGAACAATTTGGTTCTCAAGCTTCTTTCCATGAGTAAATAAGACCTCAAACATTTTGTTACAAGACAATGTGAATTCATTCAATATCTCGAGCCATCATGAAATTCTCTAGCCTATTCAACTGGGATTGTTGAGCATAGAAATCATCACCTTGGCTTTGAGTCTTTGGAGTAATTTGGGATGGGGTATCTCTTTGAACATCATTTTGAAAATCTCCCCTATCTTGATTACTCCAATTACCCTTACCATGATTTTGGCCAGAATTTTGATTATTGTTACCATAACCTTGGTTATGATCCCCATATTGTTGGCCATGGCTTTGATCATTACAACAAAAGTTATTATGGTTACCACAAAATTCTTGGGTCACATGGTTACCATAACCACTATTTTGGTTATAATTATCATAGCTCCCATGATTGTGATGATTCCTATTCCCAACATTCTTTTAAGCATTAAATCTAGGTCCAAAATCATTATTATCAACACAATTCACATGCACATTCTCATATCAATCATATCTATCACAAGGAACATTGGGGAAATTAGAAGCATTATGATCATTCTTTCCACATAAAACACAAACCAAGCATTCTCTTATCATGCAACAAGAAGCAAAAAAGGGGGTTGGAGTAGGAAGATGTACCTCTCCCCTTAAATTGGGAGGGAAGACTAGAAGCTTGTGAAGGACTCTCGAGCTTGGTCTTAAGAGAATCCACCTCCTTTCCTAACTTCGAGACCAATGTGGACAAATCGTTGACGACATAAGATTGATCGATTGAGCCACTTGTGCTTGCTGATTCCCTCTCTATATCATGCCAATCCATGTAGTTCCTTACCACATCATCTATTACATCCACAACCACTTCTTCCGTTTTGTTCATAATCGGCCCTCCGGCTCCGACATCAAGGCTCGATCTACCTTGAGAGCTCAAACCACCATAGAAAATTTGTATGACTTGATAGGTTGGAATTCCATGGTGAGGGCATTCCCTTTGGTAATCCTTGTACCTCTCCCATGCTTCATAGAGATTCTCTCTAGGCAATTGCTTAAAACTTTGGATTAAGGCTCTAGCCTCCGCCGTCTTCTTTGGTGGGTAGAAATGGGACAAGAAAGCTTTTGTGACTTCATCCCACGTCCTAAGGGACCTTGTCTTTACCTCCTTGTCCAACCACTCTAAAGCTCTTCCAATGAGAGAGAAGGGAAACAACTTGAGCCTTATATATTCTTGAACAACTCCGACTACCATAATTGTATTACAATACTTCTCAAAATCATTGAGATGGTTGAGAGGATTTTCACTTTTTGTGCCACCATATTGTTTCATCTCAATCAAGGTGATCATAGTCGGTTTGATTTCAAAATCACCATCCGGGATCAATAATGGAGCAATCCCGCTCTCATACTTGTAAGCGCCCGGAGTGCCCAACTCCTTCAATGTCACTCTATGAGCTTCTCCCATATTCACTTGCACACAATCTCAAACAAAACTATTAGTAGCATGGCTACAAGTGTAGCCTAAAAGAAAATCTTTTTGTGTTTTTGAATAAAATGGAATAGACTCAACAACAACACACAATCACGACACCATTCCCCGGTAACGGCGCCATTTTGATCGATGGTGAAATGGTAGGTCGTTGTCTACCCTCCCCAACCGGTCAAACAAAATTTGTAAACACTTAACCAACCCTTATACAAGTGAGTGGTAAGTCAAGGGTCGAACCCAAAGGAATGGTGAGTAAACGTCTATTGTCTATGGCTAAGCTATTCCGAAATCAAGAGGTAGGGTTGTAACGCTAAGACTAAGTCGAATGCAACAAATAAACTTGAAGGAAATCAAATGTGATAAACACTAGGGCTAGGATCCACATGCATTCATAATGAAATCAATCAATTTGGGAAGTCAATCAATTAAGTCAAGCAATGTGAGGGAAAATCAATATTGCAACCAAAAGAGCATATCATGCTATTCTCCTAGAGGTCTAACTAGCGCTTACTACGATAAACTCTAGCTAGGAAACGTGACAAGATACCTCAATCGTGTAAATGCAAGCCACAAATGAATGGTCCGTATCAATGTGAACTTACAATGCAATCTAGTGTGAATAACTAGGGTGATCAAGCCTAAATCAAACACACACATGCACAAAATTAATCAACCAATTTAATTACATTATCAACTCAATCAATTTCCCCAAATTAACTTCAATTCATTACTAATACATGCTTCACCATTACCCTAGCAATCAAACTACTCACAATCCATTGAGAACATCAAAATCAAAGCTAAACTAATCAACAAATTCATGTTCATCAATTGAAATCAAACTAAATCAATCAAACTATCAACAAACTTAATTAATCAACAAAACAATTGAAATCAAACAAAGATTGTATTAAAGAGTAAAGAATTCATACAAAGTTGATAGAAATCAAACCAAATGTAGCAATCTTCAATCATCAATCATCAAACCCAAAGTTTCTCATGCTTTTGAATCTTTATATTTTTATGCTTGAGGTTCTCTCACTTTTCAGCTTTCTTTCTTTTTGTTTATTTTTGCTCTATCTTTTTATTTTGCTTTTGCATTTTTATTTTGATAAGTGTGGGCAATCCCGATTATGCGGTCTATCACTCACTTGGCATTCATGTTTCTCAGGCACGGTACCGAGCACTTGATAAGAGACGCAATCTGAGACGTGTTCTTATCAAAGATATTTTTATATCAAAGACATTGGAACACTTTCCCTTTTGTACACTTTTATTTATTTTTTTTTTATTTTATTCATTTGAATCGCTCAAGCTTTTGTTATTTGAACTTGCATAAGTTGCACACTATCCCATCCCAAGGTTAGGTAGATATGGGTTGAAAAAATGAAAGGTCTATCGTTAGACGAGACTCAAAGTGGTTTTAAAAAAAAGTGATTACATATTTGAAGGGTGAGAGATATGATATGGCCACAAGAGGTGCCTCCAATCATTGGTATACCTAGTGCTTAATTCGGCGATTTTTTTTTCATTTTTTTTTTGGCAATGCAACGCAATGATCATGTGCAAGAAAATAAAATGCTCATTTTAATAAAGGGAATAGAAAAAAACCTACAAAAAAAATCTAAGGGAAAATAAAAGGTGCCTATGCTAGATATGTTGGGGAAAGGGATGAAAAAAGAAATAGAAAAAGGGGTCATGAAATCTTGTCGTTGAAGTTCGCCTTGTGTCGTTTACTTTATCATCACCCAGTCTTCTGGTTAGCCAAAGGTAATGGGATCTTGTTTGCTTCTATGAGATCTTGAATGAGATTTTGAAATCTGTAACATTCATCCGTGGTATGACCATTTCCTTGATGGTACTTGCAGTAAGAATTGGGATTCCATCTTGAAGATCGTTTTTCTGGCGTTGGATCTTCAGTAGGGCCATTGGGTTTGATTAATACTTGACCATAGAGACGATCGAAAGCAACATCATAGGTCATTCCAATGGTGTGAGCTCTCTTTTGGGTTTCTTAATAGATCCTCGATTATCCATAGCTAAGACGTCGTTATGACCAAAGGTACCAACATTGTTACTAGAGTGGGCGTTTTCAGAAGAAGAAGGATTGTCGTTCTTCTTTCCTCTCCAGCCGCTGTAATTACCATGGTTAGTAGCTTTTTGTTTTGCAAGGTCATCTTCGATGTCTATACCTATGTCATAGACGGCTTTGAAGGTATTCAAGTTATGTTGATATTTCAAATGCTTTGAATACTTTTCTTGTAAATTCTTGATAAACAACCTCACAGACTCCTTCTCAATAGGGACTTCAATCATATTAGCGGAAGTTTCCCTCCACTTGTTGAAGAAGGAAGTGAAACCTCCGTTTTCATTTTGTTTTAGCATCTCAAGCTGTCTATGGTCAGTTTCAACTTGAATGTTACATTTATATCTATCGATGAAAGCACTTACAATAGACTCCCAACTAGAGGTCTTCTCTTTGTCAAGAGAAAAGTACCATTGTTGACACACAGTTTCTAAAGATAAAGAGAACACAGAATGAAATGCTTTCTTATCTATTCCCTTAATATTCATTATGGTTTCAAAAGCTCTTAAATGAAAATAAGGGTTGTCCATAGGCTTGAATTTAGGGATGTCGTCATTGGCATTGAACTTCTGCGAAAGAAGGTCCTTGTCCACCGAGACCCCTTGTGAGCTAATCCCTTGGAACCTAAAGTCATTGGAAAACTTGCTCAAACTTTCCTGAATGAGCTCCATTTGTTGTTGTTTTACAAGGTCGTTGATTTGAAGAGTTAGACCCTTCAATATCTCAGCCAAGTTAGCTACCTCTCTCCTAACTTCGTTGAGTTCTTCTCGACTTGCCATTATCTTCTTAGCTTTCCTTTTCCTATCCATTGGTTTGTCAAAAATTTCTACTTGAACGAAAGTGTTGTCCTTGATTAGACGCCCTTCTCTCCTTGACCAAGTACTGTGAAAGGGGAACTTAGGGGTAAGTTTTATACTAATTATTTTGACTCAAGCTCTATTCAACATGCAATAGATGAAAAAAGATTATGGAAGAATGAGAAGAATGATATGCATGGGGAAAGAATATAGTGAGTGGGAAGATGATGGAGATAGAGAAATATGGAAGAATTAGGAATAAAATGGACCCCCAACTCAAATGACGGAAAAACGACTTATGCATGAACCTAAGACATGGCCATGGTGCGACTAACGTGTCAAGTGTGTGCTTTATAAGTGAGTGTAAGTGACATGTTCAGACTTGTGTTATGACCATATGGCTAGATTATGTGACTAGACTCAAGCAAAGACTAAGTTAAGACTTCACGTATATGCATTAAACTGGACAGGCTGTAGTATTTTAGTCATAACTTTTGATCTGTGACTCTGATTGGGACGAAACCAACTCGAAATTAAAGATAAAACTCGGGGCTATAGATTCATAGGTTGTACGACTATTAGTTCTTCCTAGAACTCCAGCTATGACTAAAACAAGTTGACGCTTGAGCAGTATACAGGAATAATTTCCGGGTTGACTTAATGGAACTATGACTCGATTTTAGGCTTATTCATTAGTTTAAAATAATTAACTAATGAATTAAACAAATTCCTTTAGTCATTGGTTAGTTTATTAAGACTTATTTACAAACACAAGTCGAACCAAACAGTTAGTTTAGTCACATATAAGCTATGCACAAGCAAATAATGCACAAGTAGTCAAGTAGTCACAATATGATGCAATGAGTTTGCAACCTAACCATGGCTCTAGTTCTCTTTAGTTCAAGGATATGGGTTAGTCAAAGAGGGTCCATGGTTATGAGTCCAGATGCATCGCGCGGAAGCCTTACCTTTGGAAGGGTTGACGCGTATGGATGGGACCCCACAAGTTAAAAACTTGCTTCCACGGTTTGGTGGATTCACTAACTCGGATGTACCCGTCGTTGCCAGGAGCGTTCGATTGGGTAGATGGAGCGTGAACCCCCAGCGTGTTATGGCCATATGTAGAACACATATGGGTTTCAGAAAAGTGAGAAAAACTCAATCAGGAAGTAGAATCGAGCCAACAGTTCTAGAAATGGTCAAAACAAGAAGGCAGAGTTCTGGCTCGGTATTGGAAGAACTTGGCGCCAGACTACAGGGACTGTCGCCGCAAAAGAACCCCTGTCGCCAGGCGACAGAAGCTCTTTACAGGCGACAAGCCCTGTTTTCTAGACGCTAGTTCCAACATGCCTTGGCAGGTATCTATGTTCTTAGAATTTTCCAGATTTCGCAGTATTATTTCAATTCTAGTTGTGAAAGATATTTCTCAAATTTCCTACATGTAAAAATCCTATGTTTTTTACTCATTTCGGATGGTCTATCCAATGAGGACCTTTTTCATGCATATGACAATAATGTTAATCAAAATTACGCACATAAAAACTTAGAACTTTTCAAGTCTCATCCGCTCATTCTAAGTAATTGCCAAAATAAATTTTAGGAATTAAAAAAGAAATCCTCCCTAGTGGAGTCGCCAAAAACTGTAGGGAATATTTCAAGCACTATAACCCCAAGCTTGAACCCCACTGTGATCATACACTTAAGTATGGTGGCGTTCCAAAGGGAAGAAAGCTAGAGCTAAAGAATCGCCAACAAGTTTTAGAAACTTGTAAACCCAAAACGATCCAGGAGATCGTCAACTCCATAAGGTCAGGAACCAAATAGGGTTCGGGATGAGGGTACGAATCCAATCTACAAAAGAAAGGACCCGCCCTATAAAATAGGCCTCCACTTTGTTCTGCTCGTATTCATGTGCGCTTTTTGACTAACATGCAAACATTATATTAGCGCTAAACCTGTTTATCTATGTTGGTTGAATATTAATGCACAAATAAATCTATTATTGGCGATCATTTGACTTAAATCATATTACCCTAAACCAAATTCTTAATTATCTTTTTAGGCGTGATTTCAAGTACAAATTCCCTTTAACAAGCATAAAAGGCGTGATCAAGCAATAATAATGAAAAATAATCAAGCAACACAATAATAAGCATAATAATAATCAAAATCATGTTAATAATAAAGCTTATTAATAATAGCAAGATCCTAGGTATGATACTAACAAGATTAATAACATATCCTAGCATGTCACTAAGCAATAAAGATCAAAGCTTTAAACATAACATGGTACTAACATGATATTAGAAAGAACAAGAGGCGCATTAAACATGATACTAGAAAGCAATAATAAAATCCTAACATGATACTAGGAATTAATAAATAATAAATATGTTTTCTACAAGAATAGAGAAATAAGATTACATACTTTGAAGCCTCGTACCTCTTTCTAATAACAAAATACACACGTTAGTAAACTTCAATGAAAATAACAATTAAAGAATTAAATTAAATAAATTTTAAACTAGATTTGGGACCAAACCCTCAGAAATTATCAACCTTGCACGTCTAGGGCGGAGGCAAATTCGAACTTGGCTAGATGATTCTAAATCTTGTGCATGCGGTATTGTAGACACCTAAAAATGTCTCCCCAAAACCAAACCCGATGATGAACACCTTTCACCGCCGTTATTGGTCGGGTTGAGTATGTAATCTTTAGAGTGCTTAAATCCATGTTCATTCCCAATACATTTGATAAACCAACCCAATTCCTAACCCATTTTACCAAAACATAACTTATTTTCCTCATTTCGTGCCTTTAAACCCAAAATAATTCATTTCGTGCCCATTAAAATCATTCATTTCGTGTCCATTTTATAAATACGTTTAGATCAGTTTATTTTGGTCCATAATCTGGGTCCAATTGTTAAATGGTTGGATGGGTCTTGAAAAGATCTTTCCAACGATATATTATAAGCCCAAATCCGAGTTATAACGAATAAGATATGGCCAAAATACTAAACTGAGTCTAAATCGAACCTAAGCCCACCTTACCTACGACCCAATGATCATGTGGAGGGTCTAAAGGATTTAATCCCACTCCTAATCCAATTAGGATTAATTGGAAGCTTCTATAAGCTTCTAAAAGATCTTAGTTATCCTTTTTGAAAAGATAAGATTAATGCATTTGAAATTGAATAAAACTTTTCTTTTTGAAAGTCCTAATTCTATTCGAATTGAAAGACGTTCAAAGATTGTCAGATATTATTTTCTTGCTTCATATTTTTTATCTAATTCTTATATGGTTGGATAGCTCTTGAAATTATCTTTCCAATGATATATAATAATATAAATTGCGAGCTATAACGAAAAAGATATGAGCGAAATACGAAACTCTATCGAAAACTGACACCGTCCCACTATTTCAGTTATATCTTTTATTTTACAAAATATTTTAATCTGATTCTAATTGGGTTAGAAAGTAGACTTTAAGATCTTTCCAACGATATCTTATTCATCTTATTCCGATTTCTGGATCAAAAGATATGATAAAAACAAAAACCACAAAAACTGTTGTCTTTCGCAAGAGTTTTATCCGATTCGAATTCTTATCTTTTCTTGATTCGACCCCCTCTTTTTTCCCTATAAATAGAGGTCATATCACCCCTTTTTCAATCATCAACAAGCTTGATCACCAAATCATTCTCTCTTCCTCTCTTCTACACTAAAAATCATTCTCTCTCCCTACACCAAAAATATTCTCTTCTCTCTCTCTTGCTCTAGCCTAAATTCTAGCCACCCTATTATCTCATTTTATATCCCTTAAGCATTCTAAGGAGTCCATACGATACCCGAAATTCTATACTGAAACCAAGGCGTGAAAGGTAGAATTAACTGAGGGTTTGGACCAAATCAACTCTACCTTTTATTTACTTTAATTTCCATTTGATTTATATTTATTGAAGTTACTAACAATTTATTCATGATGTAGCAATTTAAAAGAGCGCGCGGAATATGAGTAATTAATTATTTTATTTACTTATTATTATTTTATATTGCTAATATCATGATTAGGATTATTATTTGATTTGACTAACGATTTATTGTTAAATTGATTCCAATATTAATGTTTATTCTATTGTTATTATGATCACCATATTGCATGTTAAAGGGAATATGTAATTGAAAATCACGACTAATAAGATAATTTGGACAACCGGTTTAGGTTCCTTTAATCTTGTTATTTAATCAAGTGATCACCAATATTTTAGAATAATGTGTTGCATTAATATTCAACCAATTTAGCATAATAATAGTTTGGAGCAAATTAAATTTTGTTTGTATGCCTTTGAGATCACAGGAATACTTTTCACAATAAGAATCGAGTAGAGGCCAATACTGGCGAATGTGAGTCCATGACTCACTTCGTACCATCATCCCCGATCCGCCTTTCGTGGTTCTGAACCATATGGAGTTAGTAATCTCATGGATTATGAATGGGGTGTAACCTTCACGGGTCAATCGTTGTTGCCTATCGTTGTCCCTTAATCGTGGTTGCCTTAAATGATCCGTGAACGGTTTACATGTTCCTTAAAAACTTGTTGGCGGCTCCCTACTTTCCTTGTCCCTAATCGTAATGTCAATTCCCACTTCCTAAGAGTGCCAAGCATATTCACGACATGCTTTTATCGTAGGCGCACTTCAAACGACGCCTACAATTTGGCGACTCCACTGGGGAAGATTATTGGTTATTTATCGATTTGAGTGATCGGTATTTAATTGAGATGAGTGGATGAGACTTGAAAGATTCTTAAATTGTATTCCTGCGATTTAATTGACATTGTCACATATGCATATGCATATTAGGTTACCTATTTTTCCACAATATTACGTGTTCTACGTATGTGGCTAGCCCGGAGGATTTAAGCTCTATCAACCCAAAAACGCTCATGGCAATAAGGGTTCATCCGAGTTTTTAAATCCACCCAAACCATGGAGTCGAGTTCGATTTCATCACGAACTCGCGGAGCCGCCCGTTGGCATACACCCTTAACGGAGGCTGCCTTTCTAACGCGTTCAAACTCTTAACCATGGTACCCTTTGACACCCGAATAAGCTTGACCATAGTGGAACATAGATCTTGACTTTAGGTTGCAAACTTCATTGCATCATTCGTGACAATGTGCTTATGTGTGCATATTTTTATGTATTTTTTTTTCTCTCTCTCTTTTTTTTCCTTCTTATCTTACCCTCCTTTTTTTTATTAGAGTCGAGCCATAGTATTTTTTTTTTTTATTTTGAGTCAACCCGCATTTTTATTCCCGTGTCCTGCATAAGCGTCAACTTGTTTTGGTCATATCCGGAGTTCTAGAAAGAGTTACGTATTGTGCCACCTATGGATCTGTAGCCCCGAGTTTTATCTTTCATTTGACGTTAGTTTCGTCCCAATCAAAGTTATAGATCAAAAGTTATAGTCGATATGATACAGCCTGTCTAGTTTAGGTGTCTTTTTAGGATCCAACCTTCTTTGTTTTCATCTTTTAATTTTTTATTTTTTCTCTTTTTGTATCAAGCTAGTGTTAGCCAAGTCCTTTAATCCGTGTCAACTCGTATAACATAGGATTATAGATTTTTAATTTTTATTTATTTATTTATACCCATGAGTCATAACTCTTCTAGAATTCCACTCGTCTTCCTAGCTAGTTTCTTGTGATTATTGTGCTAACCTTTGTCTTTGGTTGTGGTTGATCTTTATTTATGACTAACGATTTCCAATGGGCCGTTTTCACTTAGTAAATAGCATAAACATTAAATTTGGACAAAATTAATCAAGTTAGTTTGTCTTTTAGTCTTCCATGCTATTTGGTCCTTGGGTCCTTTGTTTTTCATAACGTCCTCATGTCTAGCCATGCGATCATACCACTAGTCTTAATAAACTCACTTAATCACACATGTTGAGTCGTTGCACACACTTTGTCTTCGAGTAATGCACTATATTGTTTATGATCGTATAATAGGACCATGCATGCGTCGTTTTCCGTCGTAATAGGAATGAGTGGAGTATTTCCCATTGGTTTTCAAAATTCTTTCATACACTCTTCCTTTCCAATCCGAGTATTGAGTCAATGCATTAAGTGAGCTCATTTTGTTCCATAGTACACAAGTTCACGAATCACTAGGTAAGAGTTGGAAGAATAAGGGGAACGTCATTCCTTCCTTCTTTTCTTCCAATCAAAGCATCATCAATAGCAAATTTCTTGTCCCTCTAGGCGGTAACAAGTAATTCATAAGCATCCATGAAGACGAAGCACAAGACAAGTTTCGCATACAAGATTTCATACTTTTTTTCTTCTTTTGTTTCAACCCTTTCCTCTAATGAGTCTGGCATAAGTTCCCCTTATCCATGTGTATTGTCTATGTGTCATGTTTCTTACCTTTTCCATCAATGAGCATTTCTTGCCTTTTTTTGATCATGTCATTCAGCAAAACAAAAAAAAAAAAAAAAAAAATTCCGAACTAAACACAAGGTACACCAATGATATGAGGCACCTTTGCAACCCTGTCATTCCCCTTAAACCATTTCAATCACATATCCATTTCTTCATCAACCACTTTGAGCCTCGTCTAACGTTCGGCCTCATTTATTCAACCCACATTTACCTAACCATGGGATGGGAAGGTGTGTAATTTGTGTAACATTCAAAAAGCAAGTTCAAATAAAAAAAAGAATAAGTAATAAAAAAAAAACAATGTCTAAAGGCAAGTGTTCCAATGTCTTTGATATGAACACGTCTCGAATTGCGTCTCTCATCGAGTTCTTGGTACCGTGCCTGAGAAACATGAATGCTAAGTGAGTGATGGACCGCATGATCCGGGATTGCCTACATTGATTCAAGTGACCAAAAAGAAAAACAACAAAAAAAAAAAGAGAGAGAAGAAGTTCAAAGCAAAAATAAAACTTGCAAATTCAAATACACAATTGCATATCTTGGGGCGCTTATCTCGGGTCTTGAGCCTTTTTTATCCCTTTCTTCCTTAAACCATCAGCTTAACCACATTACAACCCTCAAAAGACCTATTTGAGATGTACATGTACTTGTGCGAAGTTCGGTTAGAGCTACGTTCGGCCTGATTCCTAACGGATACGTAGGAAACCTCGCATTGAGGTGCGGCCACATTCATATTCATATCTATGCATGATTGAGTCAAAGAATATCCAATGCTTATCCCTACCCATTTAGAGCTAGACTTGGGTGCTTGAACCCACATCACTTAGCTTACCCAGCCTAAAGAGAGTCATCATCTTTGACTCTTCTCACATCTATTTCCATCACCACAACCTTTGCAGCCAACCTTAGTATCACTTTCACACACTTCACTCACACATGCATAGCCCACGCAACATTTTTTAGAAGAAACATGTCATCTCTCGAACCATAATCGATTATGGTTCGACGTGAAAGGCATTCATCACTGGGTTTGGTTTTGGTGAGACACAAATGGGGGTCTACAATTATACATAGCTTATTCCAAGCATAAAACACCATAAAAGAATACTGTACAACGTACATCATCAAAAGATACATCATGAGGCTCCTTTCGACGATCTAACGACGACATGTGTCATCCGATTATTCTACCTGCAAGCTGTAATGATCAACTCATTATTAATATATCTTCTTAATGGCTATAATGTATACTTAATTAATCTCTTATTTTTATATATTTCTTTATTATATATGGCCTTAAGCGCTCGAATAATTATTGTATTTGTATCAATAATTGCTATAAGGTCCGTATCATAGAGAATGGGTGGACAAGTAGCCACCCGCGGTTTTTACCCACCTTCATTTAAGTTTTCTGCGTCAACAAATCTATCGCGTCTATATACTATTTATATCTTTCATTTCATTTCGCAATCTCTTTTAATCTAGTTATCGGCATCCCAACCAAAGGTCGTCTCTTAAAACAATTTTTGGCATTAACAGTTTGGCGCCATCTGTGGGGCCGATAGCTAGATTCTATTTCTATATCCAAAAATATTTCCATAGAATTATTCTCTAAACACAAAAGCTTATAGTTGTTGGTGCTACACAACACTACTATTATTTCAATGTTAGTTATTTTAAGTCTGTTTGGGTCTACTCACGTTTTCATGATCTGCATTCGTTTTTATCCCTCTTCTTGAAAACAAAGTTGTAGATTTCAAAACGTTGATGAATGTAGGCTCAAGAATCACTCAATTGGAGTTTAAAGGTAAAAGTTACGCCTTTAGAAAGTTTCACGTTGATGTTGTCTTGCTTTTGTCACTGCAACGACCGACTAAGTATTGTCAACAATGTATCAATGTGACACTAGTCTGGGGACAAGGTGAAATCTAGATCATGCCGACGTGATGTCATTCCTATGAAGGCATGATGGTCCTTAGGTCCTATTGTGAGGCAACTCGAGTCTAGGGAAGATGTATATGATGATGTGACACAATTGCTTGACGACGTAGCACCAGTTCTACACCAATGCACACCTCTGCTATGATGCGACGACAACTGATTACGACGCGACACTAGTTGTGCCATGACGTGATGCGGCGACTTGACGACATGATGCTGTAAAATCATCTAGTGACGACCAACGTTGACCATGATGTCGTACGACGACCTTAACTATGACGTCAAACATCAACGACACTAGTACCCCGTTGAAAGTGATTACATAACTAAGCTTTTACTTAGTTTGACATCCATGCATTCAACATGAGTATATTTTTTGTTAATCTTGGTTCATGATGCTAGTATCATAACATTATCACAAGGCGAAAAAACTAGTTGGCCACCGGTTCAAAACCCCCCTATGCCACCAGTTTTGAACCGGTGGTCAGTTGGGGGGTGGCAAATCCTAGAACAAAAGGCCACCGGTTCAAAACCGGTGGCAAAACTGCTAATTGCCACCGGTTAACCGGTGGCATTAATTATTTTGGCCACCGATTAACCGGTGGCAATATTAATTGAAGCTTTTTTTTGTGTATTTATTAGTTTTGCGACCGGTTAACCGGTGGTAATATGATGTATAATATATATATATATTTTTTTACTTGAAAAATAGTCAGAGTTATGAGTTCATATTTTTGGTTTGCTTATTTCACTTGAAATATGAGTAATTCAACATCAAAATCAACTAAACTTGTAAATGAAATATATAATAGGAAATAAATTTAGAATTAAATTGTTATTGTACAATACCCAAAAAAAATAAAAAAAATTTACAACATCAATATAAAAAAAAAATTACAACATCAATATCTTCTTGATTCTTCTATGTGGAGTCATAAACTAGTACCTGCATAATTAAAAACACCAAAATTAATTAAACTTACAATATAGATGCGAAAAGAAGAAAAAAAAACAGAAACATGAACTTCTAAATAAAAAAGAAAACCCAGAAAAATTAATAAAATCCCAAAGTAAATTATAATTCCAAAGTAAATTTTAATTCTGAAACCCAAAAATATTATCGAACAAAAAAAATCTGGTAATATAGAACCAAAAAAAAAAAAACATGCTTCTTAACAGTATTATTTAATTCTTAAAACTCAAAAAAAAAAAAAAAAAAAAAAAAAAAAAAAAAAAAAAAACACATACACACATCGAATTCCTCCAAAAAAAATCCGAAATCTAAAATCAATTTAAACAGTATAAACCGAAATACATAATTAATATTGATATTTGTTAAAAAAAATAATAATTAATTATGATATTTAATTATCAAAACTCAAAAACAGAAGAAAAAAAAAAAAACCCAAATTAGATGTACAAGACATGCAACAACTTCGAGTTACAGATCTAATTTGTAACAACTCACCAACAACTAAATCAACCCACGAATTCCACCAAACCAACAAAAAAACAAAATAAAAGTAAGAAAAGAGAGAAATTACCTCGAATTTCACCAAAAACCCCCGAAATTATGTTGAATTTCGGTTATAAAGGTCAAAATCGACCATGAAAACTCTAGATCTAGAGTTTTCATGGTCGATTTTGACCAAAAAACCGTTGGCGGCAATAGTAGGTGTCGGCGGCGGCGGCGGCGGTCGAAAGAGGTGAAGAGAAGGGAGGGGTCGAGCAAGATAAGAGAGAAAGATCTTGCATGTCTTCGTGCATTTCTTCGTTGTTGTTGTTGCGGTGTTAAGGAGATCGAGAAGGAAATCAAGAAGGAGATCGAACAGGAAAGAGAAGGAAATCGAGAAGGAGATCGAACAGGAAAGAGAAGGAGATGAGAGGAGAGGAGAGGAGAGAGAGTATATATGGAGATCGAACAGGAAAAAGAAGGAGAGGAGAGGAGAGGGAGAATGAGGGAGATCGAACAGGAGAGGAGAGGAGAGAATGAGGGAGGCTGATGAGTGAGTAGGGTTTGGGTTTGGGTTTTTATATAAGGCGCTTTTTTTTTTTTAATTAAATTGGATATTGCCACCGGTTCAAAACCGGTGGCCTTATAATTATTGCCACGGGTTTGGTTTGAACCGGTGGCAAAACCGGTTTGGCTCATCCCGCCCATTAATTAAGCCACCGGTTTTCAAAAACCGGTGGCCAATTAGCGGTGCATTTTTCAATTTTTCTACTAGTGTATCTTACGAATTTCACAATGTTTGTAATGACTAACCTCTATATTGAGTGTTTTTTGAGATAAATTAAAGTGACATAACAAGATCAAAGATCTTAAGGATAACGTCAATTATGACAACATCAAGTAAGAATCACTGAGATGGCAGTGATACTAAACACACTCAATGATCATGTCAAAAACAATAAGTTATAAAAACATCATGCATGAAGCATGAGAGCGAGGTAAAATCCCAAGTCTTAAGGTGTAATTTATCTAATATTATTATGTTTTGCAATATATGTGTAGGAACACACGTGCGACACATGTCATAAGGTTGCTGGTAACAAAAGTATACAATAGCAACATGGTGATTTGACATCAAAGTCGAATAAACATAAACTTCGACTACGACTAAGGTGTTAACGTATGCTATGTCCATTATCTATTAATGTTTGCATTATTATGAGTTTGACATAGGATTATCCTAAAGACATCTAGAATGAATCCAATGGAGACAAAAAATAATGCAAACTCAAATTATATGTTCATTCTAAAAGGTTGAAGGCGTGTTAGACTTAATAGGACGTGTTCAGCAAAATATAGATGTAGAGGTAACTGTTAGCTGTGATATGGTAGGTGTTAACTTGTAAACTGTTCACAGGGTGAAGGTTACACCCCTTAACGATCTATGAGATCGCTAACTCCAATAGGGTTGGAACCATGGATGGATGTTTGGGGATGAAGGTACAAATCCAATCTAAAAGAGATTGAACCCGCCCTAAAATAGGCCTTTACTTTATTCTTCTCATGTTCATGTGCGCTTTTTGACTAACATGAAATCATTAGGTTAACCCTAAACATGTTTAATCTATGTTGGTTGAATATTAATTCATAAATAAAGCTATTATTGGCGATCACTTGAATTTAAATTAAATCATATAAGCCTAAACCAAATTATTAATTATCTTATTAGGCGTGATTTTAAATACAAATTTCCTTTAAACCTACATAAAAAGCGTGATCAAGCAATAACAATAATACATATCAAGCAACATAATAATAATGACCATAACAATAAAGCTTAATAATAATAGCGAGATCCTAGGCATGATACTAACATGATTAATAACAAATCTTAACATGTCACTAAACATAAAGATCAAACCTTTAAACCTAACATGATACTAACATGATATGAAAGCATAGAAAGCACCCTAAACATGATACTAACATGATATGAAAGCATAGAAAGCACCCTAAACATGATACTATAAAGCATTAAAAACATCCTAACGTGAATACATGATACTAGGAATTAATTAAAATCTAAACATCGAAATAGTAGATAGGTAAATAAATTACTTACTTTGATGTCTTGTACCTCTTTCTAATAACAAAATACACACGTTAGTAAACTTCAATAAAATAAATCAAACAATTAAATTAAATAATTGAAAAGAGTTTAGAAATTGGATTTAGGGTCCAAACCCTTAGAAAGTATCAACCTTTCACGTTTAGGGCGAAGGAAACTTCGAACTTGGCTAGGTGTGTCTAGAACTAATGTATGTGGTATGGCATATTTGAAAAAAAAAACTGGTTTAGAAAAGCTAGAGAGACAAAGAATAAGCTATATCGCTTAAGAGAAAGAAGAGAGAATTAGACAACTATGGGTGATTTGAAAACGGAGGTCTGGGACCCTATTTATGAAAAATAGTCCAAAAAAGATAGAAAATACTTCAAGTTCTATACGGAATAAAATACCACCTATCGCCAGACAACAGGGGTTAGCGCCAGAGGACAGGCTTAGCGCTAGGCGACAGAGTCTGTCGTTTGGCGCTAATAAAGTCTTTTGCGGATTTTGTCGTATCATATCTTTTGATCCAAAAGTCCAAATAAGTCATATAATATGTCGTTGGAAATCTATTCAAGTCTACTTTCCAACTTAATTAGAATCAAATAAAAATATTTTTTAGATATAAAGATATGGCCGAAATAGTGGGACGGTATCAGTTTTGAATAGAGTTTTGTATTTCTTTCATATCTTTTTTGTTATAGCTCGAAATTAATATTATAATATATCATTGGAAAGATAATTTGAAGATTATCCAGCCATATAAGACTTGCATAAAGATTATGAGGCCCAAAAATAATATCTAACTGTCTTTGAACATCTTTAAATTTGAATAGAGTTAGGACTTAAAAAAGAAAATTTTAAAAAAAGAAAGTTTTTATTCAATTTCAAATTCTTTAGTATTATCTTTTCAAAAAGGATAATTATGATCTTTTAGAAACTAGAAGGTTCTAATTAATCCTAATTAGTTTAGGAATAGGATTAAACCTTGGGCCCTCCTCATGATCATTGGGTCGTAAGTAAAATCCAGTTGGGCCCACTTTAGTATTTTGGTCATCACTTCCTCATTATTCATTGGAATTGGGCTTATAATATATCGTTGGAAAGGTCTTTTCAAGCTCCATCCAGCTACACCATTATTGAACCATTATTATAGACCAAGCTAAACTAGATTGGATGTTTTTATAAATAGAGTGTGAAAAAGAAATATTTTCGAAAACAGAAATATGTATTTTTATTAAAAAAAAAATAACCGCAACACTAGACTTTTCACACTTTCACTTCGTTCGATAATCATTCGACGTGAAAGATATTCATCACTGGGTTTGGTTTTGGGGAGACACATTTGATTGTCTACATGTGTTATCCTATGATTGGTTAAAATATAAAAAAAACACAAAATAAATAAAAAAAAATTTATAATAAAGGAAAAATAAAATTTGAAAAAGTAACCACCAAACACTATCACACATACCCAGCCCACTACCATGCCTTCCAAGCATCGGTCGCCACCCAGTCACCCTCCCCTGGCATGAGCACCGCCCTGACCACCCTCTTCCCCTTAAACAACCTTAAAAAAATTGAATTAAAAATAAAAAAGCTTTATGTTTTGGAAGATGAAGTTCGAAGGTAAGGAGATCAAATTAAAATCATCAATCTGAAATTCATCATCAATATCAACAAAACAATCTTGATTTTTTTTAAGGCAGTAAAGAATGAACAAGATCCCACCAGACCCAATAGATACGATTTCATCGAGACGAAGATCGAATCGTTAGGATGCAATCTCGAATTCTCGATGACGCTAACAACCTTGGTGGTGATAGATTAACCATAATATATCAGTTTTAAAGGGAAAGGGAGGGTAGGGGAGACAAAGACCATGGTTGCTGGGTCCGTTGTCGTTAAGGGAAGGGGAGAGGGTGGCCTGGTCGGAGAAGGGGGCCTAGGGTGGTGTGCGCTGGGGAGTAGTGGTGGTTTTTTCTTAATTTTTAATTTTGATTAATTAGTTAATAATAATTACAATAATACTAATATTAATATCAATAATAATTATTTTTTTATTATTTTTGACCAATCACGTGGTGACACGTGTATTTTAAATCTAAGCAAAAAAATATTTACTTGTTTAATAGGTCACCGGTCATTGGGACCATTTTGGACGAATGAAGTATAAAGTTGGGATTCTTAAAAAATAATCAAAAGTTAGGATTATTTTAAGCAAAGGGGGCAAAGTTGAGAATATTCTTGGCAATTTTTCTTATTTTTTTATCAAGTAATGGTTGTGTAGGCGTCGTTTGAAGTGCTCCTACATTGAGCATATCGTGAATATGTTTGGCACTCATAGGAAGCGGGAATTAACATTACGTATAGGGAAAACGATTAGGGACAAGGAAAGTAGGGAGGCGCCAACAAGTTTTTAAGGAACTTGTAAACTGTTCACGGATCATTTAAGGCAACCACGAAAAGGGACAATGAAGGCAATAAGGATCGACCCGTGAAGGTTACACCCTATTCATAATCCATGAGATTACTAACTCCATATGGCTCAGAACCACAAAAGAAGGATCGGGGATGATGGTACGAAGTAAGTCATGGAGTCACATTCGTCCGTGTTGGCCTCTACTCGATTCTTATTGTGAAAAGTATTCCTGCGATCTCAAAGGCATGCAAACAAAGATTCAATTTGCTCCAAACTATTATTATGCTGAATTTGTTGAATATTAATGCAACATATAATTCTAAAATATTGCGATTACTTGATTAAACAACAAGACTAAATAGGAACCTAAACCGGTTGTCCAAATTATCTTACTATGCGTGATATTCAATTATTCCCTTTAAACATGCAACATGGTGATCATAAAAATATAATAGAGTTAACATTAATATTGGAAGCAATTTAACCATAATAACATTAGTTATATCAAATCATAATCCTAATCATGATACTAGCAATAAGAATTAAGTGATTAATTACTCACTTTCCGCGTTTCCTTGAATTGCTACATCATGAATAAATTGTTAGTAACTTCAATAAAAATATAAATCAAATTGAAATTAAATTAAATATAAAAGTAGAGTGGATTTGGTCCAAACCCTCAGTTATTTGTACCTTTCATGCCTTGGTTTAAGGACGGAACCTCGGGTGTTGTATGGACTCCTTGGAGTGCTTAAGAGAAGAATGGTGTTTAAGAATATAGGTTTAAGGCTTAGAATATGAGAGAGAGAGAGAGAGAGAGAGAGAGAGAGAGAGAGAGAGAGAGAGAAAGGAATGATTTTTGGTGTAAAAGAGACAAAGAGAAAATGATTTGGTGCCCCGAATTGCAGAAAGGAGGGTGGTATTTATAGGGAAAAAGAGTAGAGGGAACACACGGAACCCTAAAAAGATAAAAACCCTACAAAAGGTTGTCGTGACACGGCAAAATGCACCGTGACACGGCACATGCATGCCGCGACATGACAAGAATTCCCGTGACGCGAGGTACTTTGGTGTGACGCGGGACATAAACAGACCAACTGAGGATAAACGCGTTAAGGTTTACGCGGAAAAGACACGAGAAAATTCTGTGACCGCAGTGTCCATCGTGGCACGATACAGTACACCGTATCACGATAGAAAAAGTGCGTGACAAAACGCGGAAATTACACGGAAAAGCACCGTTACCGTGTCACGGCAAAATGGTACCGTGCCACGGTGGAGTTTCACGTAAAAGAATATTGAAAATAGCATCATGACACATTGTAAAGTGTCGTGTCACTGCACCACGCACCGTGCCAAGTCATCAGGCGTCGTGACACAGTGCTTTTACACCGCGAGCGGTAATTCCAGTTTTTTACACGTTTTTAAAATCATCATAACTTTTGATCCGTAACTCGAAATAAGGCATATAATACATGATTTGAAACCGTATCAAGTATACTTTCCAACTCAATTAGAATCAGGTAAAAATAATTTAAAGGTTTTATGATATGGCCGTTTTAGTAGAAGGGTGTCGGTTTTGGGCCAAGTTTAGTGTTTGGCTCATATCTTCTTTGTTATAACTCGGATTTGGGCTTACGATATATTGTTGGAAAGCTTATTTAAAAAAAATCCAAACTAATAATAATTAGATCAAAATTTTAAGACCAAAAAATCAGTTTCTCTCGATTTCGTGATAAGGACATGAAAAGTAAGTTATGGTTTAGGGAAATGAGCTAGGAAATGAATTGGTTTATGAAATGTATTGAATGGAAATATGAATTAAGCACTCCAAAGGTTAAATACTCAACCCAACCAATAATGGCGGTAAAATAAAGGTTGTTTATCATCGGGTTTGGTTTTGGGGAGACATTTTTTGGTGTCTACAGGTTGGAATAAGTAAAATCACTAAAAGTTACTCAAAAACTAGTGCCGAACAAGCCTATTAATTTTTCCTATTATCTATTGGTTTGCCTCAAACTTCGATGCCCTATCAAACCAAAAAATTTCACAAAGTCAGCTTGACCCAGCTTAGTAAATAGGGTACCTTTAGAGTGTGGGGTATATACATGGGCATCATTTCCCGGCCTACACCCTCCTATTTGTATAATACAGTCCTGAACACCCAATAAACCAAGTACTAATTGGTTAAGGGCTTGTTCTCTTCAGCTTATTTTCAGTTCAGTTCAGTTCAGCTCCAACAAGTTCTGTTTAGTTCAGTTCTTATCTTAATTTCCTTCTCTCATAAAATATTGAGTTCAGTTCTGTTCAATTCAGCTCTAATAAGTTCAGTTCAGCTCCAATAAGTTCAGTTCAATTCTGTTCAGCTCAATTCAGTCAATAAAACAGACCCTAAGTATATATTGCACTATTGCAAGAACTACTTAGAAAAGGGTTTAGACCTTTTGTTAGTTCTTATATTCTACTTTTTGTTTAGTTATTTTATTACCTTGTCATGACTTTTAATATTTTTTACACACTGAAGAAACTTATATTACTAGCCTATAAGGCTTAAGGTAACCAGTAAAAAAAAATCATTAGCCTTACCATTTGAACCCAATGGAATGATCGAAAATTAAGGTATTGAGGGAAGGGTAATGATAGACTAAGCTATCCTACTACAAAACCAATGCTTAACGAAAACAAGGGTGCTATTATACAAACTAGAAATAAAAAGGAAACAAAAAAAGTGATAATAACGAGTCTTGATTAAATATCCATAGCAGTGTAGAGCAACCACAAAGAAACTATCCTGAAGATGAAGAAGCACCAAGATCAGCTTCATAAATTTGGTTAATTAGCAAAAGTAGGAACTAAGAAGTTATCCTTATGCCCAATACTATCTCCATTTCATAAGCGGCAAGATTATGAGTTAGAATTTTCCTTTCTCGAGGGACATGCCTGATTAGAATATTGCCATTAATTCTAAGATCCTCCGATCGAAACATCGTTGATGACAGCATAAAGCTCATGGTGAGGAACATGATCCACGAAGTTAAACAATTTCTTCAAAGAATGTGCATCAGTTTCAACCTCAATTTTTTTAATCTTAAATCAGTAGCCACATAGATACCTTCATCCAAAGCTAGTAGCTCAGTAGCAAGAGGAGTTATTACATTGTACATACTTACTTGAAAAGCCAAAAGATCAAGAACCATTGGCCCTTCTAATAACACCACCACCAGCAGCACTTTCAGCATGCTTCCATGAACCATCGGTGTTTATTTTCATGAACCCTCCCTGGGAAGAATCCAAATCAAAGCAGTAGATGAGCTACTTCATGAACTTTAGCCTTTCCCTGAAAAATATGAGCAATGGATTGACAGTCAATAAAGAATTAGCTGAAGGTATGCATAAAATAATACATTATTTGCTCAAAAACTACAGTGTTACGCTCCTTCTAGATATGCCACAAAAAAGTACAAAAAATAACCTTCTAATTTTTGGAAAAGGAGAGATTAAAAACAACCCAGTGATCCTAATCCAAAGTTTTGAAAGCATGATAATCAGAATCTTTAGGCATTGTCATTCTTTGCAAAATAAAATTCCATTAGATAGAATAAGAAAAGCAATCTTTAAAATGGTGAAGACGAGTTTCACTATGTAAACCACATGTACAACATTGAGAGGAAATGAGAGGAATGTGATATGAAAGAGAGGCGGAAAAATGGAATGGGCACAATTCCAAAGGAGCATATTGTATCTGTGTGGGGTCTTAATTTTCCAAATCTTTTTCCAGATATTGGAAGGAAACGCAATAGGATTACGATCAGCTAAAGAGAGGGAACATTGAAAATGATAGGCTGATTTTATAGAGAAACTTTCATCTTTGATAGGAGTCCATTTTATAAAATCATCCAAATCAGAATTATAAGAGATGGAAATAGAGAGGACTAAATGAATAATCTAATCAGGCAAAAGATGTTTAATATTATCCAAAAACCAAGAATTGTTTTGAATAATGTCAGAAAAACCGATGAGCTTTAGAGGGGGGCATCACGATTAAGAACCAGGTAAAGAGGCTCAGGACCTACCCAATAATGGTATCAAAGAGACGTAGTTTTTTCATTCCTTATACCAATAATCAAACCAGTGGCTAAGAGTTGCCCACCCTTAGAATGACCCGCCAAACAGGAGAATGATAACGTTTAGTATCACAATCAAAAAGGGCAAAACGATGAAGATATTTATCATTCAGAATCCGAACCCAAAGTTTAGAATTATTAGTAAGCAAGGTCCGCCCCAACTTAGCCATAAAATCAATATTCCACTCTCTCAACTTCCTTATATCTAGCCCTCCAATAGCCATTGCCTTAGTAACTATACTCCAACTAGTACGAGGCATATACCTAGATCTGTCAATCTTACTCCATAAAAGTTTCCTACAATTCTTCTCAAGATGATTAAGAATAGAAATGGGGAGAAGAGTAGTTTGCATAGCATAAACTGGACGGGAGTTCAAGACACATTTTATGAGAGTTTTCCGACCAGCTATATTAATGAGTTAGGCCTGCCATCCTCGAATTCTATCAAAAGATTTTTGAAGAAGGTCATAGATATGAGACACTTTGAGTTTATTAGGACTAATTTCAACTCCAAGATACCTACCAAAAGAAGAGGTAATTTTGAAAGGGTAAGGAGAAGAAATATCATTTCAAACTTATACAACCCCTTCAATTAGAGAAGATTTGGCCATATTCACCTTTACACTAAAAATTTCACCAAATTCTTTCATGACACTCATAATGGATTTAAAATTTAAAGAGGAGGTACGACAAAAAAGGTAGACATCATCCACATAAAAAAAAAGAGTGGGAAATGGATATTTTTATGAGTTTTAGGGGTTTCCAATCACCTCGATTTACTTTCTCCTCAATCATAATTGACAACCTTTATAAGCAAAGGACAAATATATAGAAATAGATGGGATCTCCTTGTCTGATGTCACGAGAGGGAGAGAAATATGAAGTAATTTGACCATTCCAAAGAACCGAGATACTATGAGCGGTGATACAAGACATTATAAAATTAACAAGTTTGTTGGGAAAGCGAAAATCACAAAGGGTGCTCTGAATGAAACTCCACTCGAAACTAACATAAGCTTTAGCAAGATCAAGTATCAAGGTTCTTTCCTTATTTAGCTTTCTTGATAAGATGATCCACTTCCATAATAACAATGATGTTATTCTCAATCCCACGGCCCCTAATAAAACTAGATTGAAGAGGGTTTATAATCTTGGGAACAATGGGACAAATCCTAGAGATGATTTTCATTATCAATTTGTAAATGAATTACAAAGACCAATAGGTCCACTACTACAAAAATAAGCAAAGAGAGCCGTTGAAATATCCTTTACAAACCGCCTATCAACGGGTCTCTATCTAAGGGGTCTGTCAGATAAACAGACCACCTCTATGGACAGGGTCTGTTTTAAAAAGATAACAGACCCGTTATGCAGAATACCAGGTTTGTTAGAGTACTTTTTTTAGAATAAAATATTAAAGATAAGAGACCCGTTGTAAAAGAAATAGGGTATGTTTGCTATATTAAACAGACCCGTTAAAAGAGAAATGAGGTCCTTTTCAAAATTAACTTCAGACCCTATATCAAAGATCCCTTCTTCACCTAATAGATCTGTTGGCATACACGATTTTTTTTTTTTTTTAAATCAATAATTTTTTTTTCCCAGCAATTTCTTCAATAATTACCTATTAATTTTCTTTTAAAATTAACCTGCATAATATGTCATTCAACAAAATTTGTAGACAAATAAATTTTTAGACCTACTTCATATATAATTCAATCAATCCCATTACAAAAAACTGACCAATATAATGTTGTCCCACCCATAATTACACCATTACAAAAGACTAACTCTTAATTTTCTCCCATTCTACCATGTACACCATTACAAAAACCCTAACAAAGCATGCATGCATCAATTGAGCCAAAATTCTAACCTTTAAGTCGTGGTGGAGCCGTGGAGGACCTGTGGAGGAGCCGTTGAAGAGCTACTCTTTCTTTCTTTCTTTTTTTTTTTTTTGTTTTTTTGAAGAAAACCCAAAGATGGCAGCTTGCAGCTCAATCAAGAACTTGATGAAAAATTCACCTTACAAAATTCATTCGAGAACTTGATGAAATCCAAAGCTCAATCGGGAATTTGATGAAAAATGGAAGAGATGAAATCCTACAACCAGCAATGAATAACGTACAGGCAGCAATGAAAGTAATGAAAATCACAATTTGATGAAAAATTGAAGAGGGTTATTTGATAAAATTGAAGGGTTTATTTTGGGTAGGAGTAGGAACGAAATTTGGGAGGGAATTGGAAAATAAGAGGCGGCATAAGAATTCTGTAGAAATTTTTTTTGTTTTTTACCTTGTATGTATGAGACCCGTTGTAACTAACAACAGGTTTCTTACCTAAGAGATCCGTTGTGAATAATAACGGATCTTTAAAATTACCATGTTATTTAAAACGGCAAAACATAATATAATGGCGCCTAATATTACAGACCCGTTGCGTGTAATGTAGGGTCTTGTATATATAATAAACCCGTTAAATTGTACAACGGGTCTCTTAAAAGGGGTCCTTTTGCCACTTTTTGTAGTAGTGGTCTGAAGTGCGAGATAAATTTTGGTTGAGCTATTTCCGGGATCAAGGATATATAAGAAGAATTTAATGCTGACGGGATGCTAGAAGAATCAAAGCACTAAACACAAATTAAAATTGATGCAAAATAGCACTAATCTCATCCCAATAAAATTGATATATGTTGAATTGCATACTAAAAAGACATTTGCTAACCTCATCAAATGATAGAATAATAGAATCAAGAGATGAAAATTGATATAAGAAATTCTTTGGGAGGGCATATAAGGTGGCTGGGCAAAAGAGACAGCAAGGGAAGATTGGAACAAATTTTTAAAATGTTCAGTAGCCATATCTCTTAATAAATTAAAGATTGTTCCATAATCCAATTGTCATCTTTATCTTTTAAGAAAATAATTTTGCCACGAGACTTTTTCACAGAAACAATAATATAATATGAAAATATTTAGTATTTAAATCACCAAATTTCCTCCAATTAATGCCGGCTTTTTGTGCCCAAGTAATTCTTTCTTTCTTATAAATATCATTAAGCTCCTTTAACAAATCTTTGTTCAAATTAACAAGAAAGGTAGAATAATTTGATGCTAAAAAAAATTTGAATGCAATATCCTTGCCAGTAAATTTTTTTTTCTTTTTGTTAAGATTACCAAAATATTCGAATTCCAATTTAATTTTTGATATTTTCTAAAAAAAATAACCTCGACCTGTAACAAAATCATTATTTAGAAAATTCCAATTAGAAAGAAAAAAATTCTTAAAACAAGGATACTCTAGCCAAACCTCTTTACAAGAAAAGGGGAATTGACCCGAAACAAAGGAATTATTCAAACAAACAAGAATAGGTGCTTAATCAGAGTGAGTTCTAGGAAGATGAATTACCTTCATGTTTGGAAAAGTCTCCAACCATTTAGCATTGCAAAGAGCCTTATCCAAGCGCTCACAAATATTATCAATTCCTTCCCTGGCGTTGTTTAATTCCAAGTATAAGGATTACCATTGTACCCAAGATTAATTAACCCCACCTTATCCATGAATTTAATTAGATCATAGCATTGAGAAGGGCGAAAATTGCGACCACCCGATTTTTCAGCTTGAGAAGTGACCTCATTAATTAAGATCCCCCAAAGTTAACCATGGTGTATCCGATGGTGGCAAATCTTCTGCCATTTCATTCCAAAAATTGTGTCTTTCCCTTGGATTACTAGGTGCATGTAGCCTTGTAATTAAACTTTCAGGCGATCCATTCTTGAAATGAAAAGAAGCATGAAAACGATGGGGATCAAAGGAGTAGGAAGGTAATCCACAATGTTCTTCCAGAATAACCAAATACCACCTCGTCTAGCAGTAGGTTGGATAGCTTCGAATCCTGAAACCTTACTTAGAGCATGACTTGACGAGCACGTAAATCAGCTTTTTTTGTTTCCAAGAAAATGAAAATCGTAGGCTTATGACTTTGAACAATCTGCCAAGCAACAGGCATAAAATCGCCCTTATTTGCACCCCTAACATTCCATAAAGCAACCTTCATTCTTAAATTTGGAATAGGGCTTAGTTACAAATTGACGATGGGAACATCAGTTGGTTTCGGATTGAGGGGGAGATAATACAAATCCCAATCCCTCCATGCATGTGATAGATCCGCTAGACCCACATCCTCCAAACGAAGGGGGGATGTTACACTTTGAATCTCTCTTAGTCCTCGATGAGTTTCCCAGTATATCACATTCACTTGAATTCCGACCACTTTGTCTTAGTAAAGGACCATTTGGCGATGGGGATTTGACATTTCTTGACTGTGAGTTGCGAACACCAATGGAACTATTGGAAAGCTTAATATTTAATAAGAAATTGGATTCGTAAATATGCATATAGAATAATACATTATATTATACTAATTTAGGGTTTGTTTGGCATCATTGTGGTTTTCTTCTTTTTTTTTTTCTTTTTTTTTTTAGAATTATATGATGTATGTTACATAATAAATAAAAAATTATTTAAACTTATTAAAATCATAATAATTTTGAAAACTGACAACTGAAGAGTAGAAAAACCTTTTTCTTGTTTTCTGTTTTTGATTTTTAGTTTTCAAAAAAACAATGTTAAACAAGCCCTTAAGTTTTGATGATGGTATTATAAAAAGTTTGGGTTTTAGACCCAACAATCAATAAGAATGTTCCTGAATTAATTGTGTTTTTGAGTCCAATATAATCATGAAAATAGAATAAAGGCATATTCCAATAGTGGCTCCACTTGATGGTTGGTACTAATAACTTTTTAGGTAAAATGCTAGAGTCCATGAAATAACAGAGATAATTAATTTTCCTTGGCTTCTCTTTATCTTAAATACAATCTTTACATCCTCAAAAAATATACAATCTTAAAATTATTATATATCTATATATCTTCAGAGTACATAAAATTGTATGTCAATAAACATAATAAAAGTTGACGTATTGAATGTTTAACATGATGGTCTTTTCATGTATTTCAATGGCAATTTATGGTTTGTTGGTAAACCTTTGCTTCAAAAGGGACTAAATAATGAAGAACGAAGATTGTATCATACTTAATAATAAAGTCTATTTCAGCTTATTATAACTGATTTTATACAATGTCACTTTTTAAAATAAACTGAAGAGAACAATAGTCGATCATATACTTAATATTTCACTTCAAAAAATATATATATAAAATTATACTACATACCAAATTATTATACAATTATAAAATGTATTGCATTATTAATATGGGACATAGATTTGCAAGGGGCTTAAACCAAGCCCATCACAACCATTTTTATGGTAAGGTATAGTAGAGTTAAACAAAAGTTGGGGCTCATTCATGGAATCATACACCAAAGAGTTCGTAAATGGATGATCTAGAGACCGAAGATAGAACTCAATACTCGCTTTCTTCTCCTCAAATTGTGATCTTCTCTTCATCAACCTCTCTTTTTTGTGAGCATTTTGGTGACCTCCCAATGCTTGAGAATTCGTGAACTCTTTGTCACAAAATGGACACTTACGCTTCCCTTGCATTTGTTCGTTGCTACAATCATTACCACTTGGATTACTGGCATCTTCTCCATGGAAATCGAAATCGAAACCAAATAACCTAAGCTTCTTGTGTGTACTAGCTCCTATAGGAAAATGATTTATTTTTTCCATGCTCTTCTAAGTTTATTATAATGTTGAACTAAGTGAAATTGAATTTGATAGGAAAGTGAAATTTGCATTGTGGGATATGGTGATTTCACCTTGTATTTATAGTGTAAGATTAAGGTCAAGAGTTATACTATTTTATATTAGTGCTTCAAGATATTAAAGTCGAAACAAATGTGTAATTGTGCATTAACATGTAAGAGATCTCTTGATTGGTCATAATTAACAAGAATTTAATAAAGTGGGTTGATGCGAGAGTGTGAAATGTATTAAATTAGTAAGTATGATGGAATAATTAAGGCATACAAAACACATATGCTGCATTTGGGTGAGAAAACAAAGGATTTAATAATTTGGTACTATAGGAAGTATATAAACATGAGTGTTTGTTATTATTATATACTTCGTAAGAGGTGCGAATGTTCTTATGCTTTATACTTTAAATAAATCTTGTCAACGGCTATAGAAGATGCATATTGAATGGAGTTATTATTTTCATTATATTGCATGAACTACATAAAATAAGATTTAAATTTGAATGATTTGATGTTTTTTTTATTATTATTTTTATTTGGAGGAGGGCGGGTCTTTGGCTTAAAAAAGAAGTTTGATTCACATTTTTTTTTTTTTTTGTTTAATCCGTTTTACGGGAGGTCCTCCTACTAAATGTAGCCCCAATCACTACTACACCAACAACCAATTAGTTGGTTCACATGTATGTGCATACACCTTAAGGGTCCGTTCTCTTACGTTGAAGTTCAGTTCAGGTCAGTTCAGTTCAGCTGAGTTCAGTTCAGTTCAGTTCAGCTCAGTTCAGTTCAGTTCAGTTCAGCTCAGTTCAGTTCAGTTCAGTTCAGTTCAGTTCAGTTCAGCTCAGTTCAGTTTAGTTCAGTTTAGTTCAGCTCCTAATTTCCTTCTCATATAAAATATTCATTTCAGTTCAGTTCAGTTCAAATCAGTTCAGTTCAGTTCAGTTGTGTTCAGTCAATGAGAACAGGCTCTAATTGTGTCCAATGATCGGCGTATAATTGGAGTACTTTAGTATTACTTGGTTGAGAAAGTGAGGTGGATTTTGTACCACACACACTCAGGCCTCAAGACTTGGGTCTTGGGGAATGTGATGCGTACGTGTGGGTGTTTGGGCTGATCTTATTTTAGAACATTGTAATCACTTACAATATTTTCTAGATGTTTGGATTAGTCGATTAGAACTATTATGTCTTGTTTATTGCTATATCTTTTGATATGATGATTTCTAATAGATGATTTTTCATTATGCCATTAAGTGATCGTTTCTTCCTATTCCTTCGTCGGTTGTTGGCTCCTAAATTGCTATATATACAAGTCTTCTCAATATAAGAATACACACAGCAAAACTTGAATCCCTCCTTTGAAAACAGTTATCCTTTATTTTTATGTTTTATGGAAAAGTATTTTGAGTTCTAATCGGGTTTATGATTGTACACAAACTCAGGTATCGTGCTTATTTTTGAAGGAGAACGCTTTACATCTAATGCATCGGGGTAACACAAAATTGTCTTTTAAGTCAGTGATTCACCACAATGCGGCTATTTTCAGTTTGATTTTGGCAACCTTGATGTAAGTAATTTTCTGTTTTCATTGCTTATAGTATAACAGAGTTATTAGCTCCAGAAAGATTACCTAGTAACAACCTTATGTCAAGCGCAGGCAACTTGTGTGAGACACAACATACCACGTCCGTCGGCAACCACATATATATGCAGCGCGTTAGCTGCATTTCTCAGTCAATGCCACATCATCCAACACAACAATTATTTTTGTACAGAAATCGATCACATCTTTAAACTACCTAATTGATTATCAGCTGCCACATCATTTGAAACTTCAACAAATTTTCACAAGCAATTGCCACATCATTTGAAACATCAACAAATTTTCACAAGCAATTGCCACAGCATAATCACTTATGATTGGCAACTCACCAATGCACCTAATTTCGACATTTTTTCCATTAAAAAAAAATAAAAAAAAAATAAAATAAAAAATCTATAAGAAAGTATTTAAATTATACAAGTAATAGTTGAAAACCATATGACAAAATATCTTATAATTAATGTTTCAAAAAAAAAATTATCTTATAATTAATATATAAGATATTCCAAATTTTAAAAATGGTCACTCTAACAAAGTACTTCGTATAAAATTTGTATGTCACTTTAATTAATATAAATAGAAAGGAAGAAAAGCACATACACTACTACAAAATAATTTACTTATCCTCTATATTTTAAACGTATTAGGCCCTGTTTTTTTGAGCTTCTAGGCAGAGCAGAGCAGATTTCAGCAGAGCAAAGCAGAGCAGATTTCAGCAAAGCAGAGCAAAGGAGAGCCAAACAGAGCAGAGCAGATATTATTATTATTATTATTTTTTTTTTTTATTTATTATTATTATTATTATTATTATTATTATTATTACAATTATTATTCTTAGTTATAAGTATTATTATTACTATTATTATCATTATTATAATTACTATTATTATTAAATATTAATTATTATAATATTATTATTAATTATTACTTATTAAATATTATTATTAAATATTAATTTTTAATATTATTATTATTATTAAATATTAAATATTATTATTATTAGATATTAATTATTATTATTATTAAATATTAATTATTTATTATTAATATAATTATTATTACTATCAAAAGGGGACGGAGGTAGTATTATTATTAAATATTAATTATTATTATTATTATTAAATATTAATTATTTATTATTATTTAACATTTATTATTATTATTATTAAAAATTAATTATTATTAAAAATTAATTATTATTAAAAATTAATTATCATTATTAAATATTAATTATTTATTATTATTATTAAATTTTAATTATTATTATAATTAAAAATTAATTATTATAATTATTATTTATTTATTATTATTATTAAATATTAATTATTATTATTATTAAATATAAATTATTATTATTAAATATTATTATTATTATTAAATATTAAATATTAAATATTAATTATTATTATTATTAAATATTAAATATTATTCTAATTATTATTAAATATTAATTATTATTATAATTATTATTAAATATTAATTATTATTATTATTGTTAAATATTAATTATTTATTATTATTAAATATTAATTATTTATTATTATTATTATTAAATATTAATTATTATTATTATTATTATTATTATAAGTTAATATTAAGTATTAATTTTAAGCAGAGCAAAGCAGAGCAGAGCAGAGCAGAGCAGAGCAGATTTCAGCAGAGCAGAGCAGAGCAAAGCAGAGCAGAGCAGAGCTGCTCTAAAGAACAGGGCCTTACTCATTTATGCTACCAACTCTCTATTAATCAGAACAAAAATTTTGGATGGTTTCAAAATTGTTATTCGATTTTATGAGTTCAAGACCAATCTAAAGCGGATACGTAACTTGATCCAACCTTTTTTTCAAAATATATAAAAGCAATATTTTCTTGCAACTAACTTAAAATTCAAAAAGATTATCCTGCCTTTTTATCCAACAATATTTTCTTGTCACATAGGTAAGGATCGGAACGAAGTCAAAAGCAGCTTATCCTGTGATGAGAAATGACGCGACTTTTATCATGCATCATAAAGAAAGTCATATGCATAGATACAGGAATATATGGACATTGGAATGATTCCAGCATATTATAATCATCAATTCTTTTCTTTTCTTTTCTTGGTAGTGGTAGTATAAACGGGTAAAGCAACTAGCATATCGTATGCAACTAACTTAAAATTCAAAATTAATATATAGATAAAGTAAAGAGCTTTCACTCCATAATCAAAGTGAGACTCATTTAGGCTTTTATAGTGGTGTTCTCTCCCTTATCTCTTTTTCATATGTTACAACAAATACTATCTAAGGTACATTTGGTTGGATGGTGTATACACCTAAAAATGTCTCTTCGATATCCAACCCGATGATGAACAATCTTTCACAGCCATTATTGATCGGTTTGAGTATTTAATTTCGGTAGTACTTAAAATCCATAATTAATCCAACACGGCATACAAATTAGTCCACATTTTAGTCAAGCATTGTCCAAATCCTCATTTTAGCACAAACCGTTTTAATCCATTTTATTTATTAATTGAGCCCGATTAATAAATATTATAACAACCTAAACATGAAATTGAGTCCAGAATGACATAAACAGCGCCTAATTATCATGTGCTTTTTAGAGAAAATAAGATAAAAATAATTTTTTAAGAAGTTTCCAAAAAAAACCCAACTACCGCGCCACGGCAGAATTACCAATTTATCATGACACATTATTATGTACTGTGCTACAGCAGTTTTGTTTTACCCGGTTTTATCTTTTTACGCGGCTTTGAATTTTAAAATGATAAAATCAAGTGTCGAGCCACGTCACAAGTACCGTGTTACAGTACATGTGTCGTGCACGACATTTTGTACCCATTGTCGTGATGCAAAACTCATTTCTTTTTGAGGTGCTTCATTTCTAGGGTTCTGGAGCTTATTTCTCATTTCCCCTCTATAAAAATGAGGTTAAATTATAGTCTCGGGGAAACCAATTCATTCTCTCTTTCTCTCTTATGCTCTAGCCTAAATTCTTGCCTTCCCAATTTCACAATTCATCCCTTAAGCATTTTTCAAAGTTCTATGCTTAAGCCAAGGCATAAAGGGTAGAACTATTTGAGGGTTTGGTCACAAATTAACTTTACTTTTATTACTATTTAATTATTTTCCTTGAAGTTACTAACGTGTTTATTATTTATAGTTGCAAACAAATACAATCAAAGCAACAAATCATGTTCTTTTTGTTCCTATTATATTTCTAACGTTTTATTATGTCTGTAATATATTAATCGTTATTATTATGATGAAATTGCTTCCAATATTATGTTTATTCTATTGTTATTATTGATCGCCAAATTCCATGTTTAAAGGAAATATGTGATTAAATATCACGCTTAATAAGGTAATTTGGATGACCAACTTAGGTTTCTTTTTAATCTTGTTGCTAAATCAAGTGGTCACCAATAATTAGAAATATATGTGCATTAATAATAAACCAATTTGGCCTAATTTTATTTTGAGCAATTGAATTTGTATGGGATGGCTCCCGTTGATCCATCATCAAGCTCCTAATATGATTCACGGGGTGCACACTCACCGCTTGAAGGACACTCGGAGGGGCTCGCTAGCCCGACAGAGTCAGCCCGCAGGCTGACCAAGTAAAATTCTTTGTAAAGGAGATCGTACACCTATAAATAAGGGATAAAGTACAATTGAAAATAAGTTAGACATATAAGTTATTACACTCTCTCTATCTCTCTAAGTACATTTTCTCTCTCTAAACACATTCTGACTAAAGCATCGGAGAGGTGTTCTTCGAGCCACCCCCGAGATTAGTAACGTGTGTTACCGTGTGTAGGTTTCCAGCTGGACCCAGCCTATCCCAGTCAAAACCCTTGGATTTATACCCGGAACAAAATCTTTGTTTGTAAGACTTTGAGATTGCATAAAATACTTTTCACTTTAAAAATCAAGTAGAGTCCAATACGGCAAATGTGACTCAATGACTCACTTTGTACCATCATCCTCAATCCTCATTTTGTAGTTCCGAACCAAGTAGAGTTAGTAATCTCAAAGATTATGAATGGGGTGTAACCTTCACAGGTCAATTGATCGTCGTTGCCTATCGTAGTCCTTTTATCGGCGTTGCCTTAAATGATCCGTTAGCAGTTTACATGTTCTATAAAAACTTGTTGATGACTCACTACTTTATATGTCCTTAATCATTGTCTCTAATCATATATGTCAATTCTCACTTCCTGTTAGTGAATGTCAAGCATATTTACAACATGGTTAAGTAGGCGCGCTTCAATTGACGCCTACAAGTAGTTTAAATTTGCACCATTGATCTAATTAGATGCCTTATGTATATTTGAGAGCTTACATCAATAGGGCCTACCTGTTGATGTAGGTCTTCTCAGAGCTTGGCTTTAGGGATGGTAATGGGGCGGGTCGGATGCGGATGATGGTAACTCCATACCCATACCCGCCTAAAAATCTTATACACATCCCCCATCATTCGTGGCGGGTACAATATCCACATCCATACCCGCCCCAGCGAGTACAAGATAGGATCCATCCCCACCCCATCACCCACTTGGATATCTATACCCACCTCATACCAGCCCCAAAACCGTCTCAATCCCATTTCCATGATACTCTATTGTATCACATTAATGACAATTATATTAAATTAGGTTAAAAAAATTGGAATTTTCACTATTCAAGCTTATTAAGTAATAGAGGGTGTCAAGTTTCCTAAATTCTAAACTCTTCTAAGGGAAATATGGTACAGGAATAAGACGGGTACGAGGAGGGGCGGATATGGGGCGGGTCTAATCTAAAATCCATACCCGCCCCATCACCCATGACAAGTACATATTTTATACCGATCCCCACTCCATCATCCGGCAAACCTCCCTCCATCCCTACTCCCATTTAACCCGACCCACCACCATCCCTACCTGGCCTTGTATGGTTTGGGTGCATTATTGTATATAAGTATCTGTTTAAGGGGAGTGTACTGACCCATACATAAGTGTACCATCTCTCATTGAAAGATAATGAACTTTCATTTTATAACCCAAGTAACTTACATATAAAGCAAATTAGTCGTAAATGGAATCTTACTATGAGCTCTATTATTATTAGCTCGGGTTTCTCTATCTTGTCTCTCCTTCATTCGTTATAATGTAACATTGGTAATAATACATACGTCATATTTTTTTTTCTAATTGTATTAAGCTATTTTAGGAATCCTTGCAATACAAGCTTTTTCATGATATTTAAGAAAAGTAAGTCTCACATGATTTAATGCGGGGTGAAAGCTTATTAAGAGTATAATTTAGTAGCTCATAAGCTTAAATAAGGGTTATAGTATACCTTTAAACCAAACAAAAAAAAAATAACTTTCCAATTATAATGTGTTATAAGTATGGTGACAATTGTTTTTTAGGAAAGTGCTGCAAATGCTCAAAAATGAAGGACGTAAGTATTTGCGCAAATTTTCATATGTGGTGGTTCACACCGTGCGGCCAGGGTTACTTATTTGGGGGTTACTCGTTTGGTCAAGGGTTACTTGGTAAGTCAGGGGTTATTCTCACACGGAAAATGCACTGACGAACTGGCTAAATTCAGAATAAGTAACCCCTAAATAAGTAACCACGGAATAGATAACTCCGGCAAAAACGCCTTATAACTGAGTAACCCCTAAATAATAACCCTCGAATAAGTAACCCCGGCGAAAATGCTTTAACTGCTAGATACCTTGGCCTTGACCGAGTGAGTAGTCCTTGAATAAGTAACCCCTATAAATAACTCATGAATAAGTAACCCCAACCACACAGAAAATGCACCGAATTATTTAATAATTTTATAAAGTTAAATTTGTGTGTCACTCGAGTATAAAAACTACTTCCTCCATTTTGAATTAGTTTACACTTTTTTTTATCAATGCCAATGCGAAAATGAGTTAAGTATAAAATAGGGGACTCAACTTTTGAAAAATATGGGGAAAGGGGACTCTATTTATTTTACAGAGGAAAAGGGGATTGGGTTAAATTTCTGGTGATAAGGGGTAATTTCAGGTGACTTAACTCACCTTTAACCCAAGAAGAATTAAGTCCCCTGTAAATAATTGAGTCCCCTCATTATTGCCTTGATTAAACCAGACAAATTCAATCCCTTCATTAATCATTCCTACTGATTGTTTTAAGAATATAGCCGTTTGAAATTAAGAAAGTGCAACAGTAATACAAAAGCTTTGATCTTGAAATTTTTAATGTTTGTTATTCATAAACATAATTCTTTCAATAATAATAATAAAAAGACAAAACTTGTTCTTCAACTCTCTGGTTTTAGCTTATTAATCTTACATTTGTAGCAAAAGCACACATTGCAATTTTGGTGAAGGCTTGTAGAGCCCTAAAATTTTTTTTTTTTTTTAAACAAAAAAAAAAAGAAAAGAAAAAGAAAAAGAAAAGGAAAAAAATAGATTATATGTGTATATTGCAACAAAAGGCCATTAAGGAGAGTTTCTAAGACAGCCAAGCATCCTTTTATGAGATTCCTAATATGCCCAAACTATAAACAAGTGCATGGGTGTGATTATATTAGGTGGTAGGTGTGTTGACAGTGCACGTGAATCAGAGTTAGCTTATGAGATGGTCATGAGTTTAAAGAAAAATGTGGAGTTGAAAGATTGAGGATGTACTGAAGATAATGAAGAAAAATAAAAATTCAAAGAAAAAGAGGAACAGACTCTATTTTTGATTGGTTTTAAATTAAAATATTTACAAAAATAAAAAAAATAAATAAATAAAAAACATACTTTTTTTAGTTGACCAAAGGAACTCAATTGTTGACCAAGGGGACTCAATTCTTTAACCAAGGGGACTCAATTCTTTCCTTTACATAATTAAAACCCACCGAAAACCCAAACCCATTCTAGCCCAGTCCCTTTTCCCTCTGTAAAATAAATAGAGTCCCCTTTTCCCATATTTTGTAAGAATTGAGTCCCTTGTTTTATACTTAACTCATGCGAAAATACAACTATAAGGCCCTAATCTCTTCACCTCAAAATTATAATATTAAGCAAAAAAAACTTTTAGTACAACAAAAATAGTTTTAGCTCGGTATAAATTTTTTATAAGTGAAATATATATACATATATATATATATATATATATATATATATATATATATATATATATATATATATATATATATATAATAGAGAAATAGTAAAAATAAGTTTTACTCACTAAAATTAATTTCAATTCAGTAAAACTAATGTTAGTTCACTAAAAATATTTTAAATTTATCAAAAATAATTTTTAGTTCATTTAGGAGGATAGAATATGGTTTAAATATTTAACGATTTTCACCATATACTCCTGAGTTTTTGTTTATTCACCATGTACTCATGAACTTATTAGAATTCATCATATACTCTTAAGTTTTTTTTAAAAAAAAATTCACCATATATCCTTGATAGCTAATAATGTAACACCCCCAAATTTCCCTCTACAGAAATATTAGTATAATACGTATAATTATACAGTAGAGATAGACTTGGGCGTGTTACCGCCGCGTGATTACGCAAGGCTACTCAAACTTACTAAAATAAACCAATACTTTGCAGCGGAAACTCAACTTTCTTTTTATTAATACTTATAAAAAAAATAGTAACATTGTTATGAGTACTCTAAATAAACACAAGACCAACATTCCTAAACTAGGTGAAGCAAATCCCGGGACTCCCATATGCTCATTCATGACTCCACCTGAAAATAGTCAACACTGCTTACCATTATGGTAAACAGGGCGAACCAAAACAAATAGGAAATACGAATTAACAAAATATGCTAAGTACGATAAGTGCAAGATAATGTAAACTCAATTTATTTGCAAACATGCTTTTAAAACCAATTCCAATAAATAATCCAATAATTCCAAACTCATGATTCAAAACCAATTCCAATGATTCAACATTCAAAATAATTGATAAACCAATTCCTTTAAAATCCAATTCCCTTTTTGAACTAATTTCTTTAAATCCAATTCCTCACCTAAGTGTGCACACCCCCCAAGCTAGTCTCCTTATATTACAAGGCTATTCTTGAGGAAAGACTAAGTCATACAAAGTCCATAGTCTTATCAATAAACCAAATCCGCATAGTGGGATTATTAACATGCTTATAAAGCATTAATAATAATCTTACAATGGTTCAATAATAAATCCTTTTAATATCCAATAATTCCAATATAATTCAAACTCATTTCACATGCTTTCAAAATCAAAACCTTTTAAATAAATACTTGAGAATAAAATCTCATATTAATAACTTTTCAAAATCAATAACTCTCCTTGAAAACCTTTTAAAATCAAATCCTTTCTTTAAACACGATAAGTAATTCAAACCATTCAAAAACATGATTTGAAAATCAATCATTCAAAATACTTTTATCAATACCTCCAAACATAATTTATTTCAATATCACAATTCAAATCAATTTAATTCAATCACCAATCAAATCATATAAAACATGTTATTCAAACCAATTACTTTCAAAGGTATCTAGCCACCTAACGTACCTTGTTCCTTGCTTAGCTATACACACCAAAAGAACCTCAAGAATCTTGGTTGAACACACCCTACAAATAAATATAACCTTAATCAATATAAGGTTAACAAATAATTAAAAACCCCCAACTATATGTACATGAACCTTTTATTTATTTTCTCATAAACATCATTAAAATATGACTTTATAATTAAAAATACTCATAGTAATTTTTATAAATCCCCCATAATAATAATAATAATAATAATAATAATAATAATAATAATACTTGAATAAGAGAAGAGAAGAAGAAAAGATAAGAAACCAAGGAAAAGAGAAGAATTGGATTTGTATAGGAAATAATAAGCTGAACTTGCAGAGGCTATAACTCCTTTGATATAACTCCGAATTGGGTGATTCTTGAGCCTAACCTCAAGGATTTTTTGAGAGGAACAACTTTCTGTGAAACGTCACTACCCCAAAAACTGACCAGACGTGCCCGAAAATTGGCTTCAAAGATGGACGAGATGATTTGTGTAAAATTGAGGAGAAGAAAAGAAGAGAATTGGTGTGAAGAATGTGAGAGGTATGAAGGGGTATTTATAGGCTAGTATGAGCATGAATTATGGTTGGAAAATGTAGGAAGAATTATGGTAATTAGGGTTTAAGAGATTACTTGGAGAAGTGAATAAAGAATTAAGGAAAGTTTGGATATTAAGGTGATTGTGTATACTTGAATATGGAAGGTATGTATGTCATGAAAAGTAATAAGGAAATTAGAATTACTTGGGGAATAATCAAGAGGAACAAAAGGCAAGAGAATATGATGATTGGATACTAAAAAGATGGAGAATTAGAATTAAGAAAAATAGGAGATTCCCTTACTAGTATTTAGTAAGATTTTGCACGGTTTAAGGAATTAAAATAATTGTGTAAATAATATAGAATAATCAAATAAATAATTAATTAATTAAAATACCAATTATTCACCAATAATTAACTAATAAAATCATATTTTCTATACATAGAAAATCCAAATTTCCTAGCTAAATAAATGGGAATTTTCGGCCATCATAATTAATTTATAAAATATTATTTTTCTTAAATTAAAATATCCAAAATTTGTAAATAATCCGGTTTTTAAAATAAGATAAATGGATAATAAATCTTATCCAAAATAATGATTAGTTTTCAAAATGCTTTTGGCTCCAAAATTCAAATATTATTTTGGCTCCAAATAATAAATTTACTAAAATACCCTTTTTATAAAATAATTCCTAATTAATTAATTTGGAAGATACGTATGAAAATACGGGGTATTACAAATAAACCACCCTAAATTTCCTTTTCTCATCCTCAAAATCAATCATACAGAGATTTGGAGTGGTTTCAGGGATTAGACAACGGAGGAGTGGTTTTGGGGATGAGGGGAGTTATCTAAGGTCGTGGGTTCGATGCATAATTAATCAAATTACCTCATCTTGTTGTCATTAAGGATATATGGTGAATTTTTGTAAATCAAGGGTATTTAGTGAATTTGAAAAATTTTATAGATATGGTGAATAAACAAAATAACTCAGGGGTATTTGGTGGAAAAACCGAATATTTAAATACCTACGTGGCTACTTGCCATCTTCTTGAATGAAATATTTGCTGCGAAAATCTCGCGTGTTTGAATTATTTAATTCGTATGTTACACTCGAATCACGGCCCAACAAATGCAAGAACATTTCACAGCCCATAATATCTGCGGTCAATGTAATTAGTGAACACTAGACCCTAGTGTAGGTTGGACACCCTACACCCTTCTGTTGTTTAGAGTACTACCCCCACCCTCCACTAACTTTAATTTTATCTCTCCTCACTTTTTTTTACATTTTCTCTCTCCACACCTATTTATATGCAAGGTTCTCTCTCATCAAAAGCTTTAATTGCAAAATTGATTTTAAATTATCACAAAAAAATCTTCATGCACTATGAAATTCAATAAAACAAGGCGCAAAATCTGAAAAAGTAAGTTATTTATTTTGTTTAAATTTGGATTGAAAAAGAGTATAAACTCTAGGTTTTACTAATTTTTTTGTTGCAATGTATTTCGAAAATATAATTGAAACATCAAACATGAAATGTAAATCAATGTAAGTACTATACTATAATCTTAGCAATTTTTATTGAAGAACTAATAAATTATATCAGTACATTCTTCAGTTTTGTTTGCAGAGCGAAGGAAACCGTTTCATTGAAGAGAAACAAAGATTATCGCTCGTAGTTATTTTTTTATTATTATTTCTTTAATTTTTTTTTTTAATTTTATGAATGTTCATTTTCATTTTGTTAAATGTTCATTTATATGTTAGTATAACGTCATTCACATTTTAATAGATGATAAATGTTAATTTACGTATTGATAAATGTTCATTTTCATTATATATAAATGTTAATTTACGTAGTGATAAATGTTCATTTTCATTCTTATTCATGATCATTTCATTTTTAACAAGTAAATGCATTAATTTTAAAATGAATATGTGCATATACTTAAAAGTTCATTTTTATACTACTAATTAAAGCACCCAATTATATCATGAATTAGTTATTTTAACAAATTTAATAAGGAATTTCAATAAGAGTGTGTGCTATATTGTAGTTTCATGGAAATGGTTTTTACAATTACAATAAGTTCCATGATTTTTACAATTACAATAAGGAGTGTGTGCTTCCTTCAAAAATTTTCAATAACAAGTACAAAAATTATAAATTTTATACATTTTTCATCTATAATAATGCTCCTTAATTAAATGTTCAATTATAAATAATTGTATGTACATTTACAACTATTGATAAAATATGTTCAGTTTTGAAATATTACTAGTATATGTTCATAATGACGTCACTTGGGGAGGGGGGGTCTAGGCAGCAGAAGCTACACCGAGGTGTAGTGTAAAATTTTCATGGTCAATGTGTCTAATGAAGTTGGCCCACAACTCTATGTGGCCCAATATATGTCAGTCAATTAGGAGCCAGGTAATCCAATATTGATGATAGAAATTTAAACGTATTGGTTATACCTAATTTTTCAGATAATAATACGGAGTAATATTTTTTTTATACAAGTTATTTATTTATTTATTATTATTTTTTTAATTTATTTATTTTTTTTTATTTTGACAAGATTTCTTTCATAAGTATTTATTAAACACACAAAAATTTTAAGCATTATAATTAACACAAACTATCATTACAAATTTTGACCTTGGTGATAAAATATTCGCTCGACTACACAACTTAAGTGTACACCGTGTGAAGAGGAGAGATAAAGTATATAATATATTCATGTAATCATGTGTCTTAACCATTACTTTAAACATTTGATTGAATTGGTTTTTTACCAATTATAATTTCTTGGCAACAAAATCTAATGGACAAAAATTAATGTAGAAAGATAAATTAAGGATGTGGAGTGAATTAAAATCTAGTAGATTTTTTCCTATCTCCTCTGCTTATATCTTCTATCCTTTGATGATCCGCCTGCTTTTAGTTCTCTTCCAATATAATGCGAAGTATATTTTTTTTTCTTTGAGGTTAATATCTGGTATGTAGACATGTAGTTGGTGCTAAAGAGCTCTTTTGCTCCATCGCGAAACAGAGGGCATATTATGGTTGGGTCAATGGATGTATCCTTTGTTTAAATAAATGATAGATATTGTTGGGGATTTTGTGTTTAAACAAGGGTCACAAAAATAGAAAACAAATTAGACCGGAAAAACTTCGAGGCGTGACGGAATCACTTTCCCAAAAGTATAATTCGACCCTATAGTACAACCGGGTTTTCACGGAAATTTACTTAAGAGATACAACGAAGAACATTTGCAATCACAAGTAGGATGATTACAAATCAATGTAGATAAGCTTTTGTAATTATGATGATGATCAGTAAAACTTGCAAAAGGTTTTCAAGAAAAATAAAAAATCTCATTATTTTTCTAACGTTCTCCCATCATATGTTCAAAGAACATATATATATTAAAGCAAAAACTTCAGCCAAGAGTGACGAAAATAACTGAAGAAATACAACCAAAACTGACAAAACCGTCAGTCTCAACTTCCTTTCTGACACGCGCCTGATCGGGCCCACTGCCGCCAGATCGGGCGGAAACCAGCGTCAACTTCAAGAGCCCACTCGCACCCGATCGGGCGGTGGTGGCCCAATCGGGTGGCAGCCAAAAATTCCAGAAAACAGAGTTTCGTGAAGCTCCTAAAACAAAGGTACTCTATCAAAGTGATTGAGTTCTCCTTTAACAATCTTTAATCAAGATTAATTGCTTTAATATTCTTAACTAATTAAATTACAACACCATAGCCTAAGTAATTTAATTATTAACTTGAGATTTGTCTACTATTCTCAAAATAATTCAACAATCCTCCCCCATTTTGAGAATTAATCTAGACACATTGCAAAAACATCATCATCACAAAACAATCTCATGCATAAATGAAAGTGTACATAGACTTGAACTTCCACTTAGTGCAACATACAATTCAAGAATCCGTATTCATTTGGTATCGTAAAACGTTTGAACCAAAAGCAACACATATTGGAAACCTGAAGATGTTACACACACAAGATAAATTACTTAAATACATATTAGCTTGGCACTATAAGCCATGTGTCCATATCTTTTCATTAGTACATCAAAGCTATGCCCCAATAGCTCCTTGAAGCGGCTAAACTTTGTACTTATATAGGTAGACTTCCAAACATGCTCCTGTGACCGAGCAGTATATTAGGAATTCTATTAAGTTAAAACAACCTCTTTCCATCACAGTAAAACCGGAACTTAACCTTGGATGATAAACAAGTTCCCAATCATCAATTAATTTAAGAGAATTAATCTCATTGAACTTAAGACCCAATGTCTTATTGGGCGTTAAGTTGAGATTCTCCTAATTGTGATTACCATAGGGCTCCAATCTAAAGCGATTGCCATCCATTTAATAACATCTCTAACTCATGCTTTTAAAACAACCGGCGAGATTTAACTTCGTACGAAAATAAACAATAATTTTACACTATCTTTGTTAAGTCCTTGGATGTAATAATACCTTACACCAATATACCTTAAATCACCATTATACTATTTACACTTGGCTATATCCCTTAGCCAAAATTACATTGTTATCCCAATTCATCACCATTATTGATATTGGCTTTTGCAACAAACGAATCTAATCATTGCATTAAAAACCCTTAACCATTCTGTTTCTTTACCAGCGGAATGTAATGCAATGAACTCCAACGTCTTAAAGAATTCACAATGCAAGTTAATTTACTTCTTAGATGCCCATGAAATGACACCTCCCCCATATGGGAATACCCATTTACCTGTGAATGAACAATCTGTATTTGAGATCCAACTTGCATCTGAATATCCTACAACAACCAAAGGATACCCACTAAATCATAATCCATGCTTTTATTCAAGTACTTCAACAAACAATGAACCGTTTGTCAATGTAGCATTCTAAAATTACTAATGAAACTACTACTATTGACCAACTGCATAAGCGATATATACGTCCTAGTACTTGACATGGCATACAACAAAACATCCTATAACTCTTGCAAATTCCAGTTGTGACACTGCATTACCTTCATTTGGTAATAACTTTATGCTAGGAACCATAGGTGTTGAATAAAGAAAGGTCAAACTTTATTAACATTGAACTTCTTGAGCACTTTTTGCAATAAAATAATATTGTGACAAGATCAATTTTTCTTTTACCTTTTTTATTCTTATGCCCAAGATGACATCCTCTTATCCATGTCTTTCATAGAAAACAATGAACTAAGGAAGAACTTTGTCATTTCAACTTGTGACAAATGCGTTCTATCCAAAAATCTACATGTCATCTACATATAGACAAATTTTGACACTTTAACCGTTGTCATCAAATTTGCTATAAAATTGTTAAACATAAAACCATTGGACAACACTACCCCATCAAGCTTTGATGTCATTGCTTAGGTGCCTATACAGGGATTTAAATAACTTGCAAACTTTTGCCTAATGGCTTTCCACAACAAACCCTTCTGGTTGTCACATATAAACCCTTTCTTCTAGATCTCCATTCAAGAGCACAGTCTTGACATCCATTTGATGGATCCCTAGATTTTCAATTGTCGCAAAGGCAATTAACAATCTAACTGCTGAGATTCTAGTTACAGGTGCATATACCTTATGCCACTAACTAGGCCTTGAACTTTTAACGGTTCTATTAATCCTTAATTTCTTTTGAAAATCCATATGCACCCTATTGGTTTAAACTAGGTGGTAAATTAGCTAATACCCAAGTGTTGTTTCCCATGATAGATTTCATCTTATAATTAATTACTTACTTCCAAAATGGAACATCCCGAGACTTCATAGCCTCTTTATATGTTAAAGAATCTGTTTTCACATTAAAATGTATGGATGTTGTAGTGAAACTTCATCCCTTGATCCTTCAACCAAGTACACATGAAAATCCGGGCTAGAAGATTTTTCCTTTCCTTTCCCTCTTCCTTATCCTTTAGTTGTGATAATGATGTAGATGTCTTCTCTAAATGAGTTTGGTCATCCACCTCTTGATCAATGAAACCTTGATCAAAACATTCAGCTTTGGTATTCGGAGTTACATCCTTTGATCTAGAAATTGAAGAAAATCTATTTTCATCAAACCATGCATTCCTTGACGGAAATTTTGTCTAAAACTACCCTAAAGATAGGGCCATTTGTGGACAACTACCCATTTTTTTATTTGTTTAGAACTACCCGAAAGTTACAAAACGTTTGGGTAGCACTACCCATTAACGTTTTCCGTCCAATTAAGGCGTTATTGGGCCCATTTTTTAACTTTCTCACTTTATTACTCTCCTAATTACCTTCTCTCTCTTCCCTAATCAACCTCCCCTCAATTCTCACTCAAAAAATTCAAGAGAACAACTCAATCAATTGAACACAAATTCTTAATTATTCATGTAATGTTTCACACTTTCCTTTTAATTCATTGTTTGTTGTATTTATTTACAAGTTTTAATTTAACGCAATTAACATAATTAGGGTGTAAATTAGTGATTCGGATTAGGTTTTATGGGTTCACAAAATTGGGGGTTTTGATTTTTAGGGTTTAGGGGTTCAATTGAGTTCTAGGTTTCGGTTTTTTTTACTTTAAGATTGAATTCAATTGCATTTTAATTACTAATTGGCCATTGTAATTGGTAGGATGTCTAATTGGTCATTGTAATTGGTAGGATTTCTAAATTTGTGGGTTTTAATTTCAAGGGTTTAGGGGAAGTTTATTAGGGAGGAGAGAGAATGTAATTAGGGGAGTTAATTAAGTGGGAAAAGTGAAAAAGTGGGCCCCATTAACGTTTTTTTTGACGGAAAACGTTAATGGGTAGTGTTACCCAAACGTTTTGTAACTTTCGGGTAGTTCTTAACAAATAAAAAAAATGGGTAGTTGTTCACAAATCACCCTATGTTTAGGGTAGTTCTAGACAAATTTTCCTTCCTTGACTCAATGGTGGTGTTAACCGACCAAAAGTCATTTTGCTCTATTACATAAAACCTATAGGATTTGCTATGTACCGCATATCCTACAAAATTGCATTCAACTCCACTTTCACCTAACTTTTACATTTAGGTTCTAGCATTATTACAATTGCCCTACAACCCCAAACTTTGAGATGACTCAAGTTTCGTTTCCTTTTGTACCATAGCTCACATGGGGTAACATCCTTCCCTTTCATGGGAACACGATTTTGTAGGGATTTATAGGTACTACGAGCGGAAATAACATGACTCATATTCATACAGTACCTAATCCAAGGATTTAATGCATAACACATAAAAAACAAATAATTGTACCTTTGAAGCGTGATTCCACGTGCGATCCAGCAAGAACAAAGGGAGATAAAGAACCCCAAGCGTGATTCCTCTACTTGGTCCACGGGCACAAGTTAAGACCTCCACTAATGCTAGTTAGTTGCAATTGAAACCTTCAATTGATCTTCTATGGAGAAGAGAGACATACTAACCAAGAACCACCACGAACCACCACACGCGCCACCAAAGGGAGGCCGGCCGTGAGTCCAAAGGGGGGATGGAGTGAGAGCCGTGAATGTGAGAGAGGATTAGGGTTTTGGGATTGGTTGCCTTGATGTCAAAATTCACAGTGTGTGAATTATGACTACTAGCTGCAAACCCTAGGCATGGATCTTGTTTATAGATCTCATCTCTAAATAAGAGCCCATGTCAAAAGCCCAAAACTTAATTCCAATCTAACAATGCTAGTCCAATCCAATTCATGATTAGTTAATTGCTCATGAGGCCCATTAATGGGCCTCTTACTTGCTTAACCCAATACCCTTGTGTGTGACCAATATAGGATCCATTCTAAAGGGCTTTGGACTATTTGACTAGTCCAAAGATCATCTCTCATAGTCTAGCAACAGAGGATGACGCCCCAATAGAATGAACTTATTATCTCCATAATAGTGATCCTTGATATATCTAGTAATTGCACTTATCGAAGACACAATTCCTTCAATCTCCCACTTGTCTGAGACAAGTGCGCAATATTCAAATTCCTTAAGTCAATGTGTGTCGATTTGATAATATGATTGCATCTTATGTCGTGATCATATTAATCTACAAATCTTTTCTTGAAATCTGAGTTAGAATTACAAAACAAATGGTTACTATGTAACACATTTGAGCACGGCCATGTATTTTCTGAATTTTACCTCTTCAAGGGGCCAAGACACATTCCTAATTAAATAGGTAGACTCAATCCAATCTTATGGCAACCAAAGCTCCCACTCAACTTCTGAAATAACCGGGAAACACCCTTTATAATCTCCAGTTACGGGCAGACGTTTGAATGTACCACAGTTATAACATCCATTGAATGAGATCAATGTTCCACTCATGTCAAAGGAATCCACTAATATATCCGGAAGCTCTATACTTGAACTTCAAAGTAGGTCTATAGTTCGATCATGCATCATTCATGCATATCCATGTGATTGACCGAGCATCACTACACTCCTATAGCCCATGAAACTGCGCTATCCAATCAATCTTAACATGCTAGTCCATTATCAGAAGGAATTTATGTCCAGTTTAATGATTCCGAACTAGGAACTTAAATAATATATGAATTTAGTTCACATGTGGGGTTTCATTCAAAAGGTCAACAACCTAGTGAGCCCATCAATTCATAATTATTTTGGACATTTTATTTAATCTTAAAACCACGATTAAATAAGATTGAAACTTTGTTTCAATTGATAAACATAATTCTGCAAGCTAATGTATTTACATTTGTAATATGCTTTCTCAAAACATACACAACTAAAATTACATAACTTGCTTCAATTCAAAAACCTAAGTATGACTCTCATACCTTGGTCGTGGAAGGGGTTCAGGTATGAGAGTCATACTTAGGTTTTTGCATAACTTTGCAAATTGCATAAGGATCATCACTCAAAATCTTAATTTCATCAACCTTTCTTAAAGTATTGAATCATTAAGCAATGTGCCATGTTACAAGGGATTAAAACTCTTTTCAATATAATGTTGAACCTAATAAGAATCTTATCAATATAAGCTTCTTAACCAAAACTCAAACATCCTTCGAGACCTATCTATATAGATCTTGAATCCCAAATGTACTCATCTTCTTCTCCAAGGTTTTCATACAAAATGCATTAACCATTACTTGACTATTCAAGCAACAAATAATCGCTCTTTGTACTAGACCAAGAAGACTTCATAGCTCCCACTAAACATCTTGTACATACGAGACCTTTTCTTCATTTTACGAGAACATCAAACGATTTGATTAACTCACAAAATTAAGAACATTAACTCCCTGATACTAACTTCAATCCATTATGGATCTTTTATGCATTTCTAGGATTATTGGATCTCCAAACTTTTGATTGTATCGTATACAAATCTTATTTCATGAACAATTTCAAGAAAGTGTTTTGAAATTCATCTACCAAATCTTATAAGGTAAAAATCACTAAAATATCTTTAATAGATCTTTGCAACATGACTAATGTAAAGGTTTCATCGCAGTCATAGTCATACTAAGAATTTGTTGAATCCCTTAACAAGTCTTTCACCGCCATTATTGGTCGGGTTGAGTATTTAATCTTTGGAGTGCTTAAATCCATGTTCAATCTCAATACATTTCATAAACCAACCCAATTCCTAACCCATTTCACCAAACCATAACTTATGTTCCTCTTTTTCGTGCCTTTAAACCCAAAATAATTCATTTCGTGTCCATTAAAATCATTCATTTCGTGTCCATTTTATAAATACGTTTAGATCAGTTTATTTTGGTCCATAATCTGGGTCCAATTTTTAAATGGTTGGATGGGGCATGAAAAGAGCTTTCCAACGATATATTATAATCCCAAATCCGAGTTATAACGTTATGGCTAAAATACTAAACTGAGTCCAAACCGAACCTAAGCCCACCTTACCTACGACCCAATGATCATGTAGAGGGTCCAAAGGATTTAATTCCACTCCTAATCCAATTAGGATTAATTGGAAGCTTCTATAAGTTTCTAAAAGATCCTAATTATCCTTTTTGAAAAGATAAGATTAAAGAGTTTGAAATAGAATAAAACTCCTTTAGTAATTTAATTTGAATTGAAAGACGTTCAAATATTGACAGATATTATTTTCGTTCCTCACTGTTTTTATCTGATTCTTAAATGGTTGGATAGCTTTTGAAATTATCTTTTCAATGATATATTATAATATTAATTTCGAGCTATAACGAAAAAGATATAAAAGAAATACGAAACTCTATCCAAAACTGACACCGTCCCACTATTTCGGCCATATCTTTTGTTCTACAAAATATTTTAATCTGATTCAAATTGAGTTAGAAATTAGACTTCAAGAGCTTTCCAACGATATCTTATTTATCTTATTCCTATTTCTGGATCAAAAGATATGATAAAAACAAAAACCGCAAAAACTGCTGTCTATCGCAAGAGTTTTATCCGATTCGAATTCTTATCTTTTGTTGATTCGACCCCTCTTTTTTCCCTATAAATAGAGGTCATATCTCCCCTTTTTCAATCATCAACAATTTTGATCATTAAATAATTCTCTCTTCCTCTCTTCTACACAAAAAATCATTCTCTCTCCCTACACCAAAAATCATTCTCTTGCTCTAGCCTAAATTCTAGCCACCCTATTCTCTAATTTTATATCCCTTAAGCACTCTAAGGAGTCCATACAATACCCGAAGTTCTATACTTAAACCAAGGCGTGAAAGGTAGAATAAACTGAGGGTTTGGACCAAATCAGCTCTACTTTTTAGTTAATTTCAATTTGGTTTATATTTTTATTGAAGTTACTAACAATTTATTCATGATGTAGCAATTTAAAGGAACGCGCGGAGTGTGAGTAATTAATTCAATTACTTATATTATTTTATATTGCTAATATCATGATTAGGGTTATTTTTATTTGATTTGACTGACGCTATTATTGTTGAATTGCTTCCAATATTAATGTTTATTCTATTATTATTATGATCACCATATTGCATGTTAAAGGGAATATGTAATTGAAAATCACGCCTAATAAGATAATTTGGACAACCAGTTTAGGTTCCTTTGATCTTGTTATTAAATCAAGTGATCACGATATTGTAGAATTATATGTTGCATTAATATTCAACCAATTTAGCATAATAATAGTTTGGAGCGAATTGAATATTTTGTTTGTATGCCTTTGAGATCACAGGAATACTTTTCAATATAAGAATCGAGTAGAGGCCAATACGGGCGAATGTGACTCCATGACTCACTTCGTACCATCATCCCCGATCCTCCTTTCGTGGTTCCGAACCATATGGAGCTAGTAATCTCATGGATTATGAATGGGGTGTAACCTTCACTGGTCAATCGTTGTTGCCTATCGTTGTCCCTTTTCGTGGTTGCCTTTTATGATCCGTGAACGGTTTACAAGTTCCTTAAAAACTTGTTGGCGGCTCCCTACTTTCCTTGTCCCTAATCGTATATGTCAATTCCCACTTCCTATGAGTTCCAAGCATATTCACCACTATGCTTTAACGTAGGCGCACTTCGAACGACGCCTACAGTTAGAAAACGTTTTTCTTTCTTGTCTGCTTTGCTTATATTGGGTTTCACCCAATTTAGGCAAATTACTCAAGTGTCATACACTTGCTTACAGACTTAGAATCTATTTCAGATTTCATGGTTTTAAACCACTTGGAGTTATAACTTGTCAAATCATCTTTATTACTTGCATAATCATCATGTTCCAAAATAAATATTTTAGAACTCTTAGTCAATATGAAATCATATTTCTTAGGCTAAGTTTTACATATGCTAGTCATCATTGTGGGTTTTTATGCAACAATTGAAACTCATACAACAACTTTGTTTAGTTTTCAATGAGAAACGACAATAGAGGATGTGTACTTGGAATGTACTACCTTCGACACATGGTTATTAATCCCATTACACTTAATGAGACCACGTGTTGTCATTCGTAACATGAGGTGAATCATGCTCATATTGTTGCTGTTATTCGATAACTTCTCGAATTTCTTCAAGATTTTCGAAATCACTTTTCTTGAACTCTTTCAAGGCTCTCGAACATTTCAAGATTCTTATACTCCCACTTGCCTTTGAGGAGGCATATTTAGCATAGGGTGCACCAACCATGGTTTTGAACCATGTTTGTTTGTTGCTTTTCTCGAACTCTTTTGAGATTTACACTACTCCCACTTGACCTTTTGGAACAATTTCCATAAGGGCACCTACTTGAGCAACAAACATTTTGTGCTAAGTATGGTTGTGTAGTAGTACCCCGTGCTCTATATAGGAATCGAACGTGCATTAAACGTTTTAACACAACTTTTGTTCCTTGTTTTGTAGAAAGATTTAATAAGAACTTTTCTTATCCATATCACATATGAAGCCTTTGCTACATTTTGATTTGACCTATGTAATTTTTGTTTAGTTTTGTAGCTTATCTTAAACGTATATCCCTGGAACAATGGTTGGAAGATAGGTAATTTATATTCATCATCAAAATATATCTCATATAGATTGATAGCTATTCATCATCAAAATATATCTCACATAGATTGATAGCTCCCTTTATAAACACTTCACAAGGTTTTCTTTCGGAGTTTGTTGTAAAACGATTTCACAACTCTTGGATGTTTATCAATGTCTTGGCTTAAATTCTCATTATTACGATCATATTGCAATATTTCGAATGTGTTGCCAAGTACATGTCTTGACTTAAATTTTCACAATTACAATCATATTGTAATGCAATCATTTTCTTGTCAAGTAGATACTGAACTTCATACTGAACATTTTGAACTTTTCAAAATCTTCACTCTTATGCTTCAACCAAGTACAAGTAGTGATCGCATCACAAATGAAGTTTCATTGTCCATCTCTAGTCTTTGAACCTTTGGTTTTCTTACATCGATATGTATTCGACCTTGAGTTCTCATTATCATTTCTTTAAATGGTGACTTAGTCAAAATTTCAAATTAGAATGATAATTACATATATCAATGGATTCATAATCCAATGATATTGAAAGTCCATCCCTTTAGATCTTCCGCATGCGATTTTCATTTTCATTCGAATTAATTGATATATTAGAGATAACTTTTATATATATATATATATATATATATATATATATATATATATATATATATATATATATATATATATATATATATATATAGAAATGGTTTAATTATTTCTATCATTTAGAATTTTTTTAAACCTATTTAGCAATTCAAAACACATTATGACTCAATGAAGCATAGAATAACATTTATTCCACGTTTTTGAATCTTCGATGCTTAGTCATTACTAACATTGAATGGTGTTTTGATAATGGCAAGAATGAATAATATTTATTTAATTCTAGCCAATTATTAGTGGTGAAATACTGGTTCTACTTGTAAAGTTGCAACTTTTGCTTCCAGACTTGTAGATTTTACTTGTGAAGTAGCAACATTTGCTTCTAAACTTGTAGATTTATTCCTCCTTTAGCTAATTTCTTCCTTTAGTTCAATCAAATTGTGCAATGAGTGATCTAAACAAGACATCATATGTCTAAGAAGTAGCAATATGCTAAATCAATTTCTATAATATAATTCTTAAATTGGAACATTTCCATTCTTTTAACTTCCAACTATATGAGGTAGTTTCTAATCAATTGGAATTGGTCTATTTAATTGGAAACATTTGTTGTTCATAACAGCTTTTAGCATGTAAGTAGTTCTAGGTTTGAGAAGTAGCAACTTGTTTGCAATTCTTGACCTATAACTTCTTAATGCAATCCTCATATATTCCTAAACCTTTCCCTTTGAGCCACTTAGAACATTTCTCTAAGGTTCAAAATGATACCTTGCTCAACTACTTTAAGCATTTTTCATGATTTTGCTAAGTCTATTCAATCATTATTTATATTTGAGTTTAATTAAGTATTAAACTCTATATAAAGTAGATGAAGAATACTATCATTTGATCAACTTTTGATCATAGAGATTTCTAATCACTTTCTTATATTCAATCATATTGATAATAAGAGATTTTATTGGATTTCTTTATTTGTCTTTAAGAGGATTTGTACCTCCCATCTCATTATATCCCTTGAAACACTTTTCAAAATGAAGATGTGTTGGCATTTTACTCAAACATTTTGAATAAAACCAACCTTAGACATGTGACATGAATTTCTAAAACTTGCCTTTTATAACAATCTTAGCAAAATTGGAATATAGGATTGTGGATTATCTTTTAAACTTTTGAGAACGTTTCTCAACTTTAGTTTCAATCGAGGAGATTATATATAATAATAAAATTAGAACGACATGTTACTCATCAGTAAACGCAAAATTCAATCATGTTTATTAAATTTAAAGTACCATAAGCGAATTAAATTAGTAACTTTAAAGCACTCTATTCAATTTAATTGATCCCAACTTGAATTAAGTGATTCCAAGATCCTTTATTTGTGAATAATTGACCGGACTGAGGCCCTGCCATCAATCATTACATTTTCAAGGTGAGTAAACTCTTTACTAATTACAACTCTTGTAACTCTTGGTTGAATAATTAACCATCACATGTTTAATTATTACCCTTAGCTTCAAGGTTCTAAACTGATCTTTAGGTAACCTTGTTGAGTATAACCAATTAAAAGTGTAGAACGTGATCTACCCCCACTTCCCCAAGATATATTATGACGCTCTGCTGAGGCCGACCCATCATAAACGATCGAAGGTTTCGTCGGGTTTTTAATTGGAAAAGCTGCCTCAATAATACTGGGATCTAGATTTATTATGTTGTGATTAAATAGTGACCTCTAGCGCATCATAAAAAAACATCAATAAAATCTAATATGCATAAAATACTGAATGCATAAATAAGACATAGCATGGCCCCTAATCCTAAGAAAACTAATAAATTAAATGCTCCCACTTGAATCATAATGGATTGCATCCATCTTGCTCCTTTGGGTCTTCACTTCATGGGCTTCTTGGATTAACTGCAACCTGTAATTCTACTCTATTCTATTTACTACTCAAATAAAATAAAATAAAATTACAAAATACTTTATCGGTACGTAGACCGTACTAAGATTACAAAAATACATCACGATGCGCAGATCGTATTTAGCAATCTACTGGACCATACTAGTCATTATATAGCAATAAACAACATCATATATTATAAAATTTCCACATAATAAATCACTCATCATGTTTTCCTAAACTACAACATCGAATGTTCACAATTAAGGAAACATGGCACCAAAATATCTCATATTTTAATTAATGCAATTAGATAATATCATATATTATTCATGATCATCAATAAAATATCATATATTCTAAATTAGTCATGAGATGGAATCAAATCTTATTTTAATCTTAAAAGATAAATCATATTTATCCTCAAAGATTATCCTAACAAAGTTAGAAAATTCTATCCTAATTACAAGCCAATCACAAAATTTTAAATCAATTATATCCAAAAATAATTATGGGATAATCACATTATTTAAATCAATATTTATCCTGTTGGAATATGCTCAGAATATTCTAACAAATTCTATCCAAAATTAACAACCTTAATTAAGGATAATTATCAAAAACAACTTTTGAAATTTGATTTTATCCCAAAATAAAATCATATTTTATTTTGAAATTATCTTTAAAATATAATAATTTAATAAAAAACATTTTTTTTTGAATTTTTTTTTTATTGAAATCTGCTGCCACGTCAGCCAGGGGTGAACCCCAACCAACGCAGCAACAGGAAGCCGCAATGTGCGTCAGTCAGGGAGAGCCCAACCAACGCACAGCCGCAAGACAACCGCAACCAGGGATTGATCCCAGCCACGGCGCAACCAGCTCCCTGACTGGAACTGTTCCAGCAGGACGCCGGCGCTACAGCCCGAGGGTGGTCCGCGCGTCGCGGCTAGGCCGGAGCCCTGCCACGAGCAGACCGCATTCGACGTTGCAACGGTTACAGGTCGTTGTTGCTGCTGCCTATTCGCGACTTGCTGCCGTCGCCTGTCTACCAGCCGCCGCCCTCTCTGCCCTTCTCTTCGACCACCTGGCAGCCGTCGTGGCCACCTGACGGTGGTTCCTCCACCCAGCCACGGCTACCCATCCCAAAAACTAAATCTTTTCCCTTTTTTTTTTATTTGAGATTTTAATTTAATTATACAACATTTGTACAATTAAATTAGATTAGGTCTATTGAATTAAAACACAACATTTATGCCTAATTCAATTTTGAAATCAAATTCACAATTCAATTCCAAATCTAGGGCTCTTCATAAACTTAATTCAAATTTAATTTAACATTTAGATAAAATTATTGATTATACAAAAAATCATATTTTATGTATCAAATCAAACTAATTAAAATTATGAAACATAAATATTCGAAAATAATCAAAATTAAGCACAAAAATCAAAATTTTAGGGCTTTATTTCAATCAAAATTTTCGAAAAACTAGGGCTTTTATCATACATTGCTAGAACAAATTGAGCAATTAAATCATATTTAATCATATCCCAAAAATTAAATCTCCATTTAATGTAAAGATTGAACCATAATTAATTATTCTTCCTCCTAATTGAATTAAAATTGTGGATTATCAAAGAATTATTGGCAATATGCGTAAATGCAATAGGCTAACTGATACCACTGTAGGGATTTATAGGTACTACGCAGCGAAAATAACATGAATCATATTCATACAGTACCTAATCCAAGGATCTAATGCATAACACATAAAGAACAAATAATTGTACCTTTGAAGCGTGATTCCACATGCGATCCAGCAAGAACAAAGGGAGATAAAGAACCCCAAGCGTGATTCCTCTACTTGGTCCACGGGCACAAGTTAAGACCTCCCCTAATGCTAGTTAGTTGCAATTGAAACCTTCAATTGACCTTCTATGGAGAAGAGCGACATACTAACCAAGAACCACCGCACGCGCCACCAAGGGGTGGCCGGCCGTGAGTCCAAAGGGGGGAAGGAGTGAGAGCCGTGAATGTGAGAGAGGATTAGGGTTTTGGGATTGGTTGCCTTGATGTCAAAATTCACAGTGTGTGAATTATGACTACTAGCTGCAAACCCTAGGCATGGATCTTGTTTATAGATCTCATCTCTAAATAAGAGCCCATGTCAAAAGCCCAAAACCTAATTTCAATCTAACTATACTAGTCCAATCCAATTCATGATTAGTTAATTGCTCATGAGGCCCATTAATGGGACTCTTACTTGCTTAACCCAATACCCTTGTGTGTGACCAATATAGGATCCATTCTAAAGGGCTTTAGACTATTTAACTAGTCCAAAGATCATCTCTCATAGTCTAGCAACAGAGGATGACGCCCCAATAGAATGAACTTATTATCTCCATAATAGTGATCCTTGATATATCTAGTAATTGCACTTATCGAAGACACAATTCCTTCAGATTTAACTCGTAACAAGTCGTGAAAATGACTTCACCCCAAAAAACATCACTTAAAACCGAATAAGACAACATAGAATTAATCACTTCCTCTAGTGTCCTATTCTTCCTTTCCCGCTACACCATTTTGGTGTGGTGTAATTCCGCGGTAATTTCATGTACTAAACCTATAGACTGGAAATAACTTGGCTAACACATTTACCCCCTATATTGTTTCTCAAACTTTATAAACTTTCCGTTAGTTTGCAACACTACTTCACTTTTTGTAGATTTTAAATATGTCTAGGCTTCATCCTTAGAATACAGTAAATAATCATAGCAACATCTTGATAAAACATCAATTACAGTTGCTAAACACTTCATATTGCCTAAGGAAAGTGTGCAATGTATTTCACACATGCACTTAATCTAGCAATAAATTAACTCTTTTCACATTGGATAACAATGAGATAATTAAAACATAAATAAAACATAACATCAATCACATGACAACTCCAATGATCTTAAATAAATAACCAAATATGTCATAATTAAGTTGCTTTTACCGCAACATTACATGACACATCAAAACCAACAAAATAGATCAATATTTTGTCAAAACTTTATTAAAACAACTATTCTATCATCATGATAGACAAGAATTAAATTCTTCCTCCAAAACATGGACATCACGAAAATAAATTCATCTAGCTCATTCATCATGAACCAAATCAGTTTCATGCATAAGAATTAATACAACATATATACAAATTTGACAAACTCATCATTGCCATCAAATTCGTTTCATATACATACACTTATACAACTGAAATAGCATGAAAATAATTACCCAAGATAACATCATAGAACATAAATAAATTAGTCTTGTAAACTAAAACAATAAATTCAAAACTTGAATAAATTAAATAAACAATAATATATATCATATCATTTACATTATAAAATTCATGACGTGTCGAAAGGAGCATCACTTGAATCAAATCAAGACATTTGAAATACCTCAAAAATTACTCCAATTACTGTGGCCATTAGTCATTACCGCTTAACCCATTGAAAACTACAACGGACCTTTCACCATGCATAGACTAATAAATACTTAATCAAGGCATAACTCTTGCCACATTAATTGCCATCAATAGTCAACAATCCATGAATCACAATTAGCATATTCAATATCAATTACATAATAGATAACAATTAACATAATAATACATGTTAATACTTTCTATAAAAAGTCATCATCAAATAAAAACATAATTGATAATAAATCATCCATGCTAAATAATCATAAAATAAAATCAAACAATGAACTAAACCATTCATTAATTCAAGCATGGAATAAATTAAACAATATAGAAAAAATTAGAAACACTAACCAACACACCATGGATATAATCACAATAATAAAATACCGCGAATTGCATCAATTTAAAAATACCGAACAAACCGTTCTCCTACTTGATCCTCTTACTTGTGGCCTCCAAAGACTCGTCTTCTTCCTCCATTAACTTCGGGGATGAGAACAAACACCACTCCAAGAGATGTCACCAAATTATAATTACGAACTTTTATCATCTTCGTGAAAACACTCCTCGAAATTGTCCAATTTCAGGAAATACGTTAATAATTCCTTCACATTTGCCATTTTTGTAGATATTATACTTTTGGATTGTTGGGGATTTTGTGTTTAAACAAGGGTCACAAAAATAGCAAACAAATTAGACCGGAAAAACTTCGAGGCGTGAACATAATCACTTTCCCAAAAGTATAATTCCGACCCTATACTACAACCGGGTTTTCACGGAAATTTACTTAGGAGATACAACGAAGAACATTTGCAATCACAAGTAGGATGATTACAAATCAATGTAGATAAGTTTTTGTAATTATGATGATGATCAGTAAAACTTGCAAAAGGTTTTCAAGAAAAATAAAAAATCTCATTATTTTTCTAACGTTCTCCCAACATATGTTCAAAGAACATATATATATTAAAGCAAAAACTTCAGCCAAGAGTCACGAAAATAACTGAAGAAATTCAACCAAAACTGACAAACCGTCAGTCTCAATTTCCGCTCTGACACGCGCCCGATCGGGCCCGCTGCCGCCAGATCGGGCGGAAACCAGCGTCAACTTCAGGAGCCCACTCGCACCCGATCTGGCGGTGGTGGCCCGATCGGGCGGCAGCCCAAAATTCCAGAAAACAGAGTTTCGTGAAGCTCCTAAAACAGAGGTACTCTATCAAAGTGATTGAGTTCTCCTTTAACAATCTTTAATCAAGATTAATTGCTTTAATATTCTTAACTAATTAAATTACAACACCATAGCCTAAGTAATTTAATTATTAACTTGAGATTTGTCTACAATTCTCAAAATAATTCAATAGATGATCAAATCTAAATGCCACATTTTAACGCTGTGTTACTAGACATAAGCACAAAACTATAGTGTATGGTACTAAAGATCACTCTTCTTATCTGCATATATATTAGTCTTTATTTGATTTTTCAGGAGCTATTTTGCTTTTCATCTCATCAAGAGCTAGTTTCTAACTACTGCTGAAGTGCTGAGCTAACAAAAGTTTCATATAACTAACTTGGATAAGCAAGCTTTGCAGCTTGGTGCCGTAAGCGATATGCTCTATTGCCTCTATATATATAGTACCCTTAAATGCCTCCCCCAATTCCCTTCTCCCGTGATTGTATTTTGAACTTTCCCTTTCGGTTGTGTGGACATGGTCTTTCCATCCCCACTTGAAAACTTTCATATCTAAACCCATGGAGTAGTGAAGCAGATGAAGGTGGCGAAGAGCAGCAGTGAGGACTTGTAAAGAAAATACAAGGCTTAAATCGTCGGCATAGAATAAATGAATACAGAAGAGATAGCTAAAAATAAAGGATAGTCATTATAAATGTAAGGTTAGCCAGTTATAAATCTACATAGTTGAGCTGAAATTAATTTGTAAAGTAGGTTTGGGCTAATCTATTTGGGCCAAAAGGAAACTTGTTTTGTTACCCCTTACTATGGTTTATTAGATTGGGTTGATCCAACTTAATTATAACCCATTCGTTATTGCTTGTTATACATGTCATTTTCGGGTTAATTTTTTTTTTTTTTTTTTTTTTTTCCAAACTCTACTTTAATGTAACCCATTCAACTTCATGTCTGGTTTAAGTTAAAAGAACTCGAACCTAAACCCTTATTTTCACATCAAATTAGGTTACTGGGTTGGGTCATCTTTTGCCAATCCTACCCAAACCTACCAGTCATCATGTCTCTAAAAACCTCTCCGATAACCACACTGGCCATTCAGCCAGCACACGACAGTGACAACACACCGACGCATGCCAGTATCAACGCCCATCCCATGGATGCCGCTAATCACCTAGTTTTTCTTTTAATGTAATTTATAAACAGCGCCTCCAAAATCCACAGATTCTACCCTTCCAATTGACTGAATTGAATAACAAAATTACAAGATATTTCTTGGCCTCTCAACCTTTAGATTCGTTGCACGAAAAATAAAACAAGAAAAACGTAACGTTTGCGCGTCCACTAAATAATCTGTTTCTACATAAATATCAAACACGTCAACAATACAACCAGCACTTAAACAACTGTAATACAGTACTTCGTAATAGACAAATAACACCACAAATCTTAACAAAAAGTTTATGCTCAGATTATTATTAAAATTAAAATATTAGTAATACAACGGAAAAATGTAATTGAGTGAGACAACCCTTTCAGAAAGGAATCCTAGACTAAAGGATCTCTATTTGACCTCCTTTTTTAATTCCAGCTTAACCGGAAACTTAATTAAATTCCGCAATTATAAGCCTTAATCAAGGAAGAGCTAAAATAATTCGATGCACAAATTCCGGATTCAATCAGCGCCTATTTGGTTGACATAAAACAGACATGGTATGTTTAAACTTAAAAAGGTAAGGAAAATACTACCTTCGGTCCAATTTACTCGCAACAAAGGAGTATTATTTGTGAGACATAAAATATTCCTTTGTTGCGAGTAAATTAGACCAGAGGTAGTATGTCATATCGGACCAAAACCCGGCCTTGGTTAGCATTCCCTTTGAAAACATATGGAATACAAAGTTCGCAGTTTCGAATTGGAAATAACTTCTCATAATCAACTAAATACAGTACTTACATTTTGTACATTGAAAATGAAATGCATTGTAAACATAAGTTCCAGTGAGTACAGTCAAATTTATTCATTCCACTCCAAATACATGCAAAATTGCAAAGTAGAATTGAGGATTAATAATAAAATGAAGTAAAGAGAGATATAATTACATAGAAGTAGACAAATACTACTACTCTATATGTATACTTCAATTTTTTTTTGTTATGACAATGTGAATACACAGAGATTCGATTCAGTAGTATATAAACAACACTCAAATACAATTTTTTTTTAAAAAAAACAACAAAATAAATCAAAACATAAATTAATAAATCTAAAATTAAAAATTACCCTCAAAATACGCAATAAATTATTGCAAATTTGTAATAACTCATCTGAATTTTCTTTATTTTGTTGGGTATTTTCAAGATTGATTATTGTTGAAAGCATCACACCTTCGCCTAATCTCACCATGTCTTCCAGTTTTAACACCAACAAGACTCAACTTCTGCATTGCCTTCGCAAAATCACTGAAGAACGCATTCTGGTCCCTAGCATACAGCTCTACAAACGGTCGTGTTCTCGGGTCGGTGAATAAGACCCGATCGGAAGCCAAAATACCCCAACCTTTCGGCAAGTTCTGGAAGTAGACATTATCGAATTTATTAGGGGTCATTATATCATTGAACACTGAAAGACTCGGGTCTTTTTGATAGCCCGAACAGGCCTTTTCCAACCCTTGGGCCAGTTTCGGGTTGTAAGTCGGGTCGTACTGTTGGGTTGTGCTGTAATTGTAGATCCCGGAAGCGAATTCCGAGCAGTGAGAGAAACCAATGGTGTGTCCGCCACTCAAAGCGACCATTTCACGGACAGTGAATTTTTGCTTGGCAAAGATTGTGATCATTTCATCGAGTGTCATCTTTGGTTTGGGTAATGTGGAGGGAGTTACTAGTGAGGATTTGGATACGGTTCCATCTTTACGACCGAGTAGGAGGGAGTAGTAAGGGCCGCCGACGAATTTGACGAGGTTGCGGGTAGCGACGGCGAGGATGTCGGTGCAGGAGACGACGCCGGGGCAGGCGAGTTCGAGGGCGGCTTTGGCGCGGACGACGACGTCGAAGCCGTCGCCAGGGAGGGAGAGGTTGATTTCAGCGTCGCGTTCGGCGGTATTGAAAGGGGTGGAGGTGATGAGAGTGGAGGCGTCGCAGCCGGTGACGAAGCAGTCGTGGAAGAAGAGGCGGAGGGCGGCGCCGGCGGTGGTGGGGTGGGCGATTTGTTTGTTGGTGGTGGTTTCTTCCATGATTTTGTCGAATTTGGGACAGGATTTGGCGTAGTAGTTGGCGGAGAGGCGGGATTGGGAGGTAGGGAATGAGACAATGAGGGATGCGATGATGATGAAGAGGTGGAAGTGGAGTGCCATTGATGGAGGTGGCTATACCACTGGTGGGTGGTGGTGGTGGTGGTGGTGGTTGAGGGAGGAGAGAGAGTGGGAAGGGGGTGAGTGGAAAAGGAGGAGATGGGGTTTTAAAGAGAGAGAGAAAATGGAATGGTGAAGGTTGAGGAGTGAGTGAGGGGATGGGGATTGGGACAGTAGGATGGATGAATGAATGGAGGAATGATGATTACGGAAGGGTATAAGATTTTGACTAAGCAATGTTACAATGAGTAATAAATCTAACAATAATACTTGTAGTCATGGAGTATTGGAGTACTTAGCGTCTATTCTCATTGACTGAACTCAACTGAACTGAACTGAACTGAACTCAGCTGAACTGAACTGAACTCAGCTGAACTGAACTGAACTGAACTGAACTGAACTCAGCTGAACTGAACTGAAATGAATATTTTATAAGAGAAGGAAATTAGGAGCTGAACTGAACTGAACTGAACTGAACTGAATTGAGCTGAACTGAACTGAACTGAACTGAATTGAGCTGAACTGAACTGAACTGAACTGAACTCAGCTGAACTGAACTGAACTGAACTGAACTGAACTTAATTTCAACGTAAGAGAACAGGCCCTTATATAATGCTCAACTAAAAAACAAATAATGGATATTCTAACAATTGTTCATCAAAAAAGGCCTAATTTTTTAGGAAGAATTATTAGTTATTTAGTTTAGTTTAATTCAATTCAATTATTATTATTATTATTATTAAAAATATCAAAAAAAAAAAAAAAAAAAAAAAAACCTACAAAGTCAATCATTTTACAAGAAATTGGTGGGAAGCCGAGATACAATCTGGCCCTCCACCCATCTAGCAATAGCAAACTTGATCCTGCTCCACCCCTCTAGCAAACCTGATCCTGCTGAAAATGTGAGCAGCTACACAAGCACCAATATCCTGAGTCTTAGCGAACACCTGTATCCGCTTCAGCAACGCAGTAGCATCCTTCTCTAATTCCCCCAATGAAGAAAAGAAGAAAGGAAGAAAACCATAGCCAATAGCTCTGCAACGCACCACATACTTGTCCCGCTTCCGTTAAGCCGCCGCCGACTCAACACGTCCAGAAACGATGTCAGACAACCCCGATTGTATCAAAAGTGAAGACCCTGTTGTTGTTGTTGTTGTTGTTGTTGTTGTTGTTGTTGTTATTATTATTATTATTATAGAAGACGACGCAGGTTAATGTTATATTATCTCAAAAGATGTATAAAAAAAATTAGAGTCGAGACACTGTACTGTCTAAGCCCCACTCTTGTAAATATAGCAAAATCAATCCTAATGAAGATATGGGAAGCTGCAAGTATCCCAATATCTTGAGCCTTGGAGCATTTATGTATCTATTTAAACAATGCAATATAGCATATGTCTCTAATTCTCCTAATGAAGTAAAACGGAAGGGTAGAAAACCATATTCGATTGCCATACACTTAGCCTAATGCTTGACACATTTACGATGTGTCGCATAAATTAATGCGTGATCGGGCACAAAGTCCAACATCCCCGATTGTGTTAGGAGCAATGACCCAGTCAACACACACATCAAGCCCTCCATTCCATGAGTAAAGTAGATGTCCGCTGAATAAGTGAATAGAGAGGTTTGTTCTACCCACCACACACACAACCTAATATCAACTTCTTTATTTGATAGAATCCCAAACCGATAGCTTATCTACGGTGGAGTCACGGTTATCTTTATGTTGGTGTTTAATACCAACAGTATCAGCACACAACACATCATGGTCTCCATAGATATTTCCACAAAACATTCTGGAGCAAGTAGAGCACATCTTCGTTACGAAAAATAAGGGGATCGGACTCCCAACCAGTAACATATCACACAAGCAATGATAAGTCTTACCGTTCATAATCTGACCTAAACCTGAAATCGAAACCGCCCTAAGCCAATTAAAGGTGCGATCTCCTTACTTAGATTTTCTGAATGCCATTTGCCATGGGGGTAATGAAAAAGTTGATTCGACTTTTTTTGTAACTTGTTTGCCAGTTTTTTCATGAGTTTGGGGGTAGCAATCTCACTTGGATTACTCAAAATGTCAATCTCCACGGTCTTATTAAATTAAACAAACTCAATGCGTCATCAAAGGTAGGTCTAGAAGCAACAACACTAGGCTGCCGAAACAGCTTAGTCTGTAAACTAGTAGACATCGACCGTGATGCAAGAAAAGCATAATTTAGAATATCCTACAGAATAAACTCCAACCCCCCTCCCCCAACGAAAAAGGTAAGGTGGCAAGCCTCCACTGGCAATTGTTGAACGCAGCCCAAAAGCGGTAACAATACGCTCTAATGAAGAACGAATAGTCGTGTCAAAAGAGCATTGAGCCAACTCAAAGACATGAGGGGAGCATGTGCATATTACAAAGTAGAATTTTGAAACAGATGAAACTCCATTATTATTAACACTTAATGTTCCAAGAGTCATTTTGTGCTCATGAAAGATTAGTAAATCCCAAGGGCCCTTCTAGTCTCTCTTTCAATTTTTAACTTTCATTTTAAGCAGCTTTTCAAAACTAACTAGTGCGTATCCCGGGCGATGTCCCGGGTTGCTAGTTTGTTTACTTCTTGCTTTAACTTAACAATTATGTTTCATTATTTGTATAGTTAGTGTGTGTAGTGGTTCGGGCGTTGCCTCAAATGTATTTTTTTTATTTTTTTACATCATATGTATTGATATTTTAATCTTGTGAAACATAAATGAATTATATTACCTCTAATTTACTTATTAAATTAAATGAATATCTAATATTATGTGAAACTTGAAACATTAATAACAGTTGGTTGAGATGGTAAAAGTATTACCTATATGTATTAGAGGTTATGAGTTCGAATCTTGTTGAAAGCATAATTTATTTTGTTAAATGAAGTGGCTAGCTTATGTGGCGCATATATTTTGGATGATGATGTGGCATTGTGACATATCACACATACATTGAAAAGTGCCACGTGTGTGGTACCATTTCTTTAAAAGGAACGTCTTTTAATATATATTATAGATTTTTCAAAACCCAGTTTTATTCCTATGATTATGAACTATGAATTTTACCAAGGAAGTGATTGTCTAATAAAGTTTCATTCTTGGATTGAATTCCTTAGGGCTTGTTTGGTATCACTTTTGGTTTTCTGTTTTCTGTTTTTTTTAAAAACTAAAAACCAAAAACAGGAAACAAGAAAAAGGTGTTTCCACTTTTCTATTGTCAATTTTCAAAATTATCATGATTTTAATAAGTCTAAATATTTTTTGATTCATTATGTGACATATATAATATACTTTTAAAAAACAGAAAACCACAACGATGCCAAACGAACCATTAGCTTATACATGTGATTCAAGAGGCAAAACTTCCTTTTCCAAGTTATGCAATTTATTAGTTTTTAAATTTAGGAGACTTCACTCTTGAAGCTCTATTTTACAAAGTTAAGCTCAATGTTTAGAGCCTTTTTTATTGATGATCTCTTTCAAAGCATGCAGTACTAAATTACAATTCTTCCAGCACTCAAGACTCTTTCAAAAATTTATCGGATATGATGTTCCCAAATTAAAAGGGAAATCCCTTATTTAGGATCCTTACTAAATCATGGAGCAATCCTTATGTAACCATCATCCTTGAGTAAATGAGACACGATAGGTGTAGTAAAAACATTTTTATAATAGCGAGTCTCTAAATAAAGAAGTGAGTTAATTGTTGTGAAATAATTGAAGGAGGGAAATACTTCCTCCCTTCTCTTTTAAATGCAACTTTTTGACGTTTATACTATTCATTTATATATTCTACTTTGACTAGCCTTACTTAATTTGTAATTAAGAACAAATATAGTCATGTGAGATCCTGATAGATTCATCTTGGTTTATAACTTATTAATATAAAAAAATTTAAAATTTTCTATATTAATAATAAAAAATTTAATACAAGTAATTGGCATAGCGCATTGACAAGCGTGTAATGAAAATTTTTCATTTAAAATAGAACATACTAATTATCAAGAACATAGGAAGGGATAATTAAAGTATTTAATCTCTTTTTTTTGTGATCATGAAAAAATAAAAGAAAATTTGTGAATTACTACCTTAAATTGAGGGCCTTTGTGAATTATTACCCTAAAAAAAGTTGTTAATTACTACCCCTAAAACCAATTAATTCTAGTAACTACTACATTTTCCCCTAATCAGCCTACTTAATCATTTAATGACATTATTATCGAGTTAAGCTAACAATTAGGGACTTAACTTTTTTACTTTTCACCTTTTGGGACCTCAACTTTTTTCTTTCCCCATTTGGGACCTATGGTTAATTCTCAAACAATTTTACCCATCTTACTAACCAACCTAAGCATTAATTGGAGTAAAAAAAAAAAAACAGTATTTCCAAAACAAATTAGATCGTGAATATCAACTTTGAAACTCTTTTTAAAAAAAAAAAAAAAAATAGCAAACAACAACACAGATTTCCAAAACAAAACAACAACAATCGTCATCCAAAAGCAACTATATCCAACATCCAAAAATTGAAACAAGCTTTCTTCGATCATATTAATTATCTCCATCCAATAGTCCAATTTACTTTAAGTATTTTTCTTGCTCTCCAACAATAAAGTTTTTCAGCCTACAATCATGAGTATGAATTGGTGAAGTCGTACGTAGATGTAATTAAAAAATTTTCAAATTGTTTTTTTTTTAAAAAAAATTTTATTCTTAAGGCATTAATTTGATGTTGATAATTGAACTAAAAAAATGGTTTTCTTACCTTATGTTTAGGGTAATTTTACCCCGCCGTGTGGACCAACCAGAGGGCGACACGTGTCAGCCCAAGGATGGTCCACAGTGGACCTATCCCTGCTTGACACGTGTCATCCCAGATATTTGGGGGAAATGACGGCTTTCAGGCCCAAATCCCGAGAAAGCCGCAATGCGGCGCAACCCACCACTGATTAGGGTTCTGTGACCTAATCAGGGGCACAATTCCCAAGGACCCTATAAATAGGGAGATTCCCCTCTTTTGGAGGGCACGTTTTTCCATTTATTGCAAACTGTCCCTTTGATAGAGACAACTGAGCTAGAAATCCTAGCAGATCCCCACCTAAATTTCTGCACCTTTTTCTCTCCTATCAAGTTACTAACTTGATCGTCGGAGGCGGAGCACCTACCAACTGGTGGCTCCGTTTGCCTTGTAGGTACAGGCCGCATCGGACCAGTCTTCGAGCTGTAAATCTCCCGAGGGACAAAAACACCCAAAACATTTGGCGCCGTCTGTGGGGAGAGTACCTCAAGATGGTTCAAAGTTCTGTACCAATTCTCAACTCTACTTCTCTACGTCCGGTTACTCAGGCGGGTAACCAAGAGGACTTGCAGCATGTTATTCAACCGGAAGGTTTTGAAATCCCCCAACCTCCGCCTCAGCCTCAGCCAGAGGTATTCACTTAGGAGGAGGAAGAAGAAGACAATGATGTGGAGACCTACATAACCAAAGATGGCTCCCTCATCTCTAAATTTATTCGTTCTAGAGATCAACTGGAGCGAAATCTAGACCATGCGGGCCCAAGCAGGCGCCCCTCTGGCAGGTCAGACGGGGAAACCCGGAAGGCCAGAGGAGAGGCTCCAGTCACCCGGAACGAGCTCATGAAATTCATGAACTCCTTCAAGGGTGAAATTAAGGAGATGATCAACAACAAGGCAGGCTCAAGTAAGAGACCGCCGGCTAAAAAGACTCCCAATGATGGGAAGAAGAAGAAGCCGGTCAAAGACAGGCAGCCAACTCCTCATCCAAAGGAGAAGGCAGCCGCAAAACTTGACTGGTCCAAGATTCTGATGCCCCAGAGGCAGCCCCGGCAACCCCAGCCGGAGGCCAAAAAGACGTCTACCTTTGATGCTAGACAAGTCATCAATCGAAGGAGGCAACAACAGTCTGAGTCAGCTTCTACCTCAAGCTTTCCAGACAGCTTCAAAGAAGCTTTTGCAAGGAATTCTATTCTTTGCATGAGAGTCGGACAGGCGGTAAATCCGTCAACACCGAACCTCAACTGATGATAGGGTCTATGCCACACGCACCCCAGGCGCAGTATGGGCAATATGGCCTACAGCTTATGCAGTCACCCCCATGCGGAGGACAAGCGGCATATACCAATGTCCAGCCACTAGACTGGCAGCTGCGACTAATAAGGCTAGGCGAACAGCCGTCTGCCTTTGCAGCCAATATAACCGAGGCGGCTCAGTCATCCAAGGTTAAGAATGTGTTGGTGGGCACCTATGATGGTACCACCAACCCAGAAGACCACCTGATGGGATACACCAACCTCATGTGCTTACAGGGTTGGGATGATGCCACCTGGTGTCGATGTTTCCCAGCTACACTGAAGGGCATTGCCCAACAGTGGTTTGGCAACTTGCCAGCCGGCTCAATTGATAGCTTCAAGAAGCTAGCCTTCTTGTTTGCCACCAACTTCTCAATGAACATCCCTGCTAAGAAAACGAGCCTTGATTTGAGCACCGTTAAACAGGGTGAGAGGGAAGGGCTACGCTCATATATCAGGCGGTTCAACCTGGTCAGAATACAAATCCAGGGACTGTCTGACGAGGTAGCTTTTACAGACTTTTTCAAGGGTCTGAAGGACGGGTCGGCTTTTAACTTCGACCTTGTCCGAAAAGGGGCATTTACGCTACAGGCGGCCTTGAGGGAAGCGGAGAGCTACATACAAGCTACCAACCTCTGCACGCCTGGAAGCCAATCAGACTCCAAGAAGTCTGACAAACAAAAAGAAAGCCGGTTTGCTCAGCCGGGTAACAAAGAAGAAGAGAGCAAAAAGAGAAAAGAAGTCTGGGCGGTTAGTGATTCTGACCAACCGTCCCAGAAGAAAAAGAGAGAGTTTAAACCGTACGTCCCCAAGTACGAGTTTAACAAAGACTGCAACTCCATCTTCATGGAGGTAAAGGACCGGCTGTCCATTGAGGAGCCGAATCCAATGAAGAGTTTCGTCCAGACACGGAACAAAAATAAATTTTGTCAGTTCCATGAGGAAGTTGGCCATGACACCAACGACTGCTTCAGTCTACAGCGGACGTTGGACCGTCTGGCTGACAAAGGGCTTCTGAAGTCCTACATTTCTAAGTCCCCAGCTGGGGCAAAGAAGAAAAACAAGGGTCAGTCCCCCAAGACTACCCATTAGCCTACTAGTAGCTCGGATACCGACAAGGATCCGGTCTACACTATAGCAGGCGGATTTTCATGTGGTGGCCCTACCATCCGGGGAACCAAGAGCCATCTATGAAAGATGGACAAGGATGATGATGAACAGGCGTCTGCTAGTTCCACCTTCCCAGATGTCCTCATAACTGAGAAGGACAGGGGCAGCGTCCGCTGTCCGCATGACGACCCGGTCGTCATTGAATAAAAGGTTGCCAACTAGCTGGTCGGAAGGATCCTTATTGACACCAGCAGCTCGTCGGACATTATCAGCCTCCGGTGCCTGCAGAAGCTGAAATACAATGTCAGCAAAATGCATCCGGTCACCCACCCCTTGGTTGGTTTTGGGGGTGGGATGGTCTACCCAGCCGGCAGAATTGACTTGCCCATCCGGCTGGGAGAAAAAGGCCAGGGACGACATATTGTCGTCAGATTCTTGGTCGTGGAGGAGTTGACCGCCTACAATATCATCCTTGGTAGGCCAACCCTCAACGAAGCCAAGGCGGTGATCATCCCGTCTCTCATGCTCATCAAGTATTAGCGGGATGATGGCTCTGTTGGTTCAATTCCCTGAACGGGGATCAGAAGACGGCTCGGGAGTGCTACCTCTCAGCCGTTAAAGACACTGTGGCCTCAGACGGCCAAGAGAAGGAACCAATAGACCTTGACGATGTCAAGGATGCCAACCCTGCCCCACCAGCCGTTGGTAAGAAAAGAAAAGCGCCTCAGCTGGTGGAGGTGAAGAAAGAGAAAAAATAGCAATCACTGACCGGGAAACGGTCAGACGAGCTCCGTCCCCAACCGGCTGGTGAAAATATTGATCTCGTTCTAGATGACAGCCGTCCAGAGCGTACTGTGAAGGTTGGGACGGTTGCTTATGCTACTCTGGGTGCAAGCTTGCACCTTCTGCTGAAAGAATTCAAAGACATCTTTGCCTTTGAAGTGGAAGAGATGCCAGGCGTCAGCCCGGATCTCGCTGTCCACAAACTCGCCGTGGATCCCAAAAAGAAGCCCATCCGGCAAAAGAAAAGAAACCATGGCGAGGAAAGAAGTCAGGCGGCAGCTGCCGAAGTCAAAAAGCTTCTAGACGCCAGATTCATTCGGCCCTGTGATTTCCCCGACTGGGTGGCCAATGTGGTCCTTGTCAAGAAACCGAATGGGACCTGGCGCATGTGTATTGACTACACAGACCTCAACAAGGCGTGTCCAAAGGACAGTTACCCGCTTCCAAAGATCGACAGTCTAGTTGACTCTACAGCCGGTCACGCCTTGATGAGCTTTATAGATGCCTACTCCGGCTTCCATCAGATACCCCTCTGGAAGAAAGATCAAGAGAAGACGGCCTTCGTCACTTATTTGGGGTTATTCTGTTATACTGTGATGCCGTTTGGCTTGAAGAATGCGCCTGCCACCTTCCAACGGATGATTAATACAGTCTTCATTAATCAAATTGGGAGGAATGTGGAGGCGTACATCGATGACATGATAGTCAAATCCAAGCAACAGACGGATCACCTTGCTGATCTCTGAGAAACATTCACCACCCTCATGCGACATAAGGTCATGTTAAACCCCAAGAAATGCGTCTTTGGTGTTGAGTCTGCGAAGTTTCTCGGATTCCTGATTGATCAAAGGGGGATAGAGGCTAATCCCGAAAAGATACAGGCGGTAATTGACATGAAGTCACCCCGTTCTGTCAAGGAAGTTCAAAGACTAACTGGTTGCCTGGCCGCCTTGGGAAGGTTCCTCAGCCGGTCAGGTGACAAATGCCTTTACTACTTCCAAGCAATCAGGAAGAAGACTAGGTTTGAATGGGGAGAGATGCTGAGACGGCATTCCAGAAGCTAAAAGATCACTTGCATTCTCTGCCTAGGCTGGTCAGTCCTCTACCTAGGGGGACGTTGTACATGTATTTAGCCGTCTTAGATCATGCTCTCAGTGCCGTTCTCCTTGCTGAGCGAGACGGCGTTCAGCTCCTGGTTTACTTCATTAGCCATGTCCTTAAAAATGCTGAACTCCGGTACCCCGTGGTTGAAAAATTTGGCCTTGCTTTGTACATGGCATGCAAAAAATTGAAGCCTTACTTTCTGGCTCATCCGATGGTGATTTACACCGACCAGCCTCTCAAGCGACCAATGTCTACCTTGGATTCATCCGGCAGAATGTTGAAATTGGCTATTGAAATGCAAAGTCTTGAAATTACTTACGAACCAAGAAAGGCAGTGAAAGGTCAGACGTTTGCCGACTTCATTGTGGAAATGACCCGTCCGGTGGCTCCGGATAATCTTGATCAGGTTTGGAAAGTGTATGTAGACGGGAGCTCTACAAAGAACAGCTGTGGTGCAGGCGTAATTTATGAGTCTCCTGAGGGGGACAGATATGAGTATGCACTACGGTTCAAATTTCAAGCCTCAAACAATGAGGCGAAATATGAAGCCCTGCTAGCCGGAATCCGCATGTGTAAGGCGGCAGGGGCAACAAAAATTGACGCCTACTCTGATTCACAGTTGGTCGTTAGCCAATATGAGGGAAAATTTGAGGCAACTCACCCGTCTATGATCAAATATCTTCAGGCGGTCAAAGAGGAGACTAGGTCACTTGAGGAGTTTCATTTGAATCAAGTACCCAGGTCTGATAATAACCAGGCGGATGCACTGTTAAAACTTGCATCTTCTGCCTGCCATGATACGCCTTGGTCAATCTTTTGGGAAGTACTTGAAAAAAGAAGCATCTATGAAGATCCCATTGGAGTCCTAGATCGAAGCTCTACCTGGATGGATGGCATCAGGGCATACCTCACAGACGGTACACTTCCTGATTCGCCACAGGAGGCAGCCGTTCTGAAAAAGCGAGCCGCAAGCTTCGAGTTGAGAAATGGAGAGCTCTTCAAAGCGGGGTTTCTTAAGCCTCTTTTGAAGTGTGTAACCCCAGAAAAGGGGAAGGAAGTTCTCGAACACTTGCACTCGGGATTTTGCGCCTCCCATATAGGCGGCAGATCTCTAGCCGTCAGAGCCAGACGACATTACATTTGGCCCACTCTAGAGGCAGACGCCAAGGAATTGGTGAGGAAATGTGACAAGTGCCAGAAATTTGGCAAACTTATTCACCGTCCGGCTACTGATCTGACGGTCATCCACAGCCCAATCTCGTTTGCAAAATGGGGCATGGACATTTTAGGTCCTTACACGCCTGCACCAGGCGGAAAGCGTTACATCTTAGTGGCTGTGGATTACTTTACCAAGTGGGTAGAGGCTGAGGCGGTAAAGAATATCAAGACATCAGACGTCATTTCTTTCATGTGGAAGAATGTTACCACCCAGTATGGGGTTCCTATGTCCATGGTGTTTGATAATGGTCCTCAGTTTGAGACGCCTCAGCTAAAAACTTGGTTGGGAGATCAAGGGATCTCAAGTTGTTTTGCATCAGTCGGGCGTCCCCAAGCAAACGGCCAAGTTGAAGCTTTCAACAAACTGATCTCAGACAACATTAAGAAGAAAATTGAAAGAGCCGGTGGCTTATGGGCTGAGGAATTAATCCATGTCTTATGGGCCATCCGGACAACAACAAAGGGGGCAACCGGTGAAACCCCATTTCTCATGGTTTACGGTGCTGAAGTCGTCTTGCCCATTGAACACTATGAGCCGACTCTCAAAGTCATGCTTTATGATGAAGAGGCAAACTGGGAGGCAATGCGCCTGGCATTGGACTCACTCCCAGAACGCAGGGGCAATGCCGCCTTGCGTCATGAGGTTTACCGTCTGAGAATGACAAGAGCCTACAACACGAGAGTACACAGGCGTCCTTTGAAAGTGGACGACCTAGTGTTACGGAAAATGGAGGCAACCGGTAGGGCCAATGAGCTTGGAAAGCTAACTCCTAATTGGGAAGGCCCCTACCGGATTTTTGAAGAAGTAAGAGACGGAACCTACCGCCTGGAAACTCCAAACGGCAGGCGCCTGCCTAGAACTTGGAATGTAGATAATTTGAAAAAGTACTACTTTTGAGATTTGTAATTTTTGTAAACAAGAAGTAAATTAATGAGAAATTGCTGTTTGTTTTCACTTTTGTTTTGTTTGTCTTATGCCCCGTCTGAATCTCAGACGGGTCACTTGTTTATTCCTCTGAGTTTGTCACTTGGAAATTGAATCGATGTCTGATTGACGAGAGGCCAATGGCCAGATAATTAATTAAGCTAAGCACAAAACCGCTTAGTGGCTATACAGCCGGTCTCAAACAAGACCAGAGGCCAATGGCGAGATGGCTGCTTTTCCCATAAATTCGCCTGTCCCAACATGGACAAAGGCGTCCGGCGACACCCCTCCGGGTGTAATCGTCGCAGAGAGAAGCCAACCTGCTTACTCTACGTACCAATGCAGACGGCCACAATTGGACGGCTGAATCAGCCATCCATAGTCGTCTGACCTGAACAGTCTAAGGAACGACCAAGTTTCGGAACCCGGATGTCCAAAGACATTAGTCGGCGACCGACTGCAGTTCTTACTTAGCGTTTTTTTGTTTTTAAATTATACACATCCTCGTTTGGGGCAAAAGAGTTGTGCAATGGTTATATGAACTCTACTTAGACGGACAACACCGTCTAGCTAGAGACTGAAACGCCTGTTAATGTACGGCTATGTACTTGGTTTGGGGCAATCACTACTGTGATTGATTGACTTACAAGCGTATCAGGCTCTTTACAGCATCAGACGTTCCCAAGTCAATCAACCAACTCCATTTGAAACCAACCACACAGCCGTCCAGGGGCAAGGACAAACACATACTTTTGACAAGTTAGGCAAAATTCGCCGCATGCTTTTGATAAGTTAGGCAAAAATTGAAAAATTTGAAAATGCAAAAATTGAAGTGCAAACACAAGCGCAAATTAATAAAAACCGACTCAGTCGGTGCATTCATCCACCCAGCCAAACGGCTGTGGTGGATCAATGTTATCCGGACCCCGCCCGGGAAAGAGAAATTATTTGACAAACACGGCTCCTTAGCCGGTAAAGATACAAATATACTCGGCACACAGGCCGGAAAAGCAACTAATGGCATACTGCCGCAGAGAAAAATAAAAAAAAGAGTTGGGGCACAGCCGCTAAATTCACTGCCCCTCAGGCGGTCCCTCCGGGCCCTTCTCCCCTTTTTCATTCCCGGGAGCTTCAGGCTCAGGCTTGGGGTGCTCAGTTTCGGCCCAGGCGAGGAAGGACTCAGGCTCTAGCTCACCCTTCTCTATCAAGTAGATCACCTCATCAGCATACTTGTGAGCCAGAGCCCAGACGCCATAATCCTTTTCGGGATACAAGGCAGCCCAGGCGGTCCTCATCATAGCCTTGTTGTCGGCGGCCATCTCAGCAACCAGACGGTTTTGATCCGCCTGCAGAGTCGCTCAGAAGTTATCCTGAGCTTTGGCCGCCTCTTTCTTCAACTTGGCAACCTTGCTCTTCAGATCAGCATTCTCTGAAGAGGCTCCCTGAAGCTTTTCAAGGTCTTCCTGGGCCTTCTTGAGGTCCTCCCTGAGCTTGGGGAGGTCCACCTCCGCCTGTTTCTGAGCCGCCTCGGCATCCTCAGCCCTCTTCTTGGCCTCCTGCAGATCCGTCTCCAGCTCTTGAATCTTAGCCGCCTGTGTCATTTGGGTTGCTTTAATTTCAAGATCGTTAATTATACACGAATACAAAGCAACATTATCGGCGTCTGTGGCGGCCTGCTTGGCCCGTCTTACCTCGTCCCGTTTGCGGATGTAAGGACGCTTGAGCCCGTCTACCCGCAGAAGAGCCTGCAAAAGCAAACAAGGTTAGTAGTGCAGGCGGAGAAAAAACTTGGAGAAAGTTATTGAAAATTGTTCAAGTGTCTTACCTCAGCCAGGAGGTTCAGAATACGTTCAAGATTGAACGTCTCAATCCCCGAGATAGCATCCTTATCCCGTTTGCTGACAGCCTCCGGCATGGCCTTGGCATGCTTCTAGACGTCTGGCCAGCGGGGAGATTGATCTGCACCATAATCAGCGTCAGAGTGATACTATAGCAGCGCCTATCTGGTTTCGACCGTCTGAGGATGACGTCTGCTGGGAGTGTGATTTCACTCGCAACGCCCATCCCAGCTCAGGCGGGGATTCAAAAGGGTTCTTACCTGCAGAGCCGGCCAGACGAGAGCCGCTGGCAGGCGCGGTGAACCCCCCGGTTGCAGATAGGGGGTTGGCCAAGTCAAGGCCAACAGAGCCGCTCACTCTCTCATTTCTTCCCCCTATCCGCATCTGTCTCCCGCTTGGGGCGTTGGGAGTTGAGGTGGAGGCAGCCTTCTTAGAGGATTTGCTGGGGTTAAAGGCGGTGGTCTCCTCCCTAGCCCGTTTGAGGTTTTTCTCAAATGTCTTATCCACCTTTCCTCCCTGAGAAAATAAGCAAGTAAATGTGAGCAGTCGAAGAAAATAAACTTTGAAAGTAAACTCACAAAAAGAATCAGACGTTTACCTTGGCCTTGAGCTCTCGCGCCTGGGCCTCCGCCAAGTCTCGGCGGATCTGTGCTGAGGACCGTCTGGGGGTCTTCTCGTCTAGCAACATGTTTAGAGCTTCTTCTGGAAAAACAAAAAGGGGAATAGATTAGTATATCATCAAAAACGATTCCTACACAAAAGTACTACAGACGAAAAAGTATTCAGGCGCATACGTCTGGTGAACATGTGCCCTAGCCCGCAGGCGGCTAGGAAGCATTCATCCCTAAGCCAGGCGCTCTTAGGGATCCAGTTCTTAGGGACTTTAATTGTCTCCCCAGTTGACAATGTAGCGTCTTCGAGGCCGAAGAAGTCAGCCTCGATTATTTTTTCAAAGTCCTCATCCGGGATCCGGGGAAGACAGCATTCCGACCCAGAAGGTCGGGCTTCTTATTGTATTGGCGGAGCTCGAAGTTCTCCCGCCTAGTGGGAGCCGTCATCAGGTAGAATCTCTGCTTCCAGCCATCAAATTTGGAGACCTTATCCAAGGTCATCATATACTGAGGAAACGTGGTTAAAGTATACCACGCTCTATACCCGCTTGGGCTGCGGCTAAGATAGTGCATCTTAGCAAAAGCTTCCCAGCCGGGGTGAATTCCTTGGAATTCACAGGCGGCAACATACCCCAGAATATTTGCCCAAGAATTGGGGGTAAGTTGTCAGACTCCAAGGCCGTAGCCTCTCAAAATCGCCTTCATCGCCTCATGAAGGGGGAAGCGCAGACCCGCCTTGAACGCCGCCTTGTAACAGCCGAAGTAGCCGTTGGCGTTGCGTTCAGTATCTTCCCAAGAGATGGTGCCGTCTGGAGGAGGCACCCTTATTTTCCACCCGTCTCCCATTGGATGCGCTTTCATAAAATTCTTAAGGCCTCTTTCCATGAGGTCCCTGTCCTTCATGGAGACGTGGATTTTGAAGGGATCGTCCTTCTCGTTCCACTTCTTTCTCTCTTCTTCCTCGCTATCCTCAAGCGGAGGAAGATCATCACTGCTCTCTAAAGAGGAGACGGCAAGTCCGCTCCCCGTCTCTTCCCCAGATTGGGAGACAGAAGCTGAGGCGGCCTCCTCACCGCCTTGGTCGCACTCGTCCAAAAACGAGTCTGGAGGAGTTGGGGGGCAACGCGGAGGGGATCTCTCCGGAGCCGTCTGGTGTTCAGAGCCAGACGTCTCTCCCCCAGGCGTTTGGCCGCTTGAGCCTTCACTTCTATAATCAGGGTCTTGTGCCGTCTGCATTGTCCGAGCCATTGTGTCCTGCACAGACGCGCAAATGGTCGTAATCCAAGCATGAGGGTGGTCCCAACACCCTGAGACGGCACTACCAGTCCAAGACTTAGCCGTCCCTGGTGAACGGCTGGATTCTACCCTAGGTTGTGCCGTGTGTGTTGGTGATGAATCCATTTATTGCAAGAAATATATACAAGCTGTAAAATGAAATAGAGCTGAGAGAGTCAGAGACGGTACCTTTAGATTTGAGATCTGAAGGTAGACGGGTCCGCCTGTGTTGAGGGGCTGAGTTTCCTTAAACTTGCGCTTGACTCAGACGGATGACTTCTGCTCTCTCTTTCAAGATTCTCTCTAAGTTTTCTCTGGAAATTTTTGTGAAACGTACAAAAATATGAGGGTAAACGACTATATAAAGAGGGTAAATGAAGGGGTATTCCTGTAATTTACTCAGATGGTGAACAATAAATTTTGGCGGTAAAATTACCACCACTCAGAGAGTGTCGCGTGTCACAGATGCCACGTGGCGTGCCACGTCACATCTGTGAGGGGCAAATGTTTAGGGTAATTTTACCCCGCCGTGTGGACCAACCAGAGGGCGACACGTGTCAGCCCAAGGATGGTCCATAGTGGACCTATCTCTGCTTGACACGTGTCATCCTAGATATTTGGGGGAAATGACGGCTTTCAGGCCCAAATCCCGAGAAAGCCGTAATGCCGTGCAGCCCACCACTGATTAAGGTTCTGTGACCTAATCAGGGGCACAATTCCCAAGGACCCTATAAATAGGGAGATTCCCCTCTTTTGGAGGGCAAGTTTTTCCATTTATTGCAAACTGTCCCTTTGATAGAGACAACTGAGCGAGAAATCCTAGCAGATCCCCACCTAAATTTCCGCACCTTTTTCTCTCCTTTCAAGTTACTAACTTGATCGTTGGAGGCGGAGCACCTACCAACTGGTGTCTCCGTTTGTCTTGCATGTACAGGCCGCATCGGACCAGTCTTCGAGCTGTAACTCTCCCGAGGGACAAAAACACCCCAAACACCTTACATTTTAAGAAATTGGAACAATGTTGCTGGTCCACTGTTCAATCTTGGTGGTCCACTATACAATTGCATACCAAAAAATTGAAGTTCAAAATTCTAAAGCACAAGAACAAACAAATAAATTCAACACTAAGTAGTAGTTTAAGAATCATAATTCATGAATACCCATAAAATTTTATTACGTATTAAAAATAAGCCCTTAACCTAGCAATAAATTATGAAAAAAACAAAAATTGAAGTAAACTAGTTGTACAAGATTCATAGAGAACTTGGTTTCAAAAAAAAAAAAATTTAAATAAAAATCATAGATAACTTACTTGTGCTAAGATGCTTGAAAAACCACAAATAATCTACACCAAAATCGCCTTCAAAGCTTCAATTTGTTTTTTGAAAAGGAGAACAAACAAGGAAGCCGAGGTTGATAATGATGAGTAGTTTTTCAACTTAATGGGCCCTACCACTTAACCATGTTAATAAACAATAACATACTTTTAGGTGTTATTAAAGGTTTTGATTTCAAATTCGACCTAAAGTAATGATGGTGTTCGTTAATGGTGAAAAAAATTCGAATTTTTATTACTCAAAACCTCGATGTGTTCGTGGGTGGCGAGGAGAGACAAGAAAAACGAAAAGAAAAGAGGAGAATGAGACAATGAAAGCGAAGAAGAGGAGAGAGAATGGGAAATTGGGCGGAATCCGGGAAAGAGGAGAAGAGGAAAGGGTGGAAAGAGAGAGGAGGAGGCTGAGAGTGATTAGGGTTTCTTTTTTAGCTTTATATACCTAGGGTACTTTAGTTTTGGGCCAGGGGTTATGTAGGGTTGGGCCTCTAATTCGGTTTGATTCGGTTTTATTCAGTTTTTCATTTTACCAAACCGAAAACCGAATTTCATTTTTTTTTTGACACCGAAACCGAACCACCCTCCCAAAAAACCGAACCACATTCCTTATTCGGTTTGGTTTTTCGATTCGGTTTGGTTTTACACCGAATTTCTTTCACCCCTACTTTCAAGACATAAAAAAGTACGGAGTAAAAGATAAATCAAGAAAAGAAGGGAAAAAAAAAAAAAAAAAAAAAGAGCTGTTAGGTCGTACGTTCAATTGTTCAAAATTGAGTTTGTTATAGTCACGCGTCATGAATACAATTATACAACCAACAATCACGGGAGAGCTGCGGTACAGCTTTTTTCAGCATTACATTTTTTATATATTGTGAATAAGTAAATGGAAATTAGTGGAAGAATTTGAGAATTGCTCCAATAATCATCATTATTATACAAGTATGTCGAAATTAAAATAATTGAATAAATTCATTTGCATGGTCTCACAGATATGATTTTGTTTTTAGCTTTGCTGTTAAAGTTTTCACCTAAAGAAAATTATTAAACTATCATTACACCAGAAAGTTGCACTACAATGCATTTTAATAAACAATAACATACTTTGGGATGATTTTAACTTTTAATAAGGATGGAATGTTTGATAAGAATAAACTTCTAAACGTTTTCTTATTCAAATACGTACTACGGAGTATATCATTACATACATCAGAAAGTTGCATTATAATGCATTTTAATACGGAATACACAATAACATACTTTAGGATAAATTTAACGTAGGAAATTTTGTCAAAAACCACCCAATAAAGACACTTAGGGCCTATTCACATTTACTTAATTTCAGTTCAGTTTAGCTCCAATCAGTTCAGTTCAGCTCCTAATTTCCTTCTCTCATAAAATATTCATTTAAGCTCATTTCAGTTCAACTCCAATCTGTTGAGTTCAGTTCGGCTCAATTCAATAAATATGAACAGGCCCTTATTTGTGAAAAACCACCCACAATAAAGAATGTTGTAAAAAACCACCCAAACTTAAAAAATGTTGCAATAAACCACCCACTATTTGGTGTGTTATGCTCGTGCCGGATTTTCAACTCCTCGGTCATCGTGCCGTGCTGTGGTGAGCTTGTGCTGCCGGCGAGCTGGTACAGCTCATGCCCACCTCTACAAACAAGTAAAGAGTATCTTAATATTTTTTTTGAATGGAATAAGAAGGGGTGATTTCATTAAATAATAATAGCCATTTGGCACTTACAATCATCCCTTAATAGATTTAAATTATCAATATAAGAATAAAACACCCCTAAACTAATGGCATCGCTTCAAAGTGCTCCTGGATAATTTTAGATGTCTTTGCATCGTTCTTAACGGAGCTCCATTGACGTATAGTCGCAAAAGTGATAAAACTTGATTGGTTATCAAGATAGATATGCAAATTTGCAAAACAAATCTTCTATATTTGCACCCCTATACAAACACACCCGCAATTCCACAAATTTGAAAGACGAATCTTCTAAATTTGTATCACTGCACACACTAAAAACAAACAAATAAACAATACTAAACCCTACATGGAAGGACTGACTTTAATCACCAATTCACCATGCTATTGATGATCTTTAGTGGCCAAAAACATTAAATTAAAGAAGAATTAGGCCTGGGGCTTACCATCAATAAAAATTGATGACAACCCCTAAGTTTTACTATGGTGGCTAGGTTTTAAGAGAGAGAACGGAGAAAATTATAGGTTTTTTAGCGGTTTATTCTCTTATAGAAATTTGTTTGTATCTTAGCTTAATATATTATTACAAAAAAATTCATTCATTAATTAAATAATTAGCAATTTCTTAGTCAACGAATATATTTCTTTTTTGTGCTACAAATACTCATTAATCTATATTGTATTCTTTAATCCTTACACATGATTCTAGGTGATCTCAACACCTAAATTTGCATGATTATATAAAACATATACAATTAAATATAACTTGCATAAAAACTACATTCAAAATAAATGGCACCAAGAATTAAATTATAATGCACATAGAAAGAAATCATCTGTCCTATATGCCCTTCTTAAGACTACCCAAATCTCAAACATAAAATAAAATAAATAATACTAAGGTTCCAAGAATAAAATAAGTACGTAGATTCAACTAATTTCAAAAATAATTAATAACATAGTAATTTATAAAAATACATATATTTTATTTAAATTGCCGAATTATTTTAATTACAATAAAATAATTTTTTTGAAATTAAAGTTTAACCTTAAATCACGTCATAAAATCAAGAATCATAAGATTTAAAATGTTAGGCGCCCAAAAACTTTTAAAGTAACTTTAATGGTAATTAAATCGAACCTAAGCTCCCAGATACCACTTTGTAACACCCCAATAATTGTCTCTTTAAACCTGTGAGGAACCTGAACAATATTCAAGAGAATTACTGGCGTGCTACCGCCACGTGTTCAAATGTTAAGGCTTTATCAGAAAATAGCAGCGGAAAAACTAAATCAGTTATAAATAAGTTTCATAACCGACGAATGAAACCAAATTAAGTCATACAACTTGGAACCATTAAGGCCCTTATTCAAAACCCAATAAAAGTAGTAAGTGATTAAATTCAGTGTTCAAATAAATTCAAACCTAAAAGAAATAGTGTCGAATAAAATCGAATTAAAATAAATTCAAACTTGCAAAATAAATAAAATGCAAACAACCAACTCTCTACTCAAGATCCCACAACCCTGATGAATGCTGCAAGTGTAAGAACCTGTAATAATTCTGCTCCCCAATATTACAAGTGTAAAAATTGGATCATCACAGGGTCATTGAAAGGCGAAGGCCATGACCAAAGAAAGACACACAAAGCACGCAATCAGCAAAGCTGAGTACATACAAGCTGCAAAATAAATTAAGAAATCCATAACCTGCTACTAATAATCAATCATCATGCATCATTAAATTATAGACTCAACACACGACTCAACTATTTATATTACTAAGACTCCATTAATTTATAATAGGTAAATCATTATTTTTATTCATTGGATTACGCAATAGACAAGGTTGTCCAACCCATGCTCCATTTGGAACATCAATAAAAGAAAAACCCCATGCCTCCTTTCGAAAACATCAATAAACATTCAACGACCACGGGCGCGACTCCGTGACCGTAGTTAGTATGAGATCTCACCTAACTCCTAGTTTTGAAAAATATTTTAAATAAGAGACTCGTAGATCAGACGGCCTCGAGAAAAGTACACTGCTAATACCCCATGTACCCCAACCCCTGATTGTCATTACTCCAGAAGTGCACCAATCCAGAGTTTTATTGCTCATCCATCTTGCACTTTACGTGATTTACAGGTTTAGACTTGGTGATGACTCATATGCATAACAATACAATCAATCCAATATCAATTCAATCAAGTAAAACAACTTTTCAATTTCAATTCTTGATTTATTAGTGGCAAGCAACATTTATTATTTAATCCTTTACTACCTCGGTGTATAAACACCTTGAGTGCATAAGGCACCCCAAAACCTCAACCTCGTCTTAGAAGACTTAAATTCTTCCTTTACTCATCCTGCTTGCATAATCATGAATGAGTAATAAATTAATCATTACACCAATCATATACCTTTGCCTCTCAGCGCACCTTGCATAATTAGAGCACAAATAATACTTGCAATATAAAATATTGCACGTCATACGAAATTCACAATGTATAACCAAACAATTTAACTCAGTCATCCCTATACATGATACTAAGTTCTCGATCCGTTGTCCTTAAACATGCACCTAAAAGAAAGGTTTCGTAACTTGTACGTACCTTGAGCAAACAAATTAGTATGCCACTTTACTAACTAGAAATCACCTTCAATAAACTCCTCTCCTAAGCCAAATAATAACATCTCAATCAATACCCAATCAATCAAATTTACAGCAATACTAACTTACTTTAAAACCTTCAAAATCCAAATCGAACAACATTTTAAAACCTCCCCTTTAGTTAAAATTAAAGGCTTACATATAGTTCTTTAAATTTTTCTTCATAAAAACCTTAAAATACACTCTTATACATGAAATTACAGCAAGTTCAAAGTCTAATAAAAATCTGAAAATTATATATAAACCCCTAAAAATCTCCCTTTTTAATGGGTGATTAAACCCTCTTTATAAAACATCAAAATTAGTACTTAGAAACTATTTCCAACACTTAAAACTTCAATAAAAACATATATTTATGCTTAATTAACTTTAAACATAATTAATTTTATTAATCAAACTCAAGGATAATATTTTAGGTATAAAAAAACTTCGTTAAAATCAAAAACTGCCCGAAAATCATATTTAGAGGCTGAATTTGGCCACGAGAGAGTGGTGCTCACCTAGGTAGTGAGTCTTTCTAAAAATGTTGTTTCCAGATGGAAAACACTACTTTTTCATCAAAATTGGGTGAGTTCAGAATCTGATCTGGATTAAAACGGGATTAATATTAACGAACGAAAATCTAAAAATTAAAACACGAATCTATGTGTTCAAAATAATATGGAATTAAGTTAAACTAATCAGTAGTTATAATCACCAAAATTTCAAAACATCATTACTAAAAAAAGCCCTAAATCAATTGTTCATAAAAACCCTAAAATCATGATTTTCAATAAATTGAAACCCTATGTTTATAATTCATAAAATATGAAATTTATAACATAAATATAATCTGAAATTTATAATCTTTATACCATTAAAATATAATTTGATACTAAAAATATAATCTTTATATTAAAATCAAAACCCAAAACAATTAAATTAACATTAAGCAAAATAATGAAACAAAAGAGGATGAAAATAAGACTAACCTTTTTGTGTTGGAAATTTTCGGAGATTCATGGGGTATTTATAGGAGAGAATTATTGTAGGGTAAAAAGAAAGATTGGGCCTCATAAAAATAATGGGTCGATTAAGTAAACAAATGGGTTAGGCTTGTGTGATTGGACATAAATTGTAGAATAAAGGTGCATAAAATAATTTGTTCAAATAATTTTCGACCCAGCTTAATAATTTGAAACTTTTGAAATTAAATTATGAAAAATAACAAATAAATATTATAAATAAAATAAATTTTCATTTATAAAATATTTAAAAATACGGGGGATTACAGTTTAGGGGAATTAGTATGGAAGAATAAGAAGTCTAGAAATTATGTTAAAGAGCGAGAAGAGAATGATTTTTGGTGTAAGGTGAGAGAGAATGATTGTTGGTGCCCCGAACTGTAGAAAGGAGGGGGGTATTTATCGGGAAAATGCGTAGGGGAACACATGGAACCCTAAAAATGAATAAAAAACCCTAAAAAACCTACCGTGACACGGCTGATTCTACCGCGACACGGCATTATCTACCGTGTCACGGGGGAATATTGTGTGACGCGGGGGGATTGTTGTGTGACGCGGGGCATAATTAGGCTACGGGAGACAAAACTCGTGAAGGGTTTACGTAAAAAGGACACAGAGCTAGCCCGTGTACAGGAAAGGCACCGCTACACTGGAATTTCTACCGTGACACGGCAGTACTCCCCGTGTCGCGGCACAGTTTCTAGTGACGCGGGGAAGTTTTGTGGGCACCATGACACGAGAGATCATACCGTGACACGGCAATACTCCCCGTGTCATGGCACAAATTCTTGTGACGTGGGTGATATGTCTATTTTATATAGTGATTTACCCCCCGTCCCTTGGTCATAATTAGTAGTGTTTTTGGCTCTTTCGAGCCACTTTTATTACTAATTGGTGTTTTTTAGTGTTTTCATAGTTTTGGTTGAGTTTTATAGGAAATTGCACTTTTGGAGCATTTTTTCGGATTTTCGTGGAGTGACTATGAGCATTGGAGGAGCACGACCACCCGTTGAAGCCCAAGGCCGGTTAGAGCTATCAAACCGGTGATTAAGGGCTCGGTATTGGAGATACCGAGGCATTTGGACCAAGTTTTAAAGACCCAAAGAGGAAATCCGATTGGGCCGAAGATTCGGGTCCCAATCGAAGTCCAATGAGATGCCCATAGTGCTCTGCCCGGCAATGAGACCTCGCCCGAAGGCGCGCCCGGCCGTGCGGGGCGAGTCAAGAGGAAAAGGCAGCAGCGCCCAGTGGCCGCGCTCGACCGGGTGCGAGAGGAGGTTTCGAGGAAAAAGGCGGGCCCGGCCGGGCGGTGTGCGTGAGTTTCTGATGGATAATTAGGCTTCGGATTTGTTTGTTTTAGGTAAGGAATTCTTGCTAAGTATAAATGTAATTTTATTAAGCGAGTTTAGGATCATCTTTTACATACTCTTACTATTATTCTCTCTCTACTTAGATTTTCTCTCTCTAAACTTTCACTCTTGTTCTTAACTCCGTTTTGTAATTCCGTCGATTCGGTACGATTTCTACTTTATTAATTTCGGTATTTTTATTCCTTCAATTCCTTATGATTTGTTTAATTGCTTTGATTTGTTTAGTTTTAATCATGTCTGAGTAGTTTACTTTCTAGTGTTTATGGGGATCTAATAAATGATATGAAGGGGTAAATTATGGTTTTTAATTGTTAATGCTTAATTAATTTTCTATTGATTGATTTAATGTTATGCAATTAGATTAGGTCTGGTTTATTTGTATGAGTTCGACAATATTGATTCGAGATTCGAGAGATGAGAATTAATGTTTAGGTTTAGTTTCAATAGGCAGATTAATTTATAAATGGTTAGGTCGAGATTCAAGAGATGAGATTTTATACCGGTAAATTAACTCTGTGATTGTAATACGTAACAAAAGCCCTTTATGATCTGATTAATTGATGCATTGATGATTGATTATTAAGTTTTACCCTGGATTATTGTTTATTAGTGAACCTATGCCCTAGACCTTTTAATATTTGTTTTCTCCCTACTTTATTTTCCCTACTCATATTCTTCGTAGTATAGTTTTTAATCACAACAACATTGGTAACCCTGATAATTTAGATTATAATAATTAATTAGGAGTAGAAAGACTTGTTTTCCTGTAGATTCGACCCTATTTCCCTATCTACATTAGTTAGAGGACTTAGGTAATTCTTTTGATTAGGGGATACGACTTTACCTTGTCAGTGGGAAAATTTTTATGCCCAAATAAACACAGGAAAGCATCGTGTCACGGGAATATGCCCCATGCCACGTCAGATCTTGCCGCGTCGCGGCATTTTAGCTGCCGCGCGGTAATTCAAGGTTTTTACGCGTTTTTAAAATTGCAATAACTTTTGATCCGTAACTCGGAATAAGGCATATAATATATCATTAGAAAGCTTATCAAGTCTACTTTCCAACCAAATTAAAATCAGGTCAAAATAATTTGTAGATTTTACGATATAATCTTTTTAGTAGAAGGGTGTCGGTTTTGGACCGAGTTTAGTTTTTGGCTCATATCTTGTTCGTTTTAAGTCGGAATTGGGCTTATGATATATGGTTGGAAAGCTTATTGAAAGGCCTATCCAACCAAATAATAATTGTATCAAAATTCTAGGCCCACAAAAGCAGTTTCTCTCGGTTTTAAGATGTAGATACGGAAAGTGGAAAGTAAGTTATGGTTTAGGGAAATGAGCTAGGAAATGGATTGGTTTATGAAATGTATTGGATTGAAACATGGTTTTAAGAACTCCAAAGGTTAAATACTCAACCCGACCAATGATGGCGGTGAAAGGTTGTTCATCATCGGGTTTGGTTTTGGGGAGACATTTTTAGGTGTCTACACCAGGCCAATCACCCAAAAAACTATTTTGGAAAAATTGAATTATTATTATTTTGTTGTCACTTACAATGTGTAAACACCCATTTGTGTCTCCCCAAAACCAAACCCAGTGATGAATACCTGTCACGTCGAACCATTATCGAATTAGGTGAAAGTGGTTGAAAGTAAAGTGTTGCGGTTTAGTTTTATTAAAATTCTTTTCTCTCTGTTTTTGAAAATAACTCTATTTATTTGAAAATAGCCAAACTAGTTTAGTTTGGTCCATAATTAAGGTCCAATAATGGTGTAGTTGGATGGGGCTCGAAAAGACCTTTCCAACGATATATTATAAGCCCAATTCCGATGAATATTGAGGAAGTTTACAAATTTTTACCTAGACTCTACGGCAGGGAAAACTGCCTGCACCCCCCACCCCTCCGCGCGTGCCCCGCCCCCGCCCCTTTTCATTTATGAATTTTCTGTAAATTTTTATAATATGTTCATTTCTACATTGGTAAATGTTCATTTATAAATCATCAGATGTTCATTTTTATAATAAGGAGTTTTTGTTCAATCTAATACGATGTACATTTTATGAATTGCATTTTAAGAATTTTTTTATCAATAAAAATGAGAGCAAATTTATTTATTTATATGAATTGCTGCGTTCAAATCATTTTTATTATTAGAATTATTGCATTATCCAATGTACATTTTTGTTTATTCGTGTTTCAACATATGTTCATTTTTGTATCATTAAATGTTCATTTCAAGAGCTATGTGTAAGTTTTATAGTAAGATGTATAAAAAATACATACGTCTTAGAATTGTAGTTATAAGAATAAAGAGTTGTTATAAATAATTTCCAATATAAAATAAATTCAATTTAATTACAATAATAATGCATTTCCATACAGCTATACTATTACATGTAATTGTTTCATAAACACGAAAGTGAACATTTCCATCATCAAATGTTCATTTATGTTTAATGTTTGTTTTCAGTAGTTAACTATAGGTTTATTGTAGTTGTATTTGAATATAAATGTTGTACACGTGAATTTCAATGATTTTTATTCTTTTAAAGACGCTCATACATATTTTAACTAGTGAACTTATTTTAAAATTTGTTATTTTGTCTATTTATAATAATGTGTGTGTGTGTGTGTGTGTGTGTGTGTGTGTGTGTGTTTATGGGATTATAAGTTGTACATGTGACTTTTATTGATTATCAATGTTTTGTAGTTTCAAAAATAATGTTCAGTTATGTAACTATAGATGATCATATATATTTTTACATATGGTAATTTAACTGTAATTGATCAAATGCATTATTGTGACTGACCATTATTGCCATTATATGTGTTCATTTGTTACATGTTTAATTATTAATTGACATGTGAATGATTGTCTACTAATATACAAATGAACATCTATCAAAATGGAAAAGAAAATTTATTAAATAAAAAACCCACTACGTACGAACTAGTTTAATTAATGCTTACTTTTCTCAAGATTTTTTATGTTCTTCTCTAAAACTATTTCCTTCGTACTGCAATAAAAATGAACATTCATCAAACACCTTTGATGTTCAAATAATCGTATGTTAATATATGAAATTTTGAATGACCATGTATTATTATGTGATTGAACATTTACCAAAATAAAAACGAACTTTCATCAAAATAATTCTCCATTTCAAACTATGAAAAAATGAACATTATTACACGAATGACTATAAATTATTGGATACATATGAATTGAATGAGCATTTGTACTAATTAAATGAGAGTTTTTCGGAAAAAAAAACATGTGAATGATAGTATACTAATGTATAAATGAGCATTTATCAAAATGGAAATGAACATTCATCAAAAGAAAAATTTCACTACGAATTAATTTTATTAATACTTACATTCTTCCAGAATCTTTGTTTTCCTTTTCTGGAACTGTTTTCTTTGTTGTACAAAAAAAAAATGAAGTATGTAATGATTTGATTTACTAGTTTTTGAACAAAAATTACTAAAACAATAGTAAATACTTACATGATGCATTTTCCGCAGTTGATGTTTCAATAATTGTTTTGAAATACAATCACAACAAAAAAAAATTTAGTAAAACCTAGGTTTCATACTCTTTTTTGAACTAAATATGAACAAAACCACTTATTCTTTCGAATTTCAATCTTGTTTTGTTGAATTTTGTAGTGATTGAACAATTTTTATTGATAATTTGTCTCAAATTCGTAGAAATTTTGGGTTTAAAAAAGTAGATCAATGGGTTTAGAGAGAGAAAATGGGTGTAGAGAGAGAAAATGGGTAAGGAGAGAGAAAATGAAATGAAATGATGATTTGAATTTTTTTTTTTTTTTTTTTTTTTTTTTTATAATCTATAGGTGGGTAAAAAGTGTATACAGAAAATGAGGTTGTTGGGTTTGTTTATGTATTGTTTAGGGATGGGGGTGTAGGGATAGATAGCTACACTAGAGTCTAGGAGTATATAATTAGAGGAAGTTATGGCCAAAATACTAAACTGGTCCCGGTTAATTATTTACATACGGTCCAATGATCTAGAGGAGGGCACAATGTTAATTGTTATTCCTAAGATTATTAGGATTAATTATAATTTCCTAGAAGTTTATAGAAGAATCTTTTTTAATTCTAATATTATTAGATTTAATAATTAATTATTTTAAAATAGACTTTTATTTGGAGTAAAATATTATTTTGTTATCTTAAAAATACGTATTTTATCTTCTGTACGGATTCCGTAGATCAAGTTGATTAAAGATCGGATTCCGCGTGAAGAAAACGCGCTAATGCAGGTTGTCGCCAAACGACAAGTCTGTCGCCGCGCGACAGACCCTGTCGCCGTGCGACAGAGTCGATTCCTGGCGACAGCGTGTAGTTTTATCACTTATCAAATTCTATGTTTTTCCGGACTATTTTCATTATAAATAGAGTCCGAATCCCTGTTTTCAGAATCATCAATTCTTCCTTAATTCTCTCTATTCTCCCTCTTAAGCAATATAGCTTAGTTCTTTCCCTCTCTTTCTAAACCAACCTTTTTTCATACACAATATTCCGCATTCACAAGACTTAGAGTCTCTTAGCCAAGTTCGAAGTTGCCTTCGCCCTAGACGTGCAAGGTTGATATTTTCTGAGGGTTTGGTCCAAAACTAGTCAAAACTTTATTTAATTTGATTTTAATTTAATTCTTGAATTGTTCTTTATTATTTTCATTGAAGTTTACTAACTTGTGTATTTTGTTATTAGAAAGAGGTACGAGGCTTCAAAGTAAGTAGATTAGCTTACTCCCTATTTTATTCACAATGTAGATCGCATGCTTATTATTGTTTATAATTCCTAGTATCATGTTAGGATGTGTTCAATTCCTAGTATCATGTTAGGATGTTATTTTATGATTTCTAGAATCATGTTTAGGGTGCCTTTATCCTTTCTAATATCATGTTAGCATGTTAAATTAGTACCATGTTAGGTTTAAAGCTTTGATCTTTATTGTTTAGAGACATGCTAGGATTTGTTATTAATCTTGTTAATTAGTATCCTGCCTAGGATCTTTATGCCTTATCATGCTATTATCATCATTATTGTTATTGTTTATTATTTTGTTGCTTGATATATTTTATTGTTATTGCTTGATCACACTTTTTATGCTTGTTAAAGGGAATTTGTACTTGAAATTACGCTTAATAAGATAATTATTAATTTGGTTTAGGCTAATGTGATTTTAGTTCAAGTGATCGCCAATAATAAAATTATTTGTGCATTAATATTCAACCAACATAGATAAACAGGTTAGGTTTAATATAATGTTTGTATGTTAATCGAAAAGCGCACATGAATAGGAGCAGAACAAAATAGGGGCCTATTTTATAGGGCGGGTCCTTTTTTTTGTAGATTGGATTCGTATCCTCATCCCCGAACCCTATTTGGTTCAAGACCTTATGGAGTTGATGGTCCTTTTGGATTGTCTTTTTGGTTTACAAGTTCCTAAAACTTGTTGGCGACTCTTTTTGCTCTTTGTCTTTCCCTTTGGAACGCCACCGTACTTTAGTGTATGATCACAGTGGGGTTCAAGTTTGGGATCATAATGCTTGAAATATTCCCTACACAATGCGATATTGTTTATTATTTAGATTGACTGAAAAGTATCTAATGGAGTAAATTTTTTCTTCAATCAATTGAACGAAAGAATTTAACAAAGTTGGCTTTAATTGAGACATGAACATAATCACCTTGTAATTAAAAAATAAGAAATCAGTAAATTTAATAACTTAATTAAGCCACCTAAATCACAAAGTTTTTGTTTTTTTTTTCATGAAATTATATAATTAATAAAACAACCACAAAGGTTCATAAACAAATTTTATAAACGTAAACCATTTATAAAAATATAATACCTCCTCGTCCAATGGAACCATATCCTAACTTATTAAGCTATATTGTTTGAGGAAGTTTTGTATGTCAAACAGGTGAGAAAAACTCATACTTTGATTTTCTAATTACTTTTGTTCAAATTTAATTCTTTAATCAAATTAGATCTTCATGTAAAAACAAAATCATTAGTTAAGTACGCAAATAAATGAAATATAAGTAATAATTGCAATTTTAAATTTAAACATGAATTATAAAAATGAAGCTAAGAATTACCCAGCCATTGATGACGATGACCTAAAACTGACACAAAATTACTAACACAAAATTCATTTGATTTGGTTTTCATTCATTTGAAATTAAGTTGGTGTCGTATGATGCGTCAATTTATAATGGTAGGTATCACAAATTTTAATTTAATTGTAATTAATAATTTTTAATTTTTGTTTTATCCTAAACACTATAAAAATTTATCTTATAATAATGGTAAAGTATCAAACTTTATTGTATTCGTTTATTATTTAAATATAATATTATATGTGATATTGTTTTAATCTAATATTTAATTATTCTTTCGATCATTGGATGTTTAAATAAAACCATAAGTATCAAAAGATAATTTTTAATTTTTTAATAATTTAAATTCTAATATCAAAATACAATTTATACAAGTGTTTTTATATAATTTAAAAAGATAAGCTTTTGTTTTTTTTTTTAATAATTTTAAATCCTAATAAAATCACTATTCGTTGTTTTTAGCCACATAACTAAATTCTTAACTCTCATTTGTCAACTTTACTTAGGTGACGAGTTAATTTTTTTAATTCTAAAATAAAACACAAATCTAATTTTTAATTGGTCAAAATAATACCTTTATTTATGTGGTGCGCCGAATGCTTTCCAAAAATGCCTATTATATATATATATATATATATATATATATATATATATATATATATATATATATATATATATATATATATATATATATATATATATATATATATATATATATATATATATAATCAAACAAACCGTGCATCGCACGGGATTCATCTATATATACAAGATGAAGCCCGTGCGATGCACGGTTTGTTTGATTATTTTTTTTTATTTTTTTTTTGTATTTATTAGCTAAAATTTGTTATATATTTAGATAAAATTCCTAATATTAAAAGATAATATTTAATATTTAATTATTTTAAAATTAAAAATCTCATTCGCCAAATTTGCTTACGTAGCATTTGAATTATTTAATTCTAAAAGAAATTAATAATCTCTTATTTAATTGGCTATTACTAAGATTTATAATCCTACATGGCGCGCTAAGAAAATTAGATCCTACGTGGCTCTCTAATAACTCGGGAAAAAACTCCCCTTTATATATATATTAGATTAGATTAGATTAGATTATATATTATCTATTAATATAATATTAGGAATTTTATCTAAATATATAACAAATTTTAGCACATATAAAAACAAAAAATAAAAAAAAAACAAAATTATTTTTAAAAAAATCAAAGAAACCGTGTATCGCACGAGCTTCATCTAGTTTATAATTATAAGATGCGGATTATTAAATACGGACTACAATTCCATTCTCTAGAAAAGAAAGAAAAAACACCCTTGAAAAAGACATTATTACCCTTGGGGTCCCAGCGACTATTGGCGTAAGTTGAGGAAAGATCAAATCACAACTTATCTAAATGCAACGGTGGCCTCGGCGCAGGTGCCGTATGCGCACATGATGGATCATGCTGGAAGAGTAGTTGTTATGAACTAGTGTGCATATACTACTTGTCCACTTCCCCTATTATCATTATTTGTTCATGTCCTAATTTTGAATTTCATGTCCAAGAATAATTTTTATAATTATTTATTAAGATATCTAAACTCTTTTCTTCCATTATTGTATGCTGCATAATTTTACCTAATCAGCCATTTTTTAAAGATTTTATTTGAGATTAGATTGTTAATTATTAGATATTAAATTACACGTAATTAATGGGAAATTTATTTGAATTTGCTTATTTGCGGCTTATTTTTGGAGAACAACTAGATTAGGGTCCGTGTCATGCACGGTAATTTCACTACTTTTAATTAGAAAAGTACTGTAATATTTTTTTTATAAATATATCATGAAAAAAAATAAAATTTTAATATATATTTATTAACACGACTTAACATGACTAAGAAAAAAAACCTTAAAAATTTATGAAAATTTTGATAAATTTATTGAATGAGGCTAATAGTTTTTCATATAGCACGACACCATGACATGAAACAAACACGAAAAAATGGGTTTATGTTAAGGGTTTCCAACTTATTAATTAAACGGGTCAAAATGATACAGCATGTTCATTAAATGGGTTGGGTTAGTGTTGAAACTTCCCAACCCATTTAATTTCAAATTGGAACACAACACGACACAATTGTCAGCTCTAATTTAAAAATTAAAATGTATTTACAAAGTACAAGATAGAGAAAATATTGTAATATAAATATGGAAAATTTATGAATCAAAATTGTTACAATTATATTTATCTGGTGCTTAATTATTATAATTATATGATATGGTGAATAATTTGTTCAAATTTTATAGTAAGTAGTTGATAGTATATATTGACATAAAAATGAAAAAAATATAAAAGGGAACGGATTTTTGGAGGGAAAAACAGCACCAGGAAGTGATACGTGTCATTCCTAGTGTATGTTTTAGTATTATGTTATTGATTAAACAGTGAAGTTAAGATCTTATTTCATCAGTACAAATAAGCTAATAGAGCTACATATTATGTAAAAAGAAATTTCCTATTAACATGATTACATGAAAACACAAAAAGGAATTTAAGCATAAATTACTACAACAGTTAAGTTAAAGACGAGGTAATAACAAAGCACAAATTATTAAATGAATCTGGTTCACACTAATTTATTATGGACCACTAATATTTTTTTTTTGAGGGAAGTGAACCACTAATATAATATTAGAGAAACTATGGTTGTTTTATTAATAAAAAAAGGTCACTATAATAAAAATAAGGTCACTATGTTGAAATAAAAGTCCTTTTGGTAATATATAGGCTATAAGAGGTTAATTTTTTAATGAAATATTTGATATAGTGGTCAATATGAATAATAAAGGTCACTATGTTAAAATTTGGGTCATAACGTCGTATTTAAGTTCACAATAATATTAAACGTTATACTACCTCCGGTTTTTATTATATGCAACTTTGGAATTTTTTAAATCTCACAAATAATACACCAAAGTTGCATATAATATGAACCGGAGGTAGTACAAGTTTTAATAAAGCTTACTATGTTAAAAATAAGGTTACTATGTTAAAAATAAGGATCACTATATTCAATATAATGTCAGTTGCGTGTGTATAAATCTCGGATCCACAATAATATTATTGTGGACCAGGTTCACGCAAGTCTTTCTGATAACATAATTCTCTAAGAAAAAAAGTGCATATATTGTTAAACAGTGTGTAAGGAAGAATATAATTAACGAATCCGTTCATATTACTACCCACTCCACGTTATATTCGAACAACATTACCGTTGTTGATGATTTACAATAGGAAAAATTGCTCCCATTAATCTGAACTTTGCCTCATCCGCCGAAAATAATCCCAACTTTCGTTTATCATCTATTGCACCCAACTTTGGGGGGTATTAATTTCTATTGCACCCAAATGACCTGCAACCGGTAAATCAGGTAAACAATTCTGATTTTTTTGTTTTTTGCACACGTGTCAACATGTAATTGGTTGAAAAAAATAGGAAAAAAAATTAAAAACACAATTAAAAAAAAAACCCCAACAGCCACCCTTAGCTTCTCCACCAGCCACCAGCACCACCATCACCAGCACCGCCATCACCAGCACCACCATCACCGGCGCCGACCCCTTCTCCCGCGTATCGTCCCCTCCCTCTCCCGCAACCACCCTCCCCGAAACCCTCCCTCTCCCGCAACCACTCTCCCGCAACCACTCTCCCGCAAAACCACCTAAAACCCATCCTCCTCCCTCGAAAACCCTAATCGGACCTCCCTAGCCATCGCTAGGGGTTCAGTCAGGGTTTTTCGAGGGTGGGGGAAGGGTTTCCGAGGGTGGGCGGTGGAAATTAATTTTCGGGGTGGGTGATTTTCTGGGGTTTCGTGGGTGGGGGAAGGGAAGGGGTGGGTTTCGAGGGAGGGGAGGGGTTTCCGGGGGTGGGCGGTGGTTTCCGGCACCAGGGGAGGGTTTTTTCAGGGGTGGGGGTGTTTTCCGGCAGGGTGGGGTTGGGGGTGTGGTGGCAGCCGCTGGGTATGGGTGGGTTTGTGGGGTTTTTATTTTTTTATTTTTTTTGTTTATTTTTTTTAAAAAAAAAAAATTAAGCCAATCATACGCTGACACGTGGCTAGGTAACCTGCTACATCAGGTTAGATGACCTGTTGGGTGCAACGAAAATTAATACCCCCTAAATTTGGGTGCAATAGATAATAAACGAAAGTTAGGATTATTTTCGGCGGACGAGGCAAAGTTTAGATTAATGGGAACAGTTTTTCCTTTACAATATTCTACTCCCTCCGTCCCTAAATTACATTCCTATTTCTCTCTATTATGTGAGGAATAAATGCTAGAACTTAATTTCTCTCTATTAATTTATTCCTCACATAATAGAGAGAAATAAGAATGTAATTTAGGGACGGAGGGAGTATTTATTATTTGACCGAGAATCAAGGTTGTACTAATTGGTTGGAGGTTTTCCTTCTATACCCCTGTAAAAGGAGTTCGATTCTCAGATCACCCAAAATATTCTGTTACAAACCTAATACTTAGGCATTGGTAAATAACATAAACATTCTTATGATAAACCCCATTCTTAGGCAAACATATAGAAATTAATTTTTTTGTATTGCCGAGATTTCAACATTAAATTGTACATGCTTGGAACTACAAAAATTTATGTATTAATGTAAAAGGAAAGCTTCAAACTATCTAAAAGGATCAACTAAAAACAATGCAAAATTGGCTAGAAAAATACAAATTATTGCTTGAGTACGCTCAACAGCACGAACTTTAAGTGGAGCAATAAACATCATGAACTTTGGGGGTTAGGTGAGGTTATAACAAAATTAATTTCCTGAGATAGATTCCACCGGATTTCAACTTTTTTTTTCTTTAACAAATAAAATTAATCCCCGGCCCTTTCCTCCACATGACATCTTTGTAATTGGGATCAAAATTAATCACACCAATCCTAATAAGGCAGTAGAGAGTGCGGTCCATACTGCAATTTTGCGGTTTAATTTGGTGCGGCTAGAAAATTGCGATACGGTTTTTGAAAATGACTAAATTGCGGTTTTTAAACATATTTAGACCAATTCGCACCGCAAACCGGATTTTTTAATGCGGTTTTTACACTATATATTTATCAAAAAAAAAAAAAAACTATAAAAGAACTAAAATATACAACGTATGACCTAATCTATGACTAGTATTTAATTAAACGTTTAAAAAAAAAAGAGTTTAACATTTGAATTATAAATTATTAATTACAAAATAAAATAAATATTTTGTTATTTGAAAAATAATTATAATTATTTTAAAAAAATAATTATAATTATAATTTTAATATAGTATTGTTAAACCGCAAATCGCACTGCACAAAACCGCATTTTGCGGTGCAGTTTTAAAAAATTACAAGCGGTTTGGTTTGGAACACCCCTACCCATAAATCAACCCAAATTAATCATACAAAACTCTTATAATATGTTTTCTTTCTTTTTTTTTTATCTATTATTCGTATTTTGGATCAAACAAGTAAAGGAAACAATGGTTGCGTGTCTATGTCTTCAAGGAATATAGTCTCCGTCTCTGTCTTCTGTGGATGATAACTTACCATAACCTATTTCATATTAGGGTAGGCCAATGACCAAGTGTAGTGACTACAGAAGTCACGTGAAGGAGAGGTGGGTTAAATTTTTTGTTTTTTTTTTTCTAAAAAAGTAGCCGGAATTCAATGGAATTTCCGCCAACGAAATCATTTACTACCTCCGTTACACGTTTAAGTGCAACAAAGAGGCTTGCACAGTTCCCAAGACAAAAAATGAAAAAGTTGATTAGCAAAAATATGGGCTTGTGATTATGACAGAATTAGTAAATTAAGAATCTCAACCCAACCATCATTATCACCCACTGCACCACCACCACCACCCATGTTCGCCACCAACAACAACCGACACAACCACCAACCACCGAACGAACCACCGAAACCACCTTATCAACCACCGAAAGTACCATACCAGCCGCCGAAACCACCATACCAATGCACCACACTACCACTGAGATACAAAACCCCACCTTAGACCTACCGAAAACCCTGCCATAAGCACCAAAAATCACCACCCACCCCGAAGGCACCACAAACCCACTTATAAAACCGGTCATAATCCCACTTAATTCACCTCCCATATTTGCCAATTTTGCATTAGATTTGAGTTTCAAACTTAATCTTACATTTCGATCCACTTTCGCTTTTCAATTTCTAGGGTTTTAATTTCAAATTCGACAAGGGGGGCGGGGACTCTCACGAGGAAGGGAAGCGACTTCTACAAGGAGGGGTTAGAGCACGAAACGGCGGCCTTTGGTTGTCTTGGTGTTAACTGTTAAGGTCGCAGTGGTTGATGGTTTGTGGTGGTCATGGTGTCGGCGGTGAGCGGGTGATGTTGGTGGTATGGTTTCGGTGGTAGAATTGATCTTGGGTTGGTGGTGTTTGCGGTGGTCATTGATGATGGTGGTGGTTGCAGGTATAAGAGAAGAAAGGGGGCAGGAGAGAGAAGGGGGTGATTATTGATTGATTAAATTTGGGTTAGTAAATTAAGTAATGTTATTAATTTTAAATTGGGGGCATTATGGTAATTTCATTTTAAAAATTTTACCTAAAAAGGAAAGAAATTTTTTGTTGCACATAATGTGTAGCATCCATTTTTGGAAAATGTTGCACAAAACATGTAACGGAGGTAGTATTATTTACCGCACCCAATCTTCAGAGATCGTGTTGTTAATTACTCCACTTAAGTTCATGTTGTTGAGCACACCCAAGCAACAATTTGTGCTAATCTAGTCAATTTTGCCAAATAAAAAAAACGAAGCTAAAACAATCTTAAAATTATTTGGTCCCAACATAAAACATAACAAATGATCTAGTATTTCCGTTACATATTAGTTGCAACTTTGGGCAATATTTGTAAGAGATAAAATATTCCAAAGTTGCAACTAATATGTAACGGAGGTAGAATAAAATTCAGGACCCAGCAACAAACACATGGAATCGGTTCTTGAAGTATCTGGAACGTAGAAAAATTTCATTAGGGAATGTCGGCTCGACTACCAAACCTACTTTTTCTATGTTTATTTTTTCTTCATGTAGACTTGTACTGTTAAATTTGTAACACAAACCCCTTTTTTTTTTTTTCTTCTTCTTCTAATAAAAAAATTCGGGTATCAAATTATTATATCAAATCAATTTTCGCCAAACTCGTTATACTTTATAGAATTGAACCACTACATCTTATAAAAAAAAAAACTCATTGCTATTATCTGTAGATTGTATCCCATCTAGCTATAAAATGAGCTATGATATTCCATGAATGTTTTACATGGAAGAAAAGAACATCATCACATAGATTGCTATCAAATTTGATATCATCATACACCAAGAAATTCGGAGAAAAGCCAGCAGCATTGTGATTAATTGCACTAATAACATTTGCTGCATCACTTTGTTCCTAAATGATGGTTACATTTGTGAAAATTTATAGTAGTCGTTTGAAATATGACTACCATAAGTTCATAATGTTTTAATGATTATATAGTTCATAATTGACATATATTTTTCAAGTAGTTAATTATATTACTTTATTAATGGTGTAAAATAGCATCATCAACTTTTTTTTTTTATTACTTATGAAAAATTTAGGTTCATTTATGTGATTTTATATTTATTACTTACATTGTAGATATTATAAGAGTAATTGTGGTCATTTTATAAGGGGAAAGATGTATCGATCATATTATATATCATTAAAATAATATGATAGTCATTTTTCAAACGACAGCTGTAAAGTCATCCCTACATTTGCCATTTCGGGTGTTGTCCTTTGTTGTTTATGTTTCAATTCTTTTTATTTCCATTACACTTTACAGGTTTTTTTTCTGTTTCACATACTTTTAATGCAACTATTCTCATTTGCAATAATATTTACCCATTCAAAACAATTACTACTCCATTTTATTATTATTTGTAACAAATAATAAGAAACATAAGGGTTTTTTTTTTTTTTTAATTACCAAATACAATATTTACTTACTTCCAAAGCAAATATTCCCAATATGACTTTTTGTCTTAGGGCCTGTTCACATTTACTGAATTGAGCTGAACTGAACTGATTGAAGCTGAACTGAACTGATTGGAGCTGAACTGAACTGAGCTGAGCTGAATATGACTTTTTGTCTTAGGGCCTGTTCACATTTACTGAACTGAGCTGAACTGAACTGATTGAAGCTGAACTCAGCTGATTGGAGCTGAACTGAACTGAACTGAGCTGAGCTGAAATGAATATTTTATGAGAGAGGGAAATTAGGAGCTGAACTGATTGGAGCTGAACTGAACTGAACTAAACTAATTAGAGCTGAACTGCACTGAAATTAAGTAAATATGAACAGACCCTTAATAAATATGACAAATAATCATTATTTTTAACTTTCTTATTTCTTTAATAATCTCAGTAAATCATCATACATAAGTACGCCATCATCATTTAAGAACGGAGTACATGCATACATAGCTTACACACTAAACCAGAACTTATATGACAAATTGACAAGACAAAAATGACCAATGTGATGTAAACAACAGGTGTTGTTTGTTGGACAATATATTTCCATATTTATGAAAATCTTAATTTAACAGCTCATTTGATTGAATCTAACTTCCTAAGTTGCTAACAAAGTTTTTTATCTTAATTAATATGGGTCTACTCTGATGGCCCATTACTAATTAAAGTAATTATTCCGTATAACTCATTAGTCAAAGTACACTATGTCTAAAGCTGCTCAGTTCTTACACTTCGACTACTTTGATTTTAATTATTTACCCTTCAATAACACTATAAAAGTAGTGTTCTAGACTTCTAGGTGTCAAAAGTCTCAAAACTCACCCGACCCAAACTGATCTGACCCGACCCGACTTAAAAGTAATTAGCACGATTTTACTTCAAAGTACACCCAACCTAACCCGACGCTATTGAACTCAACCTAAACATTCAAATTGACACCTCTATGTAGTACAACACTTTGACTCTATGTAGTACAACACTTTGACCGTGTGACTGAAAAAGTTTTGGTAGAGTTATAACTAGATAATTTGAATATATGGTAAATGTTCATTTTGATAAATTAAAAAGGAATCAAAACTGCTTTCTCTTTTCATTTCAATTGTCAGCTCTAAAACACAAACTAATTAACTAAATAATATCCCGTACCACATATACGCTATATGAAGTATGGTACTATACAAAGGAAAACTATGAGGAAAAAAAAACCAACTAACAAAACCAGACTATCAAAATTTCAAGCTCACGTTGCTACAACAGTGAAGCTTATCTCTGCAATGAGCCAAAAAACCATACATTACACTGACTTCCGGGACAAAGAAGCAGCAGATTTGATTTGGATGTCCTTGGTGTATATATTTGTCAATGCAAAGAGCAAAAGCACAAACACAACTTGCGCGCTCATTATACCAAAGTGACTGATGCTGTTACCAATTTCCATCCAACTTCCAGTATTTCGAACCTGCTCCATTGAAAAGTTTTGTCATCAGTGAAGTTTTGGCCATTCATAATAGTGGTAAACATCATTCTTTTAGCTACTTTCAGAAATCAGGATATCATAGCAAAATCACAGATGCATATTACCAAGAGTTCTCACAACTAGTACTATAAGACTTAGAGCTAGCAAAAAGTCGTGTCGTGTCGTGTTCGTGTTTGGTCTCATGTCAATTTCGTGTTATTCACAAAATCTATCAAAAACTATGTAAAATGTAGGATAAATGAATAATTTGACCACTTTATCTAAACGGGTCGTGTTTGGGTTGGTTTCGTGTCGTGTCGACTTTGTGTTTTCTCTCAATAACTTCGTGTTTGTGTCGTGCCAACACTTGACAACTGCTTGACATTTGACAATCAGTCAGTCAAGGAAGAGATTCAAATTTATCAACCAAATGAAGATGGCTTAAAGCAGACAACTGATTTTAGCATAGTTAACAGTTGAATGGCCAAGCAAGCATGTCGCCATTTCAGCACTATGAAAAGAACATTCAATTAGTCACATCAGCCACTAAAAAGATTGTACTATTGTAGCATAGTTAACAAGTTGAAAAGCATTAATCTTTAGGGTATTGTTGGTATCAAATATGGCTTTTGGGAGCCTTCAATCGATTTTTAACACTTTATTATACTACCAGATTTGCAAAACCTTCAAAGGTTCAGCTTAAAAAGTAATAAAATTTGGTGGTAAAGGAAGGAACCAAGTATCAACTGCATATGAGGGTTACCAAGGGTAAGAGGAAAATCAATCTCATTCATATAATAAACAACAAATAAAATAGAAGAAAAGGGTCAACGGGTGACATACCAGGAAGAAGAAATGGATAGTCATGACGTCTGAAAACAGTATGACAAGAAAATACAGTCCCAGACGTGGGACTCGAATCAGTTTGGTTATGGCACTGAAGGCACAGCTGTGTACAAGATGAGAATTATCAGTGCCTGAGCAGAATACTAGACAACAGTAAAGCAACAAAATAAACTTTATTTCAGTATTTACAGCTCCAGCTTGGAAGGAAATAGCTAATTATGCAATCCTAAAGTCATGCAAAGGTTCATTTCGATACATTATCAGTTGACAAAGTCCAAGAGGCTTATTTTTTTCCATGAAAATTTCAATTATACTGAGCACACTTTATAGTTGGCAAGACCAATTTACAAAAGGTTCACTATTACCAGATCTGCTTGATAACGAGCAGGTCAAATGTTCAAAATAAATGTTTATTTGTGAGAGAACGAATTCTACCATCACAAGAAAAAATATGGTCATGTACTACCATTTAGAAAATAAGAAAGTGCAACCAAAACATGATGCCCTAAGATAGATGGGCCAAGTTTTCATAAATTAATATATAAGCCTAATTCAAACCATAGAACGATTTCAAAAAAACATTTACTATGGTACTGCTATGAATAAATTTGTGGTCTTGTACCCTGCACTCCTGCATATTGCACACTCTAAAGACAACAACAATCATCACAGCAACTAAACTATCTTCACCTTTTTTTTTTTTTTTCACATCTCAAAAGAGTTGGCACATATGCAACACTGTCATGAGTCATCACGGCCAACAAAAAACACGACCAAAAACAGGAAGGCAGCAAGACATATTGCACATAGAGCTGTTGGAAGAATGACTTACATTACAAGCATGAAGGGAATAAATAGCTTGAAAATCAGAAGGGCTGCCATCAAGAAAGGCTGCAACACATCAATGTTAGAACAGTTTGAAAAGCAAAGTCAAGCAATTTTAAGGGTTCATTCCTTCACTTACACTAAAGACGGTGATGAAGCGGTACACAGATGATATCTCAAAACTAGCGATACTTGCAAAGTTTCCGGTGCCAAAAAATGCAACATTGAACAAGACCATCTGGACAGTAATCATTGCTCATGTTACTAATGGTAATAAAATTCAAAATAGAATGTAAACTTGACCAAATCAACTGATAGGTCATGTAATAGAAGACACTACAGCAAACATACATACTAAGCCATAAAAACCTTTCTTACTGCTTTAAACTGGCATGCAAATAATTTAGGGCAAGCAACCAAGACAAAGTTACTTAGGGCCTGTCCAAATTTAGTTGACTGAGTTGAGCTGAACTGAACTGATTGGAGCTAAAACTGAACTGATTGGAGCTAAAACTGAACTGAATAGAGCTGAAATGAATATCTTATGAGAGAAGGAAATTAGGAGCTGATCTGAACTGAACATAACAGATTGGAGGGCTGAAGTGAACTGAATTAAACTCAGCTGAGGTGAACTGAAATTAAGCTGAAGTGAACAGGTACTTCACCTGAAATGAAGTGTTCCTAATTAAGCTGAAGTGAACAGGTACTTCACCTGAAATTAAGCTGAGGTGACATGTCAGGTTAGCTAATGAAATGAAGTTGAGGGATATACTTGCCAGTCATAACTCACAAGTATATGATACAAGAGAGCTTCAGCATTATAAGAGTTAAGAAGAGTTAAGAGTGATTTTGAGCATTAAGGGCAAGGTGATATTATCTTACAAAAGTTTAGATCAACCCATGAATCTGTGAAGCCAATATATCTTTACTTGAAGGTTCTCTAATTTGGTTGGATAACCCAACTGTTTTTTTTATGAACTAATAAACTACTCAACATGTTGTGATTTAAAATATACAAGCAATTAATTGAAAGTGTTCCTTCTCTTGCCCATCATGGGCACTATGAAAGTGGATCTACTTTGTCTACAAAGTCAAGTCCTTGTATATACCAAAAAAATGAGGCCTCTAGAACTACAACAAAATTGCATAGTCGTAGAAGCAACAATGAATTTATACCAATGGTGGATATTAACCAAATGCAAGACTCAATATTACAATTTAGGATTTTCGGGAAAAGTAAGGAAATGATAATATAGATAGTATTAATCCTAAGTTTAAACTAAAAGAATGGCCATTACTTTACATATTTATTTAGAAAATCTGAGCTAGAACAAGATTTAAGGCAAATTTGTCAAAAAAAAAAAAAACCTTTTAAATGCACCATTTTGCGAAAAAAAAACCGTTAAAAAGCTTTTTGGCAAAAAAAAAAACCCGATTTTTAACATTTTGGCAAAAGGGAACCGATTGTGAATTTTTTTTGTTGAAGACAACCTAATGCCTCTAATTCACTTAATTAAGCACTAATTTTTTTCTAATTATTCCCTAACTCTCACTTAGCCATGTATTAATTAACTTAATTTATAACTAAAAAAAAAAGCCAAAATCCACCACCCCCACCACCAGCTAGCCGCTCCCTCCTTTTCCCCCTCCCAGGCAACAGCCCCCTCCCCTCCACCGAGTCGCTGCCTTGAACCCTTTACTCCCGGCGACCAACCTCAGCTCGACCTCCCACCCACAATCTTCGAATCTACCTCCAATCCTCCCAAACTCAACCCCACAATCCACCCCTACCACCATCTCCTACCCACCCATCGCCACCCTCGCATTCCGCTCCTTTATCACCCGCCTCTCTGACCAAGTCAAAGACGGCTACTGCCTACTCCCAAGGCCGTCCTTGGACAGAACTCGTCGACCGCTCCGCCTTCTCCAAACCCCAATCCCTCTCCGAAGCCCTCACCCACATCCGCATAAGGGGGTTTGTCGGGATTTCTGGGTTTGGGTTTAAAGAAGGGGGAGGATTGCAGCGGGGGTAAGGGGGAAAGGGGGAAAGGGAGAGGGCCCGCCGGCGGTTCAGGGCGGCGGCTCGGTTGGGGGGAGGGGGTCTACTGCCACTCTGCCAGAGGAGGTGGAAAGGCTGGCTGGTGGTAGGGATGGTGGCTGGCTGGTGGTTTTTATTATTATATTTGTTTATAAATTAATTTAGTTGTTAAATGACTAAGAGTTAGATAGTAATTAGGAAAAAATTAGAGCTTAATCAAGTGAATTAGAGGCACGGGTTGTCTTCAACAAAAAAAATTAAATTTAGGTTTTCTTTTGCCAAAAAGCTTTTAAAAGGTTTTTTTTCGCAAAATGGTACCTTTAAAAGGTTTTTTGACAAATTTTTAAGTTTATTTTAAGAATCCAAGCTAGAACAAGATTCAATAAAGCTTAAAAACAAAAGTAAACAAATGTAAATGACCATATCACCAGAAACAAGTTCATGAGCATATACAGATTGAGCACTTAGTTATCTGAGCTAGACTACTTACTAATCAAGTTCTGCATTCAATATTTCAATAATTACGATGTCTCCTCCATTGAAAATTCTTATGGACAATTTGTACCCAACTTAAATTAAATACAAGACAATAGCATAAACCCTCTTACATTTAATGCAGGACAATAGCATAAAAAAGGGTATAGATGAGAACAAACAATTAAAAGGTAAGTCTCAAAGTACACAGTGAAATTTTTGTTTTAAAAAAAAACCATACTCTTCATCAAACTTTATACGGGGAAAAAGAAAATACAGTGAATAAAGGTGTCGTGACAATGCACATCATCCATTAGGCAAGGAGAATTTGTTTTCATAGTCAGCTTCCAAAGCTCCCAACCATCTGGAAATGAATACTAGAGGGGCAACAAACAATCAAAAGACAAACCCCTCAACCTTGGTTTTACAATCTAATTCAATAATTTTTCTCCGTCCATATACTCGATAAGAGAACTCCTACCCTACCCCACCCCCCTCCCCCAACCCCCTAACATAGTGACCGTGTCCAAAATTGTAGACAACCATGTAACCATATCTAATACTTTTGTCTAGATTTGAAGCACTGTAGGAATGGGTACTTTTTCTCGTAATAGAAACTACTATATATGGACTCATCTCCTTTCGACTAGCAAGAAAAACATCATTAAAAACATTAACTAAATGATAGCACATAATGATGCTTTGGTCCTATACTCCTATAATAGTAGTAAATTTTATCATACACTAACTGCTACTCCCTTCATTCCTTAAAGTTCTTCTCATTTTGATTGTGCGCATTTGTCAATGCATTACTTTGATTATAAATATCGTTAGTTTCACATTAGTAACATATATGACAATACAATATTAATAAATTACTCATTGAGACAAATAAAAAATATCCAACATGAAAATATTATATTGTATATATTGAAAGTAATTTAGAAGATTCCCTCATCTTATGAATAATGTCAAGATTCCAAATAGGAAGAATAAAAAGGAACGAAGTGAGTAGCAATTACTTTGTATATCAAGTAAGTTATGCTACCAATAAAGGTGTAGCATTGCACACATATTCGACTTTTGATTGATAAAGCTTCACAAACATAATGGAAATCAATCAAAGCCTTAACCCCCATAAGTGGGGTCGGCTACATGCTATCAAAAGTGCAAGGTGGAGGGGATGCACATTGTTTCAAGAGAGGAGAGATGTAGAGAGTAATTAAAGGGGAATCTACATGATGAGGAGAGAGATAGAGAGAATCCTTGGCCAATTAAGTAATGGCACAATTAATTTGCAACTTACAAAAACTAAAAAAAAATTATATATATGCATTATATATATATATATATATTTGTATATATGTATATATATATATATATATATATGTATATGTATATATATATATATATATATGTATATATATGTATATATATATATATATATATATATATATATATATGTATATATGTATATATATATATATATATATATATGTGTAGATATGTATATGTATATGTATATATATATGTATGTGTAGATATGTATATGTATATGTATATATATATGTATGTGTAGATATGTATATGTATATGTATATACATATATATATATATATATATATATATATATATATATATATATATATATATATATATATATATATATATATATATATATATATATGTATATATGTATATATATATGTATATGTATATATGTATATAATATATATACATATGTATATATATATATATATGTATATATGTATATATATATATGTATATGTATATATATATATGCCATGCAAAAAGGCTGGCTGTCTTGCCTGTCTATTACTTGAATTAGTAAATACCTTAAAATTTCTTGATAAACATGAAGGTTATTGACTTACAAAGATCAAAGCAATTCTTGCATCAGACAACTCCAAAGATCTATCCCCATTCTCAGTAGGGACCTCTTCAACCACACTATTTGAAGAAACTGAATATCTTCTCGCCTTACTTAAATAGAGAATTGTATTTTCAAATAGTACCCATGCCATAAGTACTAGACCAAGTGCAGCATAAAACAATGCTTCATAGCTACAATTTTAAAAAGTTGGAAAAATTAATTACTGCTTCCAAACATGGTTAAGCACAACAAGTTGACTACAGTACGTTTCATTGAAAAAAGCATTACCCAATTGATAAAAGCAAAAATGCTGGTGCAAATCCAAGGAAAATGGACGTTAATCTAGACAAAAGGCAAGGTGCTGAAAATAAGGGGAGAATCATTGAAAATCCTATCAAGAGAAACATGAAAAGTGTTAGCATAAGTCTCGAGGCCAAAACACCTCTAGAAAATTCAGAACAGTAATATGTAAATAATTAAAAATTAATTGAGGGACAATCTTTTTACAAGTATTTTATTTTTTGAAAGGAATTGAGAGACAATCAATTACAAGTAGAATATATAAAAAACTTCAGTGTATTAATTGCAAAACTACTATTACAACTAGACTTAGAAACACTAATCACACAGTAGCTAGAAGAAAACAAATAAAGTATTAATCTACTACACCTTGTCCAGAAAGAAAGTAAATGTAAATGATTTGTCTCATTATACAAGAATTGGGCAAAACAACTTTAGGAGATATCAGCTTGAAATGGCAAGTTTTCAGAAATATACTACTCCCTCCGTATTTATTTAAGTCAAATGTTTTGACTTTTTGCACTATTCACCTAATCCAGAGTGACTAATGTTAGTGATTTATATACATAACAAAAATTATAGTATTGTGGGTACTTGATGGAATTGTCTCAATGAATAAATTATTAATATTCTATTGTTATAATTTTAACTTATAAATAGTTATAGAAAAATGGTCAAAGTTTTGCATTAGCATACGTGCACATGAGAAACGTTTTATTTAAAATAAATACGGAGGGAGTAATATTTGGAGAGAATTTCATTTCTCGGAGAAGAAAGTATCAAGTTCGGAGATAAAAAATGACAGCTATATACAAACATCAAAGTTCTAATGCCATTAATTTTTTTCTTCTAATGTTCAAAGTATCAAACTAATTAAGTGGGTCATCATTCTACTATATTGGTAATATATTAGTCACCTCAAATTTAAATTACTCCCAGCATATCAGTAATATAAGGTCACCTCAACTTTAAATTATTCCCTCAATCTCTTAATATTAAGACACATTCCTAGTTTTCTACTTTAAATCATCCAAACTTCAAATAAAAGGCCACTTTCATGATTTAGCAAGTTAAAGTTTGGAAATTGGACTTCCTCACTTCCTGTACTATCCTTAATAAACAAAAAAAAACACAAAGAAACAAGAGATGCAGAATTTTAAGCAATGAAGAAATACAATGATACACATTCACTCAATCACTTAGGAAAAAACCCAGTTAAATTTGGCTTAGTTAAGGACGGATGCAGTACAAAGTTTAGTGCAGACCCATTTACTACAGACCTGAGAAAGAAGAGAGTGGAAACACTCCTTTTTCTTTTCTTTTTTATCCCTTTTTTCATCAGTAGCAGATCAAGAAAAATCTCCTTATGGATCCGAATTCCTTAAATACATACGAGTATAATGAAATCAAAGCATAATCCAAAATACAGATTACAACTTAAAATTTGGGTTTAATTTGTAATGTACAAAAAAAAAAAAAAAAAAAAAAAAAAAAAAAAAAAAAAGAAAAACAACTTCCGGAATCACTAAACAGTAAACACACACAACGAAATCAAATAGTGTAATCCAAAGTAGGCGTGCACATATTACACAAGTTACAATTAAATTCGATGACTCTTCATGTTTTGAAAGCAATATATTACATCATACTTAACTAGAAAAAAAAAACCAATACATGTGACAAAATCCAATGTCAACACAGGGAGCTTAGGGAGAGAAAGTGAGACAGAGAGGAAGATGTAATTAGGCTTTGTTGGTATTTTGGGTAATGTTTATAGCCTAAAGAGGATGCTAGGCATAATCAAGCTTGCGGCCATTGATATACTATGTAGTGCTCCTACTGCTGGGCTGCTAGAAGTATTATAAAATAAAATTCGTATTGATTTTCATCTAATTACTCAAAATACTTCAACTGAACACATACTGGATCTGCCACTGCTTTTCAGTACTTTTGGGCTCATGACTCAAGATTGCAGGAAAGGATGAAGATGAAAGAAAGATCATACCTGCCACAAACCAATTTGTTAACTGATGAAATACAAGTAATTCTTGCTTTTGAGTTCTGTGTGATGTTGATAGAGAGAGCATCACTGATGATAAACCCACCAAAACAGCCTATGTTTTATGAGAGAAGAAGCATCAGGGGTCTGTTCATGTTAGTCACCAAGGAGAAGAAAGAACCTGGTGAACAAATTTTTATCAATGGAACTGACATTACTATAACAAATATCTATGTACCTGCAGAGGAAAAAGCATTGGTAACTTTGGCTTGGTCAATTCAGGATTTATGATGTTCTGCCAATATTTATTCTCTCCGTAGCACAGTTCTAGCCATCTTGCAGCTAGTCCAATTAAAATAATCAAAGCTCCACTAACAACACTGTAAATAAGTAAAACAGACATCAACATCATCTTTTACCTCGTAATCAACAAGTTAACCCAGGTTTCTGATTCCAAATTTGATTGTCAAGATTTATTAAAGTGAATTTCTAAAATATTAAAGTTTAGATCCTGTTTTCAATAATAAAACATTAACATATTTGCTACAACCATATACTATACAAGGATTATGGCATCATATCAAACAAATACTATTTTTATTTCCAATTAACGTATCTGCAGTTAAACATGCCAAAATTGAGTATTTGTCTTAATATTATTCAATATATATAACTAAAAGTTTATCTCGAATCAGACATACAAGTTCAGTTAACTACTACTTATTCTCATAATTATTTTATTTTGCTTTGAATATCCTCTATCGAGTATCAATATAGCTTTCTTTTAACCATATACTTCCTCCATCTCATTTTAGTTGACAAATTTCCTTTAGGCACGTTTTCCAACGCATAATATCAATTGTAATATCTTCAATTACCTATAACTAAAAATCACAAAATTTTGATATTTGGAAAATTGAAACAAATGTAACAAGACCACATACACACCCCATACACACACACGCAAATGCACAAGCACACTCCCACTCACACGTGAATACAAACGCGCGCACGCTCGCTCATAGAAGGAACCGAGGAAAGTGGTGGTAATGGAGAAAAGCCATTGCCTGGAAGGGATGGAGAGAGAAAGAAGCGGGATTTTTTTTTTTTTGTTAACTTTAATTAACAAAATTAAAAAAATAAAATAAAAATAACATTATGTTTTAAATTAAAATAAAAATATGGTGACCCAAGGATTAGCAACCGGTTGGTAGGCTGATCGGTTGCTAGGGGAATATGAGTAGCAAAGGTTGGATTATTCATATGTAATAAAAAGTAGGATTATTTTCGAGAACTAAGCAAAGGTTGGATTATTCAGAAATTATCAAAAAGTAGGATTATTTTGGATAATCAAGCAAAGGTTGATTATTTTTGTTGAATTTTCCTAAGTTATCATTTTTTGTAAAGGCTATCAACATTCTAAATCTCAAAAAATTATATTAAATAACAAAAAATAAAAGCTATGTTTCTCTGGAAGGAAGGTCGTGTTTAATGGGAATGTTATACTATAAGAAAAAGCGCTAAATTAACAATTAAAATATACACTTGCATGTTTCGAAAGGTTGGAGGATAAATATCCACATATTTTCTTAAGTTTCTAATTTTAATAAACTGACTTTATATGGTAAATATGGTGTCTTACATGGGAATACGTTGAACTCAGTATGTCTCATTCTCTCCCCTTCCTCTTTCCCCAAACGCAGATTTGGTGAAAGATTATCTTTAGCAATAATACAAGGCAAGAATGGTTTAATTGGCAAAGTTAGAAACACACACAAGGCTTTAGATGGAACCAAATAAAAATAAATAAATAAATAAATAAATCCAAAAAATAGATAAGGATGTGAGAAAAAAAACTTACACTAAGAATGTATTATCAGGAATTTCTGCAGGCATCAATGTGAAAATTGATAACGACCAACATGATACACACACAAATCCTGGTATCCATGATTTCCACGGTATTGCACGATAAAGATATAAGGGAGCTACACTGCCAACAATTAGGAAGCACCAGGTGTACAGCTTCCTTTCTGTAAAGCTGTGTACCTACACAAGGGGCAAACCGTTCAAAGTAAAAATTGTGAAGTTTCATCGTTTAAAATTTCAATGAAATAGCATGTTCAATTTGTTTAGCTAAAACCATACCAGAAATTCAAGAATAATCAATGACACAATGCCATACGCTAGAAGTTTGACAAAGTAACCAAATTTCTCCTTCTGAAAGCTTCTTAGTAAAGCATTTAAAAACTGGTATTGACTTAAAATTTGTGTCCAAAGGAAAACAGTCATTGCAGTGTAAGCATGATAGAGAGGAGGAGAACGCTCAACAAGCAGTATTATAGAAAATGCCCCCATCAGCAAACTTCCAAGTATATAGACCTGCAAGAAGAAATATAGTAATATTATTACATAAAAAGCAGCAAAGAAGGTTATTGACATCGTTAACAGATGGAAATACAATTATTCTTATAGATAAACTAAGAAGAAAATAAAGTATGACGTTTTAAGCCAAGGCATTTGGAATACTCCAAAATGCATGACATAATACAAAACAAGTTAAATGCTTGGATCGATAGACATTAGAGCAGCATATGTGTTGAATGTTGAGTAATGTTGACAGTCGGAAAGCGTAGGAACTCAGTAAATATATATATCATTTTTTTTTTTAAATAACAATCTACTGAAAGATAGTGTCAATACAAATAATATGATGCTTTTTCATACCATCTAGTGAATTTAATGCAAATAATATCAAACGATCAAAAAACCCAAGGGGTACCTAGCATTTCAATCAACAGAAAACAGCAGTAACAGGACTTGAAATAAAGTGACAAAGCCTAAATTCATCACAGATAATATCAAAGCTACAAATTAATTTCTTGCAACAAGGGAAATAATCACCAAAAGAAATATTGAACAATAAAAAATTTTCTGAGTTTATTTTGCTACATTTAAGCCATACAACTAAAACTTAGCTATGGATTATTCTCATAGACACTCCTAATTGTTCAAGTCCTTGAAGAAGTTACTGCACAAGCTGATTGTTTGATACATAAAATCAAAATGGATTTGCAGACATAAGTAATATTTAATGGAACACTAAAACATTGAGAGTATGTTTGGAAGGAAACTAATTGATTTCAATGAAATTGTTTGTGTAGAGAAATTTAGGGATACAGACGGACAGTTCTAACTAAAGTTAACCATGCTGAGAAAAGAACCTGCCATACTGCAAGGACTATACTCTATTGGGTTGTTATTGTAAAGCCAAGCTGAGTAATTTAGCAATACAACTGACTTTCAATCTATTTAATTGGGAAACTACTCTGAAATCTTGATGGAATGATAAAATTCAACACAAGCTAAGTGACTTATTTCTTTTGTAATTGTTAGTTTTCTTCACGTAAAATATTTCACATCAACACTCTTTCTTTAAAATTTGATAGCGTCCTTTTCTACTGACACATATCAGTTTCTCGCAAAGAGTAAGTTTTACATGAATAGACATCAGTTTTACATGACACATATTAGTTCCTCACAATATCTTGATGGAATGGAAGTAGAGTGCTCTAATAAGTAAATTAAAAAATTAAAAATAAAAAACAATCACAACTCCAAAAAAATGGAATACATTCTGCAGACAAATTACGGAAGTAGAGTGCTCTAGTAGTAAGAAAAAATATAAAACAATCACAAATCCACAAGAACGGAACACATTCTGCAAGTAACACAGAAAATTGGAGAAAAGAAACGAAAAACAGGCAATCATAGGCATGTATTTTGTACATACCTTTCCCGTCTTTTTGTCCACTTGACCAACTTCCTCTCTGTACATTATCTGACCAGGCAAGCTAGTATATGATTGCAGCACATGGATCACTAGATAAAATATCCAACCAATATATCCAAGAATCACTACTGTCATGAGCATCATCCAGTCATAGGTTTGAAAATAATGAAGTCCTTCAAGCGCCAGTTTTCTGAGATTTTCAGATAGTTCCATCGCACTATGATAATCTTTAGTAGAGATAAGGTCTTCAATTTTATCCAGCATCACTGAATAGTTGGCTAGAGGCTTGAAAGTCTTAAAAAATAAAGAATGCGACTGTTTAACATCTATTTATTGTCAAGGAAAACAGTACTACCCACTAGATGTTACAGTCTACTGCAAATTCATACGGAGCACAGGAAAACATGAACAATTATACCTACAGGTTAGTAGCATTAACATTCAAATATAACAACACATAATTCAGCAGCGATAAAATTACAAACTAAAGAATAAAAAGAAAAAAGAACTATGACAAGAACAAAATTTAATAATCCTTGCAGTAGTTGTAGCAATAGAATTACATCTCCTCTGTTTATATGAGAATATGAGATGGATGGTCCTAGACACATTGCACAAATTGAGACAAGATAAATTACAGTGACAGTCCGGAACCGCAAGATAATTTAACGTTATATAGAAATATCTCATGGATAGCCTGCATACGAAGCTTCCTAAACCCTTTCCCTCCTGTATAAGGCTAAGACACTATCATCTTATATTGATTGGCAAATTAGGTCTCAGCTTGTAGCCCAGTAGAAGACAAGGAAAGGCCTGATTCCAGCTTGTAAGTTTAACTCTTCACCTATTCCTAAGAACTCATATATTACAGCAATCACTTTTAAATACACTAAGGGGGCATTTTTTTTTTTTTTTTTTTTTTTTTTTGAAGATTTTAGGTATGAGGTTTGGGTTTGGAATGATGATAACTCATAACGTATGTTTGTTTTAGAGAATTTCGATTTTTAAACACATACCTCAAACCCACAAGGTATGGGTAAGAAAACCGGGGGGAAGGGGGGGGGGGATTGTATGGCTCATACTACACCTCTAGGTATCAAATAAAAAGGGGGGGGGGGGGGGGGAATCATTCCTGACCATCAACCAAACACAAGGTATTAAAAATCAAGTTCCAACCCTATGCCATCGTTTTTCATTCTTAATTCAAAACCCATACTCACACACTCTCTACCATCTCTTGAAATTCTGAATATGAGATTGTTGGATAATAATGGGAAAATTGGAAATAAATTTTTATTAACTTTAATTCTCAACACCACAAAATCAGCTACAACAGACTGACTTATTTCTCAGTATTCAGCATATGAAAACACCACTATGCCAAGTAGTTCTATCACTTGCTTTGTAGATCCAGTATTCATAAAATATAGTAAGAAGCTCTTTTATTTAAGAATACAGGCAGCTAGTATAGACAACTTATCTCCTAGTATTAAGTGAAACATAACATCACTAGTTCACTACGACAAGTAGTTCTACTATTTTGTAAACAAAATAAAAAAGTCTTCCCAAAAATAAGTAAGCTGTTATTTTCTTGAGAAACAGGTCGAGATAACTTAGACAAGAAACAATATAATACGTGCAGAAAATGCAAGAATATTGACATGGAAAGTATGAAATCAAAGCAAAAGGATACATGACTTGCGGAGAAATTGGTTTAAAATTTGTTTGGTATTAGCAAGCACAGCTTCAACTTCGTCAGCCTGGAGTGGAATAAAGTTACATACAGAAATGACAAACAAACAGATAACATCTGTCATACTGTTAAAGTACAGTGAAACAAACAATCTCTGAGTATACCTCATTGAAGTCAACGTAATCAAGAGGTAAACTTCCAACTGAGTTTACAGGACATGACTGACCAAGTAGAGTGGACTGTTAAGAAGACAAACAAGAAATGAGAATAATACAAATAAGCTATAAATAAATAAAGAGGAATCAAACAGATGATCAAAGAAGATAAAACAACCATCAATGGCGAAATATCGGCCTGATTGACATCTACCCTCTCTATGCCATCAAGACCCCACTCATTTGGTGTCGGTGTGTCATGAGAATGCTCATCAACAAAACGGAAACCGCAATCAGAATGGTTGCTTGAGTTAGGCCTGAGAGTTTTTATTCCTGCTCCCCAAGCAACAAGGGGAGTATCAGTGTTTGAAGGATGTCCATCCCCATGACTACCTAAGCATCAGCTTCAACAAGTCAAATGAAAAGCATAAGCACAAGCATATCAGATTAGAGTATGCATCATATCAAAGTTATTCACTTTGCTGGAATTGCAGCTTTTGATAATCTAGCATGCCTGATCTTTTATTTACTTCCTGGTTTGCCTACTCATTAACCAGCTCATTAAAGTTCAGTGTTTGAAATCCTTGAATTCATACACTGTACGGAGCAGTAGGCTGGAGTGTACGGGAGGAAAGAAGTGTTTTTTGTGGAGATTTAGGTATAGACACATCATCAACTCAGGCACAGCTACTGTTATTCTAGATTCATGAACCACCAATTAAAGTCAATTATACTCTTGTCCTTTAATTTACCAAGAAAAAAAAAAAAAAAAGAGATATTAAGGCTTATGTCATGATATCTACTTCAGTATTTCAAATTTTGCATTAATATTGGTTTCCATATAGGTTCCTCCACAAAAAGACATAAGGAAACAGCTGAGTCATCAGTCCAAATAGAAAGAAACACAATTCCATAGCATTAGTCTACTATCATTTATCACCATCATCAATAGATATTGTACTTAAATCCTGAACGCTTAGTTGGATTTGTTATTGAACAAGATAACCGCTTAATTTCACAACTATAGCTAGGTTAAAGTTTCACATTAATAATGTTAACATTTAGATCCTCTGATCACAAAAAGTCGATAATGACGGATTTTTCATGTCTTTGATTTAGTGAAGATCAAAATCACAAGGAAAGATGGAGATTTTACGATAGGAAAGTTAGTGAAGCCCCAAAGGGAGGCTTTATTCGAACTTTCCGCGTTCATTGACAAGTTATTTGTTTTTCTCCTGCGGGGTTAATTGAAGAGATTAACTGTTTGGGAAATAGAGTCAGCAGAATATCAGAGGAGTTTCAGCTCAAATAGCCAACTAAGTGAAGCCACATTGTAATTGAACTAGATGTCTTGCCTGAGGTTATTTTCTTATTTGTTGGTGTGAGTTGATTGCAAGTTAAATTAAATACAAGATTGAATGTTTCAATGGTATTGTACTGCTCTCTGTCCTACTATAATGAGAAAAGGATATGAAAGAGGAGAAACAAACTGCACAACAGTTGATGGCTTTTTGGGTTTTAGTTTAGCCGTCCATTCTTGGAAGTGAACTGGTGAACAAACTAATCACTCCGAGAATCAAAACAGACCACCAAGCAATTTGTAGCTGTATCGGGAGATTAAATAAGGTCTAAGGCTCTAAGCACATTCTGATATAATATTGATAGCAATATAGATAAGGAGGGACATGAAAGAAATAAGAACACACAAGATATGATCGAATTGGCACAGCTCCTCCATCCAGTCTCAGATCCCATTGCTTTCGATCAGTCGCTCCTTGATAGACTTGTAAAGTGCTTTATCTCGTGATATCAATAATCGGAATTTCTTAAAGGTAGTTTACTTGCTTACTCGAGAGAGTAAGGTAGTTTTTACTTACTTGTTAGAGTAAAGGGAATTCGCTTATAAGTCCAAGACTAGATCCGCAAGCACGGGGATATCAGCTTACGTATGTAGTCGCTTATTAAAGAATAAGGAAAGATGATCTATTGGCTCACAATTTTTTGAATGAAAGAACGAGGCCAGCGGGCGTACATTACCAGCATTCCAGGGTTTGGGTTAAGCCCAGGGTCTTATCAGTACGTGTTGAAGCTCTAGAAGACCGATCTCCTTAAAGAGAAAGATGAGTAGAAAGCCTCCAATGAAAAATCAGCCATGAGGCGGGCGGGGTTCTCGTAAATTATTCTATAGAATGGGCCAATATCGTTCAAGCCTAGAAATCGAAGTCTTTGCAATGGTACTCTTATATTGTATCGATGTCTTTTGTACATCATAAACAATTAACAAGCTTCCTATTTATTTTTTGGTGTTTAGAGAGCTACAAGGGCGGGTGATGAGAATCGATCCCAAGATCTCTTGGAATCGGGAGGGGAGCTCTAACCACTTGAGCTATCCCTCACTCTCACAAGCTTCCTATTTATAATTGTACATAACATTACTTGTAATAAAAAGAAAACTACTAGTCCCTCCATTCCACACTGTTGGTTAAGTTTGGTATCGGTTATTAAGAAAAGATGATAGTGGAAAGCAATGATTAGATGTCACATATCAAGATATTAAATATTTGTTTTGGGAGTAGATTAAAAAATTGGTAATTAGGAATATTTGCTTTGGGAGTAGGTAAATTAGGTAAATGGGAATAGTTGCATTGAAAATACGTAAATATGAGGGAAAATGTGTAGAAAATTTATTTCATTTAGGAAACCATGGAAACATAACCAACAATATGGAACGGAGGGAGTAACATTAATAGTTACTTAACATATAGTGTATGTAGAAGGTGTTACAACCACCGTAGCAAATGGATGTTTTATAGATTACTTCACATTGTTGCACCTATTTTTCCATTGCTTTTGTATCTTTTGGGTTTAACAGTCAGTCGCTATGGACAAACTGCTCTAAATCTAATAATTCAGGGCAAACAAATATCAAAACCTGGAGTCGGAGAGACTTTAAACTCAAACAAAGGGTAAAGGGAATTGCTAAGTTATCAATCAAGAACCAACTAAGGGAAATCAGGATTTTGTGTAATAGATTAACCCAAGAAAGGATATTATTTGTCTAGTATTATTAGGATAGAGCCTTCAGCCTTAGTATAAATAGAAATAGAGGAGGAAAGAGAAGATAGGTAGAAATTTGTAATGAGGGAAACCTTTGAGAGTCATGGCCTAAAGCCATTGTTGGAGAGTTGTGAGCTACTCACTATTGGAGATTAATAGCCTTAAGCTATTAAATCTATCGTTTGTAATCCTTCCACCATTATCAATCAACACTAAAGCTTCCATTTTTATTTATTCTTCATATTCAATCAATTTACGAAAAATCAGATTATATAGTTCACTCAAAGAATCAGCATTTTCCTTTCTATTTCCTGTTATCTGTGTGAGTTAAGTTAGCAGCAAGCTCAGTTCATTACATTTTGATTCTCATCCTGTTCCCTTGTTCCAGTAAGCCTCTTTATATATAAATTAAAATATAAGGAAATGAAGAAAACAAAATATAAAGCAGATGGAGAGGAATAACATAAGAAACAAGTTTAAAGAGAAAAAAAATTGAGTCTCTGACCTTTGTCACTCATCCCATGGTCTGCTGTAAAGATGTATGCAGTCCGATTGTCCTTGAAACGATCCTCCATTAGATTATAAACTCTCTCAGCAATGCTGTCCACAACCTTAACATTATTGAGATAAATAGAAGAGAACGGGCGATGAGCATGACCATTTGAATCACAACCCAAAAGGTGCAGAAAAATTGCGATGTTGTCCTGCTTAAGTAAGTGCTCCAAGTTCTGGTCTTCCTTGGAACTGTTCAGAAGGTTTTGAAATTGATCAAAGGACCATTCATCCAAAAATGATGCATCTGCATAAATACTAACATTTAATCAAGCATATTCATGAATATCCAAGAAGCTATAACAAAATAACAGTAAGACAATTCACTAGTCGCAGGTCAAAGTGAAAATTCAGGCACATAGACAGAGTCACAGAGCCAATCTCAATATGTTATCCTATTGAATAGATCATTGCTCTCCTAATAGATATTGAGTTGAGATAATCCAAATATCTGACTTCAACCTCTCCCAACAAGTGTCAAAATGGGAGGCAATGTTGTTGTAACTTCAGCAGACATAATATTAGACCTTTACAAACATTTAGAGTTCATTTTGCACAAAAGTACCTGTTAGAAGTAGCTCCTAACAGATAACCACAATAGACATATCAGAACTTTATCCAAACTGATCTATAAGTGTAGAGTATGTACTCATCAGCTCACATATAGTACATCTAACCATTTGCCAACCAGAAACTACAAGTGACATATTCAAAATAGATAGAAAAAGTACCAGTGGCAAAGTCCTCAAACTCATGAGGATATGTTTTCCACGTGCTGTGCGGCAACGCGCCACAGAATATTGGCACAATATCAGGGCTGCCGTATGAAAATGTATGACGGCTGCGGTTAAATACTGAATCAAATTCAACTGGATTAGCCTTCCACCCTGCATTAACGAACAAAACAGATTAAGACATAAAATGGTGTCTGGATATTGTGGAAGCAAACTTGCAAATTTTACCTTGAAAAACAAATTGATCAATTTGAACAAGGGAGCAAGTTCAAACAAAAGGATGACGGATATTAAGTAAGTACCTTTTGTTACAGCACTAGGATCTTCATAAAAACCAGCTATAATAGAGACATGTCCAGGCCTTGACTCTGTTGGAGGCCTAGCATGGGACACACCCCAACGCCCTCGTTCTTTTATCACGCTTCTAAGGAAAGGTGCTCGGTAATTCCCTTCCTCATCCGGCTCATAGAATTTGTCAGCTCGCAAACCATCAGCTGCCATGTTCATTATAAGGGTTTCCAACTTTCAATTTACATAATGCACAAACTGATAGTCATTACTCATTAAACCTCATGTAGTGTTCCAAACCCTTACTATTAAACACTCATTTGGTTTCACAACTAGAATTTAATTGACAAGCATAAAACTGCACTTTTATGATGGAAGCAAGATCATCAACACTCAGAACATATTTCAAAGCATAAATAAATGAACCCACTTCAAAATTAATGCAAACCCAAATCATAATCTCTAACAACATTAACAACAATGCATTAAAAAAACAGCTAATGATTAATCTAGCATTTGCATTGTAGAAGCATAATTATCTACATTCAACATTCATCTGTACTCGAACAATAAATTGTTACAAACCCCAGATCATAATTCCTAACAACCATCATTATAATCAAAGAAATGCTACTCCAAAGTAAAAATTAAAGCAAACCCAACTCATATCATCCAACAAAAAATCAAAACAAGCTATAAATCATCAGATTAAAGGGTAAAAAAATAGTAAGTTACCAACAAGAAGAACGAGGCGTTTAGCAGGAGGAGAAAAGCGGGGTTTGACTGGATCCATGCCATGAACAATTGGAGATTTGAAGTAAATATCGAAAATGCTTAACATATAAACAGCATGAAGAACAACTCCCAGAAGTACTAGCCATTTCTCTCTCCTCTTCACCCAAGTTTTGTTAATTTTGGTTTTCTTCCTTAATCTCATGCTTTCTTCATTGCTCACATTGTCACCCAGAATACCATCCCTCCTCATTTCTCTCTTATTCTTTCTCTTGATCTTGAATTGGGCAAAAGGTGTTAGGCTTCTAAACAAGCTTATTAGTTGAAGCTCGTCTTTGCTCTTTCCTCTAAGGGGGTGTTTGGTAAATGGGAATTGAGGGTGGAAATGTGAATTTAATCCCAAACAAAATATAAATCTCTTGTTTGTTAAATGGGATTAAAATTAAAGAAGGGAATGAGATTGGAAATAAATAAGGTGAACTCCCACCATTATACTCCCTCCGTGTTTTTTTAAGTGATACATATTGACCGGCACATAGTTTTAGGCAATTTAATTGACTTAAATAAAATAAGAGGTAAGTGGGATAGTGGAGTATTAAAAAATTGTTAAACAAAGATAGTGGGGGTTAATAGTTTATTGAAAAGTAATATATGTGAGAGGAAAGATATAATAAAAAAGTAGTAGTGGGTTTGGGTTGGGACCATGAGAGGAGAGAGATATAATATTTTAATGATTGTTTTGCCAAAAAAGAAAATGTATCACTTAAAAAAACACGGCCGGAAATGGAATATGTATCACTTAAAAAAACACGGAGGGAGTATTAGAGTATAACCATCCATTGCCCTCTTTGGGAGGTCATGAAGAGAGAGAAAATCCAAAAAAAATCTATCTATCTATATTATACTATATACTAAAAGTAATCACCGAAGGGATCGGACACTTGGCATAATTTAGTGAAACAATTTCCCTCCAAAACTTAATATTGTTTTAATAAATTATTATTGGAGGATATATTTTGGGAAATTATTAGGATATATTTATTTCCATATTTTATGCTTAGTATATATTTTATGTCTAGCATGATATCTTTTTGATATCTTTGATTATTTCCTAATTCTATCGGGTTAGGGAACGATGTATTATTTATTGGCCATAGTCATCATCTATGTAATTCAAGCAATTGAGTTTATTCAATTTATCAAATTCTCTCTATACTTTAGCATGGTATCAAGAGCAGGTTAAAATTTCTTGTTTTTTTTTCCCAAGCTCATAATATGGCCGGGGATGATGAAACATCTCCTATGTCACCCCCTCTCACACGTGCGGTTTCTGGAGTCCAGGGGGGGAATATTCAGTCCATGGTGTTTCAAATGCAATTACGGGATTTCTTGGTAATGTTAATGTCCCCGATAATCGTTTGAATGGAAAATTTGATGCTACCTCTTGGATTATTGACACAAGGGCAACTCATCATGTAACCGGAGACAAATAATGATTGTTTGATACGCAGTGTCTAGAGTGTCCTGTTGGTCTTCCCAATGGTGACACCGTATTGGCTTCTTTAATTAGTTCTGTTCGTTTGTCGGACAAGTTTATTCTAACCGGGGTTCTTTATGTTCCTAATTTGAGTTGCAATTTGTTTTCTGTGTCACAAATCATCGATGAGATTAATTTTATTGTCCAATTTAATTCTTATATGTGTATTGTACAGGATCAAACAAAGGAGTTGATTGGAACGGGAGCTAGGAGAGACAGACTATACTATTTTAGCAATTCAGATTCGGTAAATCATGTTGATGTGCGTGACGCAAAGTCGACTTTGGAATTGTGGCATCGTCGAATGGGTCATCCTTCCGAAAAAGTGGTTAAGTTAATTCCTCATGTCTGTGGCAATAAACATAATCTTTCTAAAGGTTGTGAGGTATGTGTGCGTGTTAAACATCCTAGAGATAAATTTCTTTTGAGTGATGGTAGAGCTTCTAGGATTTTTGAAAAAATACATTGTGATTTGTGGGTCCGTATCGGCATGTTTCTTCGTGTGGAGCTCGTTATTTTTTGATAATTGTTGATGATTATTCCCAAGCTGTGTGGATTTATTTGTTGGTGGATAAAACTGAGGGTTTTTTTTTAATGTTTTTAGCATTTGTTGCAATGGTTGGTAGACAATTTTCTCAAACCATTAAGGTTGTGCAAAGTGATAATGGCACTGAATTTAATTGTTTGCATGATTATTTTAGTGCTACTGGAATTATTTTTCAAACCTCTTGTATGGGAACTCCACAGCAAAATGGGAGAGTAGAGAGAAAACACAAATACATCCTAGAGGTTGGGAGAGCTTTGAGATTTCAAGCAAAATTACCTATATATTTTTGGGGGGAGTGTGTTCTTACCGCAGCTCATCTCATTAATCATACACCCACACTCTTACTACAAAATAAAACTCCCTTTGAAATTCTTTTCAATAAACCTCCTTTGTTTGATGCTATTCGTACCTTCGGATGTTTATGTTTTGCTCATAATCAGAAAACGAATGGAGACAAGTTTGCTAGTCGAACTAGAAAATGTGTTTTTGTGGGTTACCCCTTTGGGAAAAGGGGTGGAGATTGTATGACCTTGAGTCAAAAGTTTTTTTTGTGTCTCGTGATGTAAAGTTTGTGGAGGGTATGTTTCCTTTTGCTAGTCCGGATGATGCCAATATAGAACCCATGATTGTTGATCAAAATTGTGATGTGCATGATGATTTTTTGGAGTATGATGTATTTGATGAGAATGAGGTGATTATTTTGATGAGAACGTGGTTTTAAATAATGAACAAGTTCCCCCGATTAATGAGCGGCAAACCCATCACACGGAGGAACCCGCGGCTGCAGGGGAATCCGCGGCTGCAGGGGAATCCGCGGCTGGGCAACTTCAACCGGAGGTCTTGGGTCAAGGCCATGACATGGCTCCCTTGGGTCGTGATTTTCGGGAAAAAATTCCCAATGTTCGTCATCGTGATTATGTGACTCACTCAGTTTTTGCTAAAAGTCCTTCTCCGTCCACTCCGTCTCCAATCCCTCCTTTAGGTACACCTTACCCTCTAGCACACTATATAAATTGTGACATGTTTTCTGTGAATTATCGCAAATTTCTTGCAGCTGTTGTTTTGGGAAAGGATCCAAAATCCTTGAAAGAAGCAATGAAATCCGAAGGTTGGCGACGTTCGATGAAAGAAGAAATAAGGGCATTGGAAGATAATGGAACTTGGACATTGGAGCATCTTCCTCCCGGCAAGAAAGCTCTAGGTTGTCAATGGGTGTATAAGACGAAATTTTTGTCTAATGGTGATATTGAACGTCTCAAGTCTCAAATTGGTTGTTTTTTGTAATCATCAAAGAGAAGGTATTGATTATGGTGAGACTTTTGCTCCGGTTGCAAAAATGACTACTATTCGCGCTTTTCTTGCTATCGCAGTTTCAAAAAACTGGGAGATTCAACATATGGATGTTCATAATGCTTTCTTACATGGTGATCTTGAAGAAGAGGTGTACATGAAATTACCTCCAGGTTTTAAGAGCTCGGATTCGAGTTTGGTGTGTCGTTTGAGAAAGTCTTTGTATGGGTTGAAACAAGCTCCGAGATGTTGGTTTGCAAAGCTCACTACAGCTTTCAAAGGGTACGGCTTTATTCAATCTTACTCTGATTATTCTCTTTTCACATACACTAAATGCAATGTTCAGATTAATGTCTTAGTTTATGTTGATGATCTTATTATTTTTAGGAATGATTCCGCTGCATTAACTGTGTTCAAAGCTTATCTTGGTGACTGTTTCAAGATGAAGAACCTTGGTCCTTTGAAATATTTTTTGGGTATTGAAGTTGCTCGAGTAAATCAGGTTTGTTTTTGTGTCAACAAAAGTACACCTTGGATATTGTTTCTGAAGCAGGGCTATTGGGTGCGAAACCAAGTGGTTTTCCGATTGAGCAAAACCACAAGCTTAGTCTTGCTAGTGGTGAGTTAGTTGAGGATCCTAAGTCTTATCGTAGACTAGTAGGGCGGTTGATTTATCTCTCAGTGACTAGACCAGATTTGGCATATTCGGTTCATATTCTTTCTCAGTTTATGCACGAAACTCGGATTGAGCATTGGGAATGTAACACCCCCGATTTACTAGCTAATAATAAACAATAAATAAAGAAAAATAACAACCTTTAAATAAAATTGCGGAAGCATACACCTAAATCGAAGGTATTACCGCCACACTCGACAACCTGTCAAATGTTAAGGCTTACAAAATCCCAATAATTACAACCCATCTAGGTGAGCTATTTATACAACTTTACAAACTCGATATAAAAACACTAATCGATCACTTGAGCTCCTTTAGCTACGATCACTTGATCAACCTGCTTAAACAATCTTGACTGCTCACCATTAAGGACAAATTCCAAAATAGATCGTCGCAGGGCCACCATAAGAAAAAGACATGGCCGCAAACACAAGTAGCACAACAAAATAACACACACGTCAGCAAAAAGCTGAGTAATCACCACATATCAGAATATATAGTATAATTGAATAATAAATATTACTAGCTCAATTAAACAATGTAGTTCAAACTACATTACACATTGTACTCTAAAAATAACCTTTATCAACTCAACCTCGAATAATAATTAATTATTCGAACCTTTACTCAATCATCTCATATAACCCATAAGTGTGCCATGCTCGTTGTTCAAAACCTAGCCTTGGACATGGGTAATTCGAATAACAAACAAATAAGTATAAAAATTTGAATGCTCTCAATAACTAGAAAACACCTTGAACCAGACCACATACGGGCCAATTCCCACTGTAGGGGACCATATATAGAAAAATAAATAATAAAGATTGTACCTCATTCTCAACTCATGATTATCATCCTCTTACCAACATGCCAAGGACTAAGCTATATAATGCCGAGCCTCAAACCAAGAACAAAATAATAATGTTTACCCTTTTGATTTCATGGATCAAATAATCATTCACAAACTAATAAATAATATCTCAATAATGGCACATGTTCCCAAATTACATAATATTTCAATTTATAAATATCTCAACTCCTAGGGTAATCAAACTAGTACCCAAAAGTTATTAAATCTCAACCCCCAAAAAAAATAATATTAGAAACCCTAAAACCTCAAGAACAATACTCCCTAGAGCAACAACATTAAAACCCTAGCATAGTTGTATAATCAATTATGTACAACAAAAAAAAATAATAATACGATACTCAAATCTAATCAAATCATATAATACCATAATAATTAATCATATATACAAAGAGTACAAATAATAAATCATATCACACATAACAATACGAAAATACAAACATCTCAAAAATATAGTGTGATTACCTTTTGATCAACAAATTACAATTGAACTACGACATACGAAGCAAGACATGAATTGACCAACCTTGCATGTTCAATCTACAACCTTCACAAAATTAAACAAACATATAGTGGGGGTTTCTTTTTAGATCAATGAATAAGGTAATGGAAATTGGAAAATGAAACAAAGACTTTTAACAAGATTCGATTTTGGGCTTGGTTGATGAATCCCACGCACAAGAACAGGAAAACGGCTTCGGCTATTTTTTTTTAATATAAAATATTTTTTTAAGGGTTAAGAATATTTATAGGGTTTAAAATAGTTTATGATTGTAGAGCCATATTTAAATAAAATAGGGTTTTAAAACTTTCTGAACTCTAAATTAAAAAAATATGAGATTAGGAAAGTTATTTAAATATAAATATTTATTTATAAAATGTAATACATTAAATCATAAAATATTCGGGTATTACAGGGAAGCAGCTCTCAGGGTGGTTCGTTATTTAAAGGGTACTCCGGGACAGGGTATTTTGTTGAGTGCAGATAGTGACCTGACTTTGCAGGGTTGGTGTGATTCAGATTGGGCGGCGTGTCCTCTTACTCGTCGTTCGTTGACTGGTTGGCTCGTTTGTCTTGGTAAATCACCTATTTCGTGGAAAACCAAGAAGCAACCCACGATATCTTTCTCTTCTTCTGAGGCTAAGTATCGATGCATGGCTTCAACCACACATGAGTTGAAATGGTTGAATGCATTGCTTTTGAGTTTGGGTGTCCAACACCCTAAGGCGATCAAGTTGTTTTGTGACAATCAATCTACTTTACATATAGCTCGAAATCCAGTTTTTCATGAACGTACAAAACACATTGAGATTGATTGTCACATTGTTCGTGATGCTATTACAGAGGACTTAATTGCTCCTTCCTATGTTTTCCACTAAGGAGCAACTTGCAGATATTTTTACTAAGGCGCTTGGAAAATCTCAGTTTGATCATCTTCTTTCCAAGTTGGACATTTACAATCCCCATGCTCCAACTTGAGGGGGGGGGGTATTGGAGGATATATTTTGGGAAATTATTAGGATATATCTAGTTTCCATATTTTATGCTTAGTATATATTTTATGCCTAGCATAATATCTTTTTGATATCTTTGATTATTTCCTAATTCTATCAGGTTAGGGAACGATGTATCATCTTTGTAATTCAAGCAATTGAGTTTATTCAATTTATCAAATTCTCTTTATACTTTAGCAATTATATATACATATGTATATATATATATATGTATATATGTATATACATATGTATATATATATGTATATATGTATATATATACATATGTATATATGTATATATATATGTATATATATATGTATATATGTATATGTATATATATATATATACATATATATATACATACATACATACATACATACATACATACATATATATACATACATACATATATATACATATATATATATATATATATATATACATATATATACATACATACATATACATACATATATATATATATATATATATATATATATATATATATATATATATATATATATATATATGTAACACATAAGAATTTAAAGGATAGACATTAATAAATTCAAATTTGAAAGAAAAAAAGTGTTACATAAATCAAATTTATTTCAATTAACTCTATTTCAACTAACTATACTATTTATTAATAATAAATCTTGCTTTATAAATTCATGCATTGCACGGGGCCAAAACTAGTTGAAATAATAAAAGGGAGTGGTTTTTAAGGGAAATGGTGTATGACTAGGTCATGGCCATGCCCATTTTTGAAGAGTGGGCAATGGATGTGTCTGTGACACTTGTCCAAGAGCTATTGGTTGCTGGGATTTTTTTTTTCAATATACATACTTCACGCGGGAAATTGGAGGATGGAAGAAAGTTGGGTTTATTTGTTGGGAAGTGACACTTGGCATCATCTTGCTTGTTTTGCTATTTTGAATCCAATGGTCTGCAATTAAAGTAAAATATGAACGTTGTAAAATTTACAACGGTCATAACTTTTAAAATAAAAACTTTTTTTAAAAAATAATTATACCAACGACTCTAATTTTTTCCCCCTCTATAAAATGAGTATAATATTGAGGTATTTTAACCCGACTTTTTTTTCACCAATTATTACTCCCATATTTAAGTAAGCAAAATTTTGTGGTAATCCAAGGTTAGTGGAATTAAAATTTTTGGAGATGAATAATCCAAAATCCCAAAGGAAAAAAAAATCCCACAAAATCCAAAAAATCATCACAGCTTCAAAATAATTCAAATATTCATCCCTCTTATCATCCTATTGATCTGAATTCTGATTTAGAACCTAATTTAACACAATTTTCTACTTACGTTTCTAGAAATGTGAATTTCTCACATCCAAACACTTTTACTCAATTCCCTCAACGACCACCACAATAGCCAAACATCTCATTTAGTCAAGATGATTTTCCAGCTAAAAATTGTTCATCTTTTCAAAATTTTGAATTATCTCAAGATGAATCCACATTTCCTATCTCACAACATTTTACTATGTCACAAGGTGAAGCTGCATTTACGGGTTTTGATTGTTCATATAGATCGAACCCACCATCAGATGACGGTGATGATGAGGAAGAAGTTGAAGAAATTGATAGAGCTAATGAAGGAGGTAATTAACTAGGTAATCAGTTTTGGTTAAAAGCTGAAGAAGTAACTCTTGTGAAAGCTTGACAGGCTAAAGTCGTATCACCTAATCAAAAGTAATTACCTAAGTCCTCTAACTAATGTAGATAGGGAAGTAGGGTCGAATCCACAGGGAAACTGGTCTTTCTATTCCTAATTAATTATTATAATCCAAATTATTAAAGTAACCAATATTTGTTGTGATTATAAACTATACTACGAAGTTTATGAGTAAAGAGAATAATTAAGGAAGAAATCAATAATAATAAAGCCTAGGGCATAGGTTCACTAATAAACAATATTCCAGGGTAAAATACAATAATCAATCATCAATGCATTAATTAATCAGGTCATAAAGGGCTTTCGCTACGTATTACGATCACAGAATTAATTTACCGGTATTAAATCTCATCTCTCGAATCTCGACCTAACCATTTATAAATTAATCTGCCTATTGAAACTAAGCCTAAACATCAATTCTCATCTCTCGAATCTCAAATCAATATTGCTAAACTCATACACTTAAACCTGGCCAAATCTAATTGCATAGCATTTAAACAATCAATAGAAAATCAATTAAACATTAATAATCAACAATCATAAAATTACCCCTTCATATTATTTATTAGATCCCCATAAACCCTAGAAGGAAAACTACTCAGACATAATTAAAGCTAAGCAAAACATAATAATTAAACAAGACATGAAGGAAATTAGAATGAATAAAATACTGAGATTAATTAAGAGAGAAATCGTACCAAGACGGCGGAATTACAATAGAGTTGAGGAACAAGAAAGAAAATAAAAGTCTAGAGAGAGAAAGTTGAGTAGAGAGAAGGAAGAGAATAAAAACTAGAGTAAGTAATAATGAAGAAGTCCTAATCTTGCCTAATAAAATTACATTAATACTAAGCAAGAATTATCCGCTAAAACAAATTAATCGGAAATCAAATTCCCTTAAATCTACACGCGCCCGGTCGGGCAAGGGGCCGCCCGACCGGGCCCGCCTTTTTTCCTCTCTAAGGGTTTCTCGCGCCCGTCCGGGCGCGTGCTGCGGACGCTCCTCAAGCTTCGCCCCGCCCGGCTGGGCGCGCCTTCGAGCGGAGCCTTGTGGCTTGGGCGAGGCTTTTTAGCCTCGGTCTTCTACCTTTGGGCCTCCGAACTTGGCCCAAATGTAATCGAACTGAGCCCTTAGTCACCGATTTGATACCTCCAATCGGCCTTGGGTTATCGAACGGGGTCGCGGTCTTCCAATACTTGTAGATGCTCCTCGAAAAGCCCGGGAAATTGCTCCAAGTACGCAAATTCCTACAAAACTCAAGCAAAACTACCAAAGCACTGGAAAACACAAATTAGTAATAAAAGTGGCTCGTAGGAGCCAAAAACACTACTAATTACGACCAAGGGACGGGGATAAATATATATATAAAATGAACACATCAAACTCCCCCAAGCCAAACCTTTTCTTGTCCCTAAGCAAAGAGCTCCTCAATGAACAATAAAAACATGCCTCACCCCAATATAAAAATCAAGCACAAACGATTCAAGGCAAATCAAGTGAACATGCTTCAAAATCAACCAATCCTATCCATCTAATTACCTTTCCTCCCCAACAATTGTCAAGTAGAGCAAACCACAAGAGCATATAGAATTCAAGACTAGTGCTCACATACTCAACTCTCATTTATGTGGTGAGTAAAAGGTGTACTCGATCGCTCTCCATCCCAACCCCTTTAATGTGAACAATGCCCTCCCAAACTCACAACACTCGTGTGTTTAAAAAGACATACACTCAACCTAATAGTCGACTCGGAATATGTCAAGTCATAACTTGCATTGATAAGCAACACTTTCACATTTACACAACTCTATGCACAAGGTCAAAAGGTCTTTTAAAGCTTGTAATGTAAGGCTAGGGTGAAAGGGTAGGATAAATTTGGGAATATGTGAGAGAAAAGCCTTGCTAAAAGGGAGCCATATCCTAATAAACCCATGACCAAAAATAATGATCATAATCATCTCCAACAAAACTAACTCCAACACAAATCCACCAAATATACTCCAATCATAAAAATCAATCCCAAAACTTACAAAATTCACTCATAAAAATATGATAATATGGAACAAGAGTGAATAAACAAACTTTGAACTCAAACTCAAATATTTACATTGAAACTCAACTTTTTCTCTTTCTTTTCTTTTGATCAACCTTCACTTAGATAATTTGAACATGAAACTTTTTTTTTTTTCTTTTTGCTCTTTTTTTTCATTTTTTTTCATTTTTTTTTTAGAAGTTCACCTCTTTTTTTCACTTTTTTTTTTCTTGAACTTCTCCTTTTTTTTTCTTTTTCATCACACTTTTATTTTTCAATAATATATACACTATAAAACTCATCAAAACAAAAATATGATCAAGAACAAATAACTTCTCAAACCCACCCAAATTGTGCAAATAATGTGCACACTACAAACTCCCTCACCTCACTCACTAATAGCTCCCCCAAGCCAAGCTTGGGACTAGTAACCAATGGGGCAAACATGGCTTGTAATGTGGCTAAAAACAATAAAAGGGCACAAGCAACAACATGGGTAGCAAGAAGGGAACAAATGTATCTAAATAAATCTGAAGGTTACCTAAAAGAACAAATGCCTTCGTCCTCCACATGTGCATAATATTGAGTCATGAAACACTATTCATAGTTGCAAATCAATACTCAAATTCATTGACATACCAGGAACTAATCACACATTCCTAACTAAAGCAACTAGTCAAGCACTATATTCACAAGCAGTTGGACAAAATTGACGCATGTTTAGGAATCCAAGTAACTAAACTTCAAATCATGATCAACTAATCCACAATGCTCAAAATCAAATACCAAGAATCAAAACAATTTTTCTCAAGTATGGGGCACAGGGAAGCATGATTTACAGTTCATTGGTTCATATTTTTTTTATTTTTTTTATTTTTTCAATTTTTTTGTATTTTTCATATAAGGAAAGCAATAAACTAATCTAAAAAGCAATAAATCTAAACTAACAAAACACACCAAAAATAAACAAAAATAAAGAAAAAGAAGAAGAAAATATATCCCAAATCCAAAAAATCTCCCCCAAGCCAAGATCGGACAATGTCCTCATTGGCTCGAAAGTAGCCCAGCTGGCTACTCATCCTCATCCTGGTCCATCCGAGAGGACCCACCTGCTCCACCACTAGAACCTGCACCATCTGCACCAAAGGAGCTACCACCAAAATAGTTAGCATGACAAGTCCCCTCCGGCGGTCCCCTAAAAGGAATGTCCTGGCCGTACCCATGGAATGAGGAATAGTCTGTGTAAATACCATGGGCAGTGGGATCCCTATCGTATCCCTGAGGTGGGGGCTGGAACCAGTCTGGGTAAACAGCATCGTCGAGAATGTTGCCCCGACGAGCGTAATCATCATACATAGGGTAGAGCCCCCTACCCTGGTTCCTCTCTAGGTAGCCTAGCCTATGGTCGACAGAACCAATCATCTGTCTGAACTCGGTCTGGGTCTGCTCTATGCGACCTATGGCCTGGCCAATACTCTGCAAGTCCCAAACTGGGTCAGAGTCACCGTGAGGGACGGAATAGGACTGTCGGGGTGGTGATGGTGGCTGTGGAATGGGCTGAACTACAGGCGGTGGCTGGGCCTGCTGTGGATCCTCACCCCTAGCATGGGCAACTAACAGGGCATAAGTGTAGGACTCTTGCCCTGGGGGAAAGGCGGTCAGGTCTGGGTTGGGCAAAGGAAAAATGGGCAAGGGTTGTTCAGTCCCTGTCCTAATGCACCAATGGGTGACCTGGTTCTCGTCTACCCGCAACCACCCAAGCTCCTCAAGGTACCTAGAGGTCATGTAGGTGTCGGGTCCCATGTTAGTCATCCGGTGGGGTCCACTCTCTACAAAACCGGCCTTCTTGATGGCTATCCTAGTGATAAGGCCACCAAGACGGATGGGGTTAGTGTGGTGGTTGCTGGCCGTAGCATGCCTACCTAGGTGGTGGATGATATACCGGGCTATGTTCAATTTCTCATACCTAAACATGTAATGGCCAATTACAGCTAGTTCATTGGTCTGATAGTTATGGGGTTCATTCCTACCTAGGAAACATACACCGGCAAATCTTTGCCACAATTTAGGGACGGGGCGGTGAATAGGCCTAGCACTGGCGTGTTGTGAAGAAACATGAGGAATGCCAGTCAAAGCTAAATACACATCCTCCATTTTAAACTCAACATTCCATTGTCTATTTAATTCCGGTTCCAGTTCAAACAATTTACAAATTCCACAAAAGAGAGAGTGATGTTTTTATAATTAAGCCTAAAAATTAGTTTTGGACCACTTTTATGGTTTTGAATAACAAGAGAAGATAAAAATTCACAAGTTAATTCACGGTATGTCGAATAATGCATATCTACAAATTTACGCATACCAATATCGTTTAAAAATCTCTTAACAAAACCATAAATACCTAAAGCTTCTAAAGTGGGACGGTGTAACCACCGTGAGGGAATTACCTCTCGTCCGTAGAGCACCTCGAGTTTTTCCCGTTGCTCCGGCGTCGCGATCTTGATCGTCGGCCACTGAGCAAGTTGAAGAGCCGAGTCATATTGTTGGGATGACCCGCTTGAACTACCCCCGAGAAAGTTTCTGGCCCTCTTTGCTGCCATTGGAAGTGGTGGTCGAAAATTTATTTTTGTGGAAAATGTAAAATTTTGATATAGGAATGTAGAGGATGAAGAGAGGAGTAAAAATATGTAAAAAGTTTTGGATTTGGGTGAGAAATGGAGGAAAAATCTTAGAGAGAAGTTAGAGGAAAATATGAACTTAGAGAGAGAAAATGGCGAAGAAAAGAATGGAAGAAGAAGGAAAGAAGAAGAAAAGAAAAAGAAAGAAAAGAAGAAGAAGAAGCCGGCTGACGCGCCCGGTCGGGCGAGGCTCCGCCCGATCGGGCAATCTAAATGAATCGTTTGAGCTCTTTCTCGCTCCCGGTCGGGCGCCTAAACCGCCCGATCGGGCGATCTTCAACGTCCAGGAATCTTCTCTCGCGCCCGATCGGGCGCTTCACCGCCCGGTCGGGCAATTTTATTCAATTTCAAATTCCTCTTCTCGCGCCCGGTCGGGCGTTCCTTCGCCCGGTCGGGCCAATTAAATGTCCGTATACGTCAACTCTCGCGCCCGGTCGGGCGAAGCTCCGCCCGACCGGGCCCGAGAGTAAGGTTGGACGACTCAACTTTCTTCAAATTTGGCTAACTCTTTTCCTCTAATCTGTACCAAAAACTCATGAAATTCATTAAATTCCCTCCTCTCTCCTCTCATAAGAAAAAGAAGAAAAACAAAAATAAAAACAAGTAAAATACGGGTTGCCTCCCGCAAAGCGCTGGTTTACCTAGGTCCCGCACGACCTTCTTACCATAGTATTCTCAAGGCGAGCTGGAACTAGTCAGGTGTAGTAGTTCAACTGCACCAATCGTAGCCCCGTCATGATAAATCTTAAGCCTCTGACCATTTACCTTGAACTCATTACCATGCTCATCAAACAACTCTACAGAACCGAACTTGTTGGCCCTTTTTACAGTCAAAGGACCCGACCACCTTGACTTCAACTTTCCTGGGAACAGTTTAAGCCTAGAGTTGAACAACAACACCTTATCACCCTCTTTGAATTCTCTCGGAAGGATCATCTTGTCGTGCCATCTCCTAGTCTTCTCCTTGTAGACTCGCGCGCTATCATAGGCCATCAACCTAAACTCATCAAGTTGGTTAAGTTGTAGAAGCCTCTTTTCTCCCGCTAGCTTAGCATCCAAATTGAGCTCCTTAATAGCCCAATATGCCTTGTACTCTAACTCCACCGGAAGATGACATGCTTTACCATACACAAGTCTATAGGGAGTGGTACCTATAGGGGTCTTAAATGCAGTTCTATATGCCCAAAGGGTGTCATCCAACTTATCGCTCCAATCTTTCCTAGATTTTGCTACCACCTTCTCTAAGATGACCTTAATCTCGCGATTGGACACTTCGACTTGGCCACTAGTTTGGGGATGGTAAGCTAGCCCTGTCCTATGGTAAACACCATACTTCTTTAGGAGTAGGGTATCTAACTTCCGCTCATGAAAGTGGGATCCTCCGTCACTGATTATGGCTCTAGGCACTCCAAATCTAGGAAAAATAGTTTTCTTGAAAAGCCTATGGACCACCTTGGCATCATTGGTAGGAGTGGCAATGGCTTCTACCCACTTGGATACATAATCTACGGCGACTAGTATATAACGGTTTCCTCTAGAAGAAGGGAACGGTCCCATGTAATCAACACCCAAACATCAAAAATTTCAACTTCCAAAATCCTAGTTTGAGGCATCTCATGCCGCCGTGAGATGTTGCCAGTCCTCTAGCAAGAGTCACAAGCCTGCACAAAAATGTTAGCATCCTTGAACATGGTGGGCCAATAGAATCCTGACTCGTTTATCTTGGCCACTGTTTTAGAGGGACCATGATGTCCTCCATAAGGTGAAGTGTGGCAGCTAGTGAGAATACCATGTACCTCCCATTCGGGGACACACCTACGAAATAATCCATCTGCACACTCACGAAACAAAAAAGGATCGTCCCAAAAATAATGTTTAACATCATACAAGAATTTCTTTTTTTGTTGGTAGGACAAGTCAAGAGGTAGAGTAGCAAAATCGGCGTACCAGGGGTGTTGCTCTACAACTGCATACAGGTTGTCATTAGGGAATGAATCATCTATAGGGAGAAAATCCTTACCCTCATCATACCTGATTCGTGACAAGTGATCTGCCACCACGTTCTCTACACCTTTTTTGTCCCTTATTTCAATGTTGAAATCCTGGAGCAAGAGAACCCACCGGAGTAGCCTAGGCTTTGATTCAGCTTTGGCTATCAAGTACTTTAAAGCTGCATGGTCAGTAAAAACGATAACTTTAGAACCAACTAGATATGATCTAAATTTTTCTAAAGCATAAATAATAGCTAAAAACTCCTTCTCCGTGGTGGCATAATTGACTTGAGCCTCATCCAAATTTTTACTAGCATAGTAGATAGCATGTAAAACTTTGTCCTTCCTCTGTCCAAGCACGGCTCCTAGAGCAAAATCGCTTGCATCACACATGATCTCGAAAGGAAGATTCCAATCGGGAGCACATATGATGGGTGCCGATATCAAAGCCTGCTTAATCCTGTTGAAAGACTCAAGACACTCATCAGTAAAAACAAAAGGGGCATCCTTAAGTAAAAGCTGAGTTAGTGGTTTGGCAATTTTAGAAAAATCTTTGATAAAACGGCGATAAAACCCCGTATGACCCAAGAAACTCCTAACTCCCTTAACATTAACTGGGGGAGGTAATTGCTCAATCACTGAAATTTTAGCTTTGTCTACCTGTATGCCCTTATCAGATACAATGTGACCTAGGACTACTCCCTCTGTCACCATAAGTGACATTTCTCCCAATTTAAGACCAAGTTGCATTCTTCACATCTTTTAAGGATTTTAGCTAAATTAATTAGACATGAATCAAATGAAGAACCATAGACACTAAAATCATCCATAAAGACTTCCATGATAGACTCTATGAAATCAGAAAATATGCTCATCATGCAACGTTGAAAAGTAGCAGGTGCATTAGATAAACCAAAAGGCATTCTACGATATGCAAAAGGGCCATAAGGGCATGTAAATGTAGTCTTTTCCTGATCTTCAGGGTGGATCGGAATTTGGAAAAATCCCGAATACCCATCCAAATAGCAAAAGAACTTATGGTTAGCTAACCTCTCAAGCATTTAATCAATAAAGGGGAGAGGGAAATGGTCCTTTTTAGTGGCGACATTTAATCTACGATAATCAATGCACATACGCCACCCTGTAATAGTTCTAGTGGGGATTAATTCATTTTTATCATTTTTTATCACAGTCATCCCACCCTTCTTAGGAACTACCTGTACAGGACTTACCCATTTGGAGTCAGAAATAGGATAGATAATACCTGAATTAAGTAATTTCATAACCTCTTTCTTGACCACCTCTTGCATATTGGGATTCAACCTCCTCTGGGGTTGAATGCAGGGCTTGTAGTTGTCCTCTAGGTGTATCCTGTGCATACAAAAATCTGGGCTTATACCCTCGAGATCATCAATACTGTACCCTATTGCCCTTTTATGGGTTCGGAGAACCTCTAGAAGTTGGGAAGTTTGTGGGTCATCAAGTGCACTACTAATGATCACAGGGTGCATTTCCTGCTCATCAAGAAAAGCATACTTTAAATGAGAAGGGAGAGGTTTTAGTTCAGGTTTCTTTAACTCTGCAGGTTTCGATTCCTGAATTAATTTTACTACCTTCTTATTTTCTTTGTCATCAAGTTCTTCTATGGCAAGAGCTTTCTCAATAATATCCACCTCCTTGCTCCAGACACTCGCATCACCTGCAGACAAATTACCACAAAGTATTTCTTCCAAGGGATCCCTTGCAAGAATCTGTGTCAAGCTATCATCACAAATATCATCCATTATATCAATAACATCAATCAAATAACAGTTTTCCTCAAGCATATGACCTTTTAAAACCTTCCCTAAATTAAAAGTAATATTATCATCACCAACAGATAGGGTTAGTTTACCATTTTTAACATCTATAATGGCTCCTGCAGTATGAAGAAAAGGCCTACCTAATATAATGGGTATTTGTGTATCCTCAGCCATGTCTAAAACAACAAAATCAACAGGGATGAAAAATTTACCAACTCTAACAGGGACGTCCTCTAAAATACCTAGGGGATATTTAACAGAACGGTCTGCCATTTGCAAAGTAATATTAGTAATTTTTAATTCACCCATATTCAATTTAGAACAAATAGACGATGGCATTACACTAACAGAAGCACCCAAATCACATAATGCTTTATCTATGAAGACATTACCAATATGACAAGGGATAGAAAAACTACCAGGATCCTTTAATTTAGGGGGAGATTTATTTTGTAACAATGCACTACACTCCTCAGTAAAAGCTACAGTTTCTACCTCATTAAAGGCCCTCTTCCTAGTCAAAATATCTTTCATAAATTTAGCATATGCAGGAACCTGTGTAATAAGTTCAGTAAAAGGAACCGTTACCTGCAAATTTTTAACAACCTCCAGAAACTTACCAAACTGCTTGTCCAAATAAGTCTTTAGTTGGCGATTAGGGAATGGTAATTTGATAACTGGTGGTGCTTCCCTACTCTTCCCTTGGGGTGCATCCTTCCCTGAGGTTGTACCCTGCAATGAATTATCAAAAATATTAGCATCAGGAATTTTACCCTACAGCCCTGCAAGGGAAATTGGTACAACGGAATCAGGATTAGCAATATTAGTTAATTCAGGTTCATCCTCTTTGGGCATCTGGGGCCCATCGTAGTGTGAACCACTCCTTAGGGTGATTGCATTAGCATGATCCGTAGGTTGAATTCCCTGCGCTGGTAAAGCTCCCTGCTGACGAGATTGAAGGGTAGAGGACAATTGGGCAATTTGGGTGTCCATGACTTTATTATGGGCTACAATACAGTCAATCTGTTGGTCTCTACTCTCCATATGTTTTTGCATACTGGTCAGCATTGCCCTAATTTCTGATAAAGCAGGGTCAGAAGATGTAGTAGGGGGCTGTGATGGGGGTTTCTGGTTAGCATGAGGATAGTAATATTTCTGCTGTGGAGGGGGTGCTTGTTGTGGTTGTGGTGGAGGTGGAGGATTTTGAACATTGGTGCTACGGTAAGATAGGTAGGGATGGTTCCAGTAGCCAGGATTGTAGGAATTGGAGTATGGGTTATTTTGCTTGTAGGTTTGAAAAGCATTAACTTGCTCCATTGAACTCCTGCAATCTTGTTCATAACACTAGGAGAAAAATAGGGTTGGCCACCGGTTCAAAACCCCCCTTTGCCACCGGTTTTGAACCGGTGGCCAGTGGGGGGGGGGGGGGGGGTGGCAAAACCTAGCACAAAAGGCCACCGGTTCAAAACCGGTGGCAAATTAATTAATTGCCACCGGTTAACCGGTGGTATAAATTAATTTGGCCACCGGTTAACCGGTGGCAATTTACCTTTGCCGCCTTTTTTTTTGGAGGGATGGCAGGTAATTGCCACCGGTTAACCGGTGGCCATTAGTGTAATTTTTTTTTTCCCCTGCAATAATTCCTGTATTTCCTGCATATATATTTCCTGCATGTAATCCTGTATTGCTGCTATTATTTCTGCTGTAATATAATTATATATAACAAGATTTATAAATATATATTTAGACATTAATTATTAAAAACCAAATGCAATACAATAAATAAAGTATCATATACTACATAAGTACAAATTTGCACGATACTAACTTATTAACAATAAATAAAGTAGTCTAAAGTTTAATCAACAAAGTTTAAATTCAAAATGATGTAACATTTACAAATTGAAAGTGATGAAAGATGCCAACATGTCTCGTACTTGAATAAGGTCCTTGCTTGTTAACGGATCACCCTTTAGCACCTTGCAAAACTTGGAACATATAAACATTATGTTAGAATAAATTAGTTAAGTTAAACATGTGTAAATAAATATGCAAAAAATTAACTCACATAAAAAGAGCAACTTACTAAGTTTTAGGACGCATTTTTAAAAACATGTTTTCTACCTTGCCCATTTTCAACATTTTTTAACTAATGAGCTAGTTCTTTCTCATTACATGTCAATCACACTTAGTTTTAGGTGGCTAAGCCTTTTAATCAACACAAAAAGCAACTTGCTAAGTTTAAGGACGCATTTTATTCCTAAATGGCCTATATAAGGCCTAAATGACTTCTACCTTGCCTATTTTCTACAATTTTTAAATAATGAGCTAGTTCTTTCTCATAAAATGTCAATTATACTTAGTTTTAGGTGGCAAAGATTTGAAATCACATAAAAGAGCAACTTACTAAGTTTTAGGACGCATTGTGGTACTAAATGGCCTAAATAAGGCCTAAATGACTTCTACCTTGCCCATTTCCTACATTTTTTATCTAATGAGCTAGTTCTTTCTCATAACATGTCAATTATACTTAGTTTTAGGTGGCAAAGCTTTGAAATCACATAAAAAGAGCAACTTACTAAGTTTTAGGACACATTTTGGTACTAAATGGCCTAAATAAGGCCTAAATGTCTTCTACCTTGCCCATTTTGTACATTTTTTAAATAATGAGCTAGTTCTTTCTCATAACATGTCAATTATACTTAGTTTTAGGTGGCAAAGCATTGAAATCACATAAAAAAAATCAACTTACTAAGTTTTAGGACGCATTTTGGTACTAAATGGCCTAAATAAGGCCTAAATGACTTCTACCTTGCCCATTTTCTACATTTTTTATCTAATGAGCTAGTTCTTTCTCATAACATGTCAATTATACTTAGTTTTAGGTGGCAAAGCTTTGAAATCACATAAAAAGAGCAACTTACTAAGTTTTAGGACACATTTTGGTAGTAAATGGCCTAAATAAGGCCTAAATGACTTCTACCTTAACCATTTTGTACATTTTTTAAATAATGAGCTAGTTCTTTCTCATAACATGTTAATTATACTTAGTTTTAGGTGGAAAAGCTTTGAAATCACATAAAAAGAGCAACTTACAAAGATTTAGGATGCATTTTGGTACTACATGGCTTAAATAAGGCCTAAATGACTTCAATCTTGCCCATTTTCTACATTTTTTAACTAATGAGCTAGTTATTTCTCATAACATGTCAATTACACTTAGTTTTAGGTGGCTAAGCTTTGAAATCACATAAAAAAGCAACTTACAAAGATTTAGGATGCATTTTGGTACTACATGGCTTAAATAAGGCCTAAATGACTTCTATCTTGCCCATTTTCTACATTTTTTTAACTAATGAGCTAGTTATTTCTCATAACATGTCAATTAAACTTAGTTTTAGGTGGATAAACTTTGAAATCACATAAAAAAGCAACTTACAAAGATTTAGGACGCATTTTGGTACTACATGGCTTAAATAAGGCCTAAATGACTTCTATCTTGCCCATTTTCTACATTTTTTAACTAATGAGCTAGTTATTTCTCATAACATGTCAATTATACTTAGTTTTAGGTGGCTAAGCTTTGAAATCACATAAAAAAGCAACTTACAAAGATTTAGGACGCACTTTGGTACTAAATGGCCTAAATAAGGCCTAAATGACTTCTACCTTGCCCATTTTGTACATTTTGTAACTAATGAGCTAGTTATTTATCATAACATGTCAATTACACTTAGTTTTAGGTGGCTAAGCTTTGAAATCACATAAAAAGAGCAACTTACAAAGATTTAGGACGCATTTTGGTACTACATGGCTTAAATAAGGCCTAAATGACTTCTATCTTGCCCATTTTCTACATTTTTTAACTAATGAGCTAGTTATTTCTCATAACATGTCAATTATACTTAGTTTTAGGTGGCTAAGCTTTGAAATCACAAAAAAAAAACGCATTTTACTAGGTTTAAGGTCGTACCTCATCAAGATGTTTGGTGTTGGTACAATGAGTCGCTATGTCAAGCATGAATCTCATCACAAACAATCCACAATCAACTCCATTATCTTGTTGTGGGCACTAGCATAGGAACAAATCAAATGAATCAAACATCACATAAAATCCACAATTGTTCGAGCAATGTTTATTAAGATAATCACAATATGATGTGGTATTACCGTAGGTGATTTCCATGTAGGACCATCCGGAGCACGACCATGTATTTTCTTCATAATACTATAGGAAAGTAAATTCAAATTTGATTAGTTTGACTACTAAATGAGTTAGCTTAAGATAATCACCACTTGGTAGCTATATTTACTTTTGTAGTACAGAGGCCACGAGGTACTTCTTTGTTGATCGAGCTGAATCAAGGTGAAAGATTGTGTTTTTAGCAGGACAAATCACCATGAGAAACCAATGATACCTACATAAATTCACAATTCACAAACAAATCAATAATTAGGGTACAAAATATATTTCAAATGTAGAAAGAATTGAATTACACATGGTTAAACGTACTCCTGATAACATGGGGCGAATATGAACTCATCTCCCGCACGCATTGATTCCCTAATACTATGATTAACATAGTCCATCACCTCAGGGGAGTTGTTTAAGATTCTAGTCTCGGATGTCTGTTCGGGGCATAACCACCCAACTTTACCAGGGGAATTAGTGTCACTTAAGTGCTCCCGTAGTGCTCTACGTGCATGGACAATGGAAAATTGATTAACATATCAAGGATAAATAACACTAATATGAATTAACATATTCAATTTTAGTGCCATGTTCCCATACCTCATGAATATTTGAATGAGAGAAATGTTAAGGCTAGAACCTCCTAAAACTCCTTCACATCTTGTTTGTTTAACCATGCACTTGCATCCTCATCATAGTGGAACATTGCCTTAGGTAGTGCAAATTCAATGGGATCGTCACTAGGCAAATGACTAACACGATTGTGTAGAAAAGTTAAGTCCTTAGTGAGCGATTGAAGGACATTGTCTCCAACAAGTGGGGTAGGTTGCATGGCTGAACCTTTCGAAGAATTCTTTTTTGACACTTGTTCACTCTTCGACCCTTGTTCACTCATCTTCTTTGTAGGTTGATCAACGCTTTTGGGCTTCTCCACCTTCCTTCGCTTTGAGGTTTGGCCTTTTTTCGAAATCTAATCAAACAAAGTAAAAGGTATACGAACGCAATAAACAAGGATTTACCTGCCAAGGATGCACCGGCGGCCGAGGCAGCAGCGGCTGCCCAGGCTGCAGCGGCCGAGGCAGCAGCGGCTGCCCAGGCTGCAGCGGCCGAGGCAGCAGCTGCCCAGGCTGCAGCAGGCCAGGTAGCAGCTGCCCAGGCTGCAGCAGGCCACCCAGGCAGCTGCGGCCCAGGCAGCAGCTGCCGAGGCTGCAGCGGCCCAGGCAGCAGCTGCCGAGGCTGCTGCGGCCAAGGCAGCACCTGCCGAGGCTGCCGCAGCCCAGGCAGCACAATATTTTTTTTTTTTAAAAAAAAAAACCGAATAATATCTAATGGCATTCAGATTTGTTATTTAGCACATGTTAAAAAATTATTACCTCGTTGATCAACCTTACCCAAGCACGAGGCCATTGCACATAGCTACCTTTTGCTTGCCAAAGAAGAGTAATCCCATCATCCACTATAGGCACCGGTAGTGGGATGTTTTCAAACCCAGCTACGACAGAATTGATCCTGACCGCGTAATGTTGTGGCCAAAGCCCTTGGAAATGGACCGTTCCTCTCGTCGCTTGTGCACTACCATGCGCCACCAACTGCAACTCTTCACTATTTTATATCCCCGGGGCTAGAAGCGTACACTCGGTGTCTACCTACATCATTTAACGAAATTCACTTGTAAAAGCAGAAATTATAAAAAAAATGGTCTATTCCTACACAATTGATCATCTAACGAAATTCACTATGTTAAAAGTAATAGATTATCCTAAATTCACCTCTAAATTTGGAAATTCATGGGGTGTTGGATTATCAAGCTCCCTCGAGTCCGCATGTGTGGGAGTAACAACCTGCAATAGTTATTCAAAAATGTCACATTTGATCTCACATAACTCACTATGCCAAAACTAATAGATTGAAAACTACCTTATGTATCTCATCTGCTCCATCTCTATCTTCTTCTCCTTGTCCTTTTGGGTGGCTACTTGAGTCGACCGGTGTAGTCGAGGGGAACGACAAGGGTAAGTTCATTTGCTTCGCCCAAGCATTGAACTCACCTACTAACTCATTGCGTACTTGTTCCTTGATGGATGCCACCTTGGCATCCAAGTCCTCAAGTGAGTTAACACTTGCCCGAAATCTTCCCAATTTTGTGTATTCCGAACCCATGACTTTTTCCCATCCTAGAAACGTCCCTCCCATACCTACTACCCGGCCTGGATGGTAGGGCTTTCCCAAAGCCAAGTTGAACGGGTCTTTCTCTATAGTCGGGACCAGCTTGCCTTCAACAACTTCTGTAGTGTACTCAAGCTGTAGCATAAGAAAAAATGTCAACATGAATACATATAATGTTTTTAGATGGTAAAGTTGTGCAAAAGTTTCAAATAGCTTACAAGTTTATCAGCCACTTTTTTTTCCGGTTCTTTGATGACCCATTTTCCGGTTTCCTTATCAAAGGAATGTAGAGAACAAATGAAATCGCCAGCACGACTAACCAACGTAGTGATCGTGGAGTCGGAGGGTACTCCTTCTGCAATGCATTTGCCTTGTTTTGCTCTCGAAGTTCCTACATAAATACAAATGTTAGAATCATTACTGCAAAAAGAGTCAATATATTATACAATTCTCATTAGATTTACTAGTTCTTACAATTGCTTTGGGTCTTGTTTTTTGAATAACAAATTCTTTCCACTCTTCCTCCGTCACGCTTGGCCATATTTTCCACGGTGGTTCTTGTTCCTCAACAACATCCTCATTTCCACCTTCACCACCCTTCCCCTTGGAAGCTTTCTTATTGTGTTTCTTCTTCTTATAGATCCATCCATTGGTCAAACGGGTCTTGAAGCCTCTGAATCTCTCCGCTATTAAAGAATCAAACACCCTTCTCTTTTCAGGATCATTTGCAATATTAAACAGCTTCTGCAATCACAAATACAAACAATTATTATGTTAAATTCACTAACAACTATTAAGTGAAAGTATTTGTAATTGTGTAAATGTGCATTGAAACAAAACACTTGCCCTGGTATCATCCCAAAATGTTTGAATCAAGCCTGGAGGTACTTGCCGCCAACCAAGTGTAATCGGGATTTTGCGCGCACACATGCCAACTTGGTTTGCATAATTCCGAAGCCATTTGCCAGTAGGTCGTCCTCTTTTGTCATACTCCAAGACCATGGGACCGTTTGGCTTCCTAAAACTTGTTGTCGGACCCCTACCCTTTCTCTTAGCAGGAGCCTTTAACCCCCCTCCACCACCTGTGTTCAATTGCTCATGTCTTTGGCTATCAGTTTGAGGAGTAGCGTTCTCACCAACGACCTCAACAATTGTAGAATCAATAGGAGGCGCACGTTCAGCTGACAATTCAAATTCTACAAGCCTCCGCTCAAAAGCATCTTGTTCCTGATCTTCTGGCTCACCCAAATCAGTCTCCTTGTTGACATCATATGGCTCGTCCTTGTCCTCATACTCACCATCATAGCCATCGTCATCATCCTCCAAATCCTCTAGTATTGGGTCATGATCGTCCTCCATGAGTTGTAAAAACCTGTCATTACAAACATAAAACGATATTAGTTCCATAAAAGATAAAAATGTTGACATATAGGTCATACTACATGTTAGCATATAAAATAGGCAAGTAAGTTCACATGTAGATCATTTTTATTCTATTTTCATCAAATTGACTTGTAAAAATAGGCAACTAATTTCGGTACATGTTAGCATATAAAATAGGCAAGAACTTGTAAAAGTTTAGCAACTAAGTTAACACTTTCATTCATTTTTCCCAAAACTATTAATAAAATAACTTCACTTATGATTAAATAATACTTTTAAATGCTTACAATCTCAAATTAACTGTTGTAGTACCTCATTCTAACATTCCTTCGTTGTGGTCTGACCGCATATAACTTGTTTGGTCGTCTATATCATTTGATGCAATAGGTCTAGGAACAGTGAAAGGTGCTGAATCATCAAACGCATCGTATTCTTCCTCATCCTCAACATCTCCAATGCCTAGGATTCTTCTTTCCCAGCTAGCACAATGGACCATTTTGAATCGACTGGGTCAGTGACAAAGAACACTTGCTTAGCTTGAGATGCTAGGATGAACGGTTCCACACTATCATTCAAGTGGCCAAGATCTACAAGAGTAAAGTCATCATACTTGACATTACGCCTAATATTATCAACCCACTTACACTTGAAAAGTGCAACCGTGAAGTTACAATAATCAAGCTCCCATATTTCTTGAATTCGACCGTAGTATGACAATTTTGCATCGACAGGTGATTTATCCTTTGCACTTGCAAACTCCCTTGACGATGCCACAAGCGTTACTCCACTGTTTTGGGTCGACGAAGATTTCGAATCCCGACCCTTTGTCCAAAAAGTGTACCCATTGATGTCATATCCCTCAAATGAGCGAACATCATCCCTAGGACCATAAGCAAGCCACCTTACTGTATCGGTGACACTATCATCCAAACGACTCATCACTCGTTCACTAAACCAACTCACAAACCTCTTATTATGCAACTGCATCAGTGCCCTTTCACCTTTCGATAGAAATTCATCACGCAAACTAGCCATGTGCTCATCTAAATATGGGTGAACATCTGCAACATGGTGCAACACATAAAGGTGTGCTTGTAAGAACTGATCTCGATCAGGTGACATTCGTTTCGACCCAATTGTGCCATGACCATCTAGTCTCCCTTCATGTCGAGAAGCAGGAAGACCAATAGGTTCAGCAACGGCTAAATAGTCGGCCACAAAATTACCAATCTCCTCACTCACGGTCCCTTGAATCATGCTTCCTTCCGGATGAGCCGGATTCCTTACTTTATCTTGCAATGTGCCCATGTGTCTTTCAAAAGGATAGCACCACCTTAGGAAAACTGGACCACACAACTTAATCTCACGCACCAAATGTAGAATAAGGTGGACCATTATGTCAAAAAATGAGGGTGGGAAATACATCTCAAATTTGCACAAAGTCACAACCACATCCATTTGCAAAGCATCAAGTGTACAAGGATCAAGCATTTTGCTGCATATTGTATTGAAAAACGAACATAGGCTTGTAATAGCTTCCCTCACGTGCTTCGGTAAAATACCACGAATTGCAATCGGTAGAAATACTTGCATCAACATGTGACAATCATGGGATTTCATACTTGTCAACTTCATTTCACCACTTAAGGATACAAATCTTTTCATGTTAGATGAGTACCCAGAGGGAACCTTAATGCCGTAATGACATGCACAAAACATCCGCTTTTCTACCCTTGACAATGTGTAGCAAGCCGGTGGTAAATACTTCTTCTCAACCTTGCCTTGACCCTCATCATCTCTACTCTTTGAAGCATCCGCGGCCTTTCCCTTTCCCTTGCTCTTCCCCTTTCCTTTTTTCGAAACATTCACATTTTCCTATTCCGGTTCCTTTCCCTTTCTATCCTTCCCCTTTCTAACCTTGTCATGAGGCCATAATTCCGGACGAATCCCCATCTCTTGCAAATCTAACCGTACACCCTTTCCATCCTTTGTTTTGTCTGAAATATTAAAAAGCGTTCCCACAAGAGCATCACACACATTCTTCTCTATATGCATCACATCAAGGCAGTGCCTAACATCATGTTCTTTCCAGTACGGAAGCTTCCACAAGATTGATTCTTTTTTAAAAAGAGCTGTTGAGACCGGAGCTTTTTCATATTTTCCAAACACCGTTCGTATACCCTTAACTCGAGCATAAACCTCAACACCCGTCAATGGCCTAGGCGCAATCTCCTCCTCCACTGTCCCATCGAAAGCCTTTTTCTGCCTACGGTACGGGTGATCACGCCTAAGGAACCTTCGAGTCCTTAAGTACACATCTCTATGAGAATTCTTCAGGTATATGCTTGATGTGTCATCAATACAAATGGGGCATGCTTTTTTCCCTTTAACCTTGTACCCACACAGGTTGCCATATGCAGGAAAGTCATTCATGGTCCACATAAGGGCTGCACACAATGTAAACATCTCGTTCTTATGAGCATCAAAACAAGAAACCCCTTCGTCCCACATTTTCCTCAAATCGTCAATTAGTGGCGCAAGGTAAACATCTATGTCATTTCCAGGTTGCCTAGGCCCCGTTATTAGCAATGAAAGCATTATATACTTCCGTTTCATACATAACCAAGGAGGCAAATTGTAGATCACCAAAAGAACAAGCCAAGTGCTGTGCTGGGTACTAAGAGTGCCAAATGGATTCATCCCGTCTGTGCACAACCCAAGTCTTAAATTTCTGACTTCATTACCAAACTCCGGAAACTTCAAATCAATGTTCTTCCATTGCGGGGAGTCAGCCGGATGCTTCAGCATTCTGTTTTTCTGTCTTCCCTCGGCATGCCACCTCAAGTTTGTAGCGTCTTTTGGAGTTGAGAATAGACGCTTAAACCTTGGAATAATAGGAAGATACCACAACACCTTAGCAGGAGGTCCCGTCGTACCAGGATTGCAACTCATGCGCTTGTAGCGCGACTGCTTGCATCGTGGTCACTCCTCCAATTGTTCATACTCGTTACGATACAAAATACAGTCATTAGGACATGCATGTATCTTCTTATACTCCAAACCAAATGGACACATCAGCTTCTTTGCATAATAGTAAGACTTAGGAATTTCATTCCCATCAGGCAAGATATCACTTAATGCGGTCAACAAATAAGTGAAACTGACGTCCGTCCACCCATGCTTCGACTTAATGTTAAAAAGTGTTAGCACGGCAGAAAGTTTGGAGTATTTTTTGCACCCAGGGTACAAAGGCTTTTTGGAAGCCTCCGAAAGTAATTCAAACACATCACCTTCGACATTATGCAACATCCCATCCACGTCCTCATCCTCGACCTCATCTACTGGATCATCCTCAGCTCCATCCTCACCATCCTCAAAAACATATTCATCATTCTCACATTCTAACCCCACATGAATCTCATTATTGCTTCTGTCATGCACATCATTCCCATCAAGATCCCCACTATACTCTCCACTTTCACCATGCCAAATCCACACATCGTATTTAAGTCTAAACCCACGACAAAGTACATGATCTCTAATGATCTCAACACTATTGACCACCTTCACATTATTACAATCAACACAAGGATAATATAGGTCTTCCTCACCCATTTTGCGCTGATAAGATAAAGCCGTCTTGCAAAACTCTTGAACCCCATTCCAAAATTCCAATGTATCACGTCTACCATACATCCAACCACGAGCCTTCTCCATTTAGTAAAGTGTCTCTAAACATATATAGCAACATATTATGAATAATGTACAATTGCTACATATTTTACGTAAATCAACTTCAAGTACACACCGTGAATAAACCATTCATATAGTGAAAAAATGCATGTTTCCAAAGTGTCCTTATCACTCCAACCTAACCCATCCTTGAATGTCTACTCTCACTAGTGAATGTATGTCAACTTTCCAATTTTAAGGAAAATCCGGCAACACTTCCCCCCAGTTCTCCAAGTACACGATGTAGATAATTACTTACCCACATATGTACCCAGAGAACATGGTGAAGAAATGAAAAGCCAAGATGTTCCTTAAAATCGAAAAAAAGACATACATTCACCACCTAAGTGAGAGTAAACATTCAAGAACAGTCCCAACCGGGGACTATTCAAGACTTTCTCCTAATGAGAAAGCCTTGAACGGGTATCTAGGCATATGATGATGCAAACATTCAACATATTATGGCAATTATTTATAATTAAAATAGACACAATTTGTAATATCATGAACAAACTTTTATCAAATGGATAAATAAATAGAAAGAAATATAGCTCCATAAAGTTTCTAGTTCATACCAATATAGCAATTATAATGGATGTAATGTCTCGAACTTCCCACTTGAATAGCTAACAAACTTGTGCTTCTCTACATATCAATCTACAAAAATAAAAAATAAAACAACAACATATAAAAGTTAGTAATTTTGTCAAGAACTATATATAAAACAACCTAAAATTACACATTAAAACATACCAATTAATAATTACAAATTAAAACTTACTACCAAAATTCAACTAATTAAGTAACAAGGTTACTAATAATCTCTAATTTAATAAAAATTACCATTAAAACTAATGAAAATTCAAATAAGTTTTCTCCTAATCTCTACCTAATAATAATAAAACAACCTAAATTGTTCAAAATTTCTTAATAAAATAACCTAAAATTCAGAAAAATTAGGGTAAATTATATTCAAAACTTAATTTTAATTTTGCCTAAGCATTGTTCAAAATGCAAAATGAATTAAAACTAACCCTAGGTGGAGATGAAAGGGAGGAGAGATGCACGGTGGTCGGTGGTGGAGGACCTCAGTGGGGCGGCGGCTGGGCACAGTAATGCAGCGGCGAGGGCCGCGTTGCTGCTGGAGGAGGGCCGCGAACAGGTGGTGGAGTACCTCAGTGAGGGCGACGCGAGGGCTCAGTTGTAGCTAGGAGGAAGGCCGCGAATAGGTGGTGGAGGGGGTGCTCGACGGTGGTGGAGGGTGCAGCGGCGGCTGGGCGTCAGAGGTGGAGTTCGTGGTGGTAGCTAGGGTTGGAGTGTCCTGAAGTGAGAGTTAGAGTGCGATTTTTTTGGTGGTCGAATGAAACAGGAACTAACTGATGAAAGCTAAGAGAAATAATAATTAAGGACGCGCGATTTTTTTTTTTAAATACTCAGTTATTGCCACCGGTTCAAAACCGGTGGCCTTTAGATTATTGCCACGGGTTTTGAGTGAACCGGTGGCAATGTGGGTTTGGTTTGAACCGCGCATTTTTTAAGCCACCGGTTTTCAAAAACCGGTGGCCTTTAACCGGTGTTTTATTGAATTTTTCTACTATAATGACCTACACTTCCACAATTTTCACAGAAAGCATCATTAGCATTATTAGAAACAGCAGAAACATTAGCAACAAAATTAGGATTGTTAGTAGTAAGATTATCTAGTTTCTGACAAATAGAAGTAAGCTGGGCTTGCAATAAAGTGACTGAATCAACATGATGCTTGCCCTTGTTAGCAAAACCTCTAGCATTCCCATATTGGGAATTATGGATTGCCATATCTTCAATAACCTGACCTGCATCATCAACATTTAAATTCATAAATCTACCGCTAGCTGCGGAATCTAAAATTGTCCTAGATGCATTTCCTAAACCATTGTAAAAAGCTTGAATCAGCTGCCACTTCGCCAAATTGTGGTGGGGACACTCCCTCTAAAGATCCTTGAATCTTTCCCAAGCTTCATATAATGCTTCATCTGTCTCTTGGGCAAAATTCTGGATGGCGCTTCTCAATAAAGCTGTTTTCTCTGCAGGGTAATATTTATTATAAAAATTCAACACAAGAGTCTCCCAGTTAGTAATACCAAGTGCAGCTCTATTCAAACCATTAAACTATAATTTTGCTTTTCCACATAAAGAAAAGGGAAAAAGAATCTCCCTGATTTGATCCTGCGTTACCCCATTCTGCCTAATAGTATTGCAGTATTGACAGAAATCTGCAATGTGAATATTAGGATCCTCACCCTTTGCTCCACTGAATTGCTTTCTTTCTATCATCGTTATGAACTGGGGCTTGATCTCGAACTGGACTCCCTCGAGATCGGGCGTAGGAGAAAGATGTGGAAAATCCGTCAGCGATGGTTGCGAATAATCGCTAAGCTTGCGAGGTGGAGGTGGTGGTGGTGTACCCATCTCTAGTTCTGAATCAGAAGAATGCTCCGAATCACTAGAAGTAGGTAATGGATTTCTAGGAATATTATTACTCCCAGAACCTGCTAGGATCTGCTTGTAAAAATTCTTCCTATTATTAAAGTAACCAATATTTGTTGTGATTATAATCCAGAAACTGGTTTTCTATTCCTAATTAATTATTATAATCCAAATTATTAAAGTAACCAATATTTGTTGTGATTATAAACTATACTACGAAGATTATGAGTAAAGAGAATAATTAAGGAAGAAATCAATAATAATAAAGCCTAGGGCATAGGTTCACTAATAAACAATATTCCAGGGTAAAACACAATAATCAATCATCAATGCATTAATTAATCAGGTCATAAAGGGCTTTCGCTACGTATTACGATCACAGAATTAATTTACCGGTATTAAATCTCATCTCTCGAATCTCGACCTAACCATTTATAAATTAATCTGCCTATTGAAACTAAGCCTAAACATCAATTCTCATCTCTCGAATCTCGAATCAATATTGCTAAACTCATACAATTAAACCTGGCCAAATCTAATTGCATAGCATTTAAACAATCAATAGGAAATCAATTAAACATTAATAATCAACAATCATAAAATTACCCCTTCATATTATTTATTAGATCCCCATAAACCCTAGAAGGAAAACTACTCAGACATAATTAAAACTAAGAAAAACATAATAATTAAACAAGACATGAAGGAAATTAGAATGAATAAAATACTGAGATTAATTAAGAGAGAAATCGTACCAAGACGGCGGAATTACAATAGAGTTGAGGAACAAGAAAGAAAATAAAAGTCTAGAGAGAGAAAGTTGAGTAGAGAGAAGGAAGAGAATAAAAACTAGATAAGTAATAATGAAGAAGTCCTAATCTTGCCTAATAAAATTACATTAATACTAAGCAAGAATTATCCGCTAAAACAAATTAATCGGAAATCAAATTCCCTTAAATCTACACGCGCCCAGTCGGGCAAGGGGCCGCCCGACCGGGCCCGCCTTTTTTCCTCTCTAAGGGTTTCTCGCGCCCGTCCGGGCGCGTGCTCCGGGCGCTCCTCAAGCTTCGCCCCGCCCGGCCGGGCGCGCCTTCGGGCGGAGCCTTGTGGCTTGGGCGAGGCTTTTTAGCCTCGGTCTTCTACCTTTGGGCCTCCGAACTTGGCTCAAATGCCATCGAACTGAGCCCTTAGTCACTGATTTAATGCCTCCAATCGGCCTTGGGCTATCGAACGGGGTCGCGGTCTTCCAATACTTGTAGATGCTCCTCGAAAAGCCCGGGAAATTGCTCCAAGTACGCAAATTCCTACAAAACTCAAGCAAAACTACCAAAGCACTGGAAAACATAAATTAGTAATAAAAGTGACTCGTAGGAGCCAAAAACACTACTAATTACGACCAAGGGACGGGGATAAATATATATATAAAATGAACACATCAAAGCTTGGCTTGAGCTTAGTCAAAATAAAAAACTAACACCAACCAAAAAGGGGATGTTTTTTGGAAGAAAATTAAACAAATGTATGATAATGTTAGAGTATATAAACAAAAGTGTTTTGAGGAAGGTACTGAAGGGGTTACACAAGAAGATTTGTTAAAGGTTAGAGGTTTACAGCAACTTAGATGTCGGTAGAGAAGGATAAATGCTTCATGCTCTAAGTTTTGTGGTTCATTTGCCAGTGCTCAATCTACAAGGGGAAGTGGTGAGAATGATGAGGATGTTATGAAGACAGCATATAAGATCTATGCTACCGACAACACAAAGACAAAGTTGATGTCTAAAACCTTTCACGATCAGCATGCTTGGGATATTCTAACTCAACATGCTGCTTGGAAGCCGGCTGAAAATATTGTTCGCACTTGCAAGAAAAAGACATCCACTCAAGGCAGCGACTCAAAAAGAATGAGGATCAATGAAGATGCTAACTACTCATCATCAACAAACCCAGATACACCAACCAGTGGTGATATTGGGTGTTCTGGCTTCCCTTCAAGCAATGAATCCAGCCAAAACAAAGGTAAGAGTAAGATGGTGAATATGCCATCAGAAGCATGGAAAAATTGGTTGGACACGGTCCAAAACATGAACATAACACGAAAAACGGAAACATAAATTGAAATTACAAGATTGAAGTACCGGAGAGAAAAGGAAGTAGGGTTGTTTCAAGTGGAAAGGGAAAAGACTCAGTTAGAAAGGGAAAGAGAAGCAAGAAAGCAAAGGAAAAGTAATATGGAGTTGTTCAAGCATCTTGATTCAAAGCCATACTTATCTGAAGCAGATCAGGAGCTGAGGAATAGTTTGGTGAAAACGTTATTTCCATCAGATTAGTTAATTATTGTTCGCTTTCAGTTATTATGTTTGGTTCTAATTAATTAGTTTATGTCCACCATTGTTGTATTTCATTTTCTTCCGCAATTAAGTTTAAGTGTGTTTTAGATATTAATAGTTATGTTTTATTGTATTGTCGTTTTTAATTAATAATATATGTTTACTTACTGGTGTTTTTTTAAAAATAAATATATTATTTTATGACTTATTTACTAAAATACTAGTGCATTGATGTACATATCACTGCAAAAGTATCAATTATTTTTTGAAGAGTATAGTGCATTGATGTATGTATCATTGCAACAAGTAACAATTATTTACTGAAAAAACTGGTGCATTGATAATACACTACCTAAAGTATCAATATATAAGCATCTTTACGTACATGAGTTATCACAAAAATACAATTGATATGACTACTCAATGGAAGACATTTATTGTTTTGAGTAATGCAATTATTGTGTGTACGTATGTGTTTTGATAGCATATATACACCATTGTGTAATAAAATGGTTTATATCAATTTGCTTTTCATTCAACCTTCTATTCTCAAATTAAACTATCTTTCATAAAATATGTCTTTAGAAGAAACTTCTAACTCTTCTAATTCCTCTTCTAATTCTTCAAATTCTGAAAATGTTTCTAACCTACTAACCCAATTATCAAATGACAGTGATGACAAACGTTATGAAAGGCGTAGACAAACAAATCGAGCTGTTGATTGAATGATGGATCAAGTAATGATGTCCAATCCAGTTGAAATATATCAAACTTTAAATCACATTCCGAGGTAACCAAGGAAACCTGTTGAAAGACATGGTGAAGATGGAAGGACTCATTTATGGAATGACTACTTTGCAGATCCTCCGGTGTTCCCTGCACATCTATTCCGTCGAAGATTTCGAATGAGGCAACATGTCTTTCTCCGTATAAAAAACACTTTGGAAGAACGTCATTTGTTCTTTCAACAGAGGCAGGATGCTACTGGTAGATTTGATGCTTCAGCATTGCAAAAATGCACAATAGCTATGAGGTTAATAGCATACAACACCTCTGCTGATTCCGTGGAAGACTATATTCGGATTAGTGGATCTCTTGCAAGAGATTGCTTACAACATTTTATAGAAGGTATTGTCTCTTACTTTAGCGATGAATACCTTAGGAAACCCAATGAAGAAGATTTGTTAAGATTATTGAGAATTGGAGAACGAAGAGGTTTCCCAGGAATGCTCGGATCCATCGATTGCATGCATTGGCGGTAGAAGAATTGCCCTCTTAGATTGAAAGGGATGTTTTTTGGAAAAGCCGGAAAGCCCACATTAATTTTGGAAGTTGTGGCGTCATATGATCTTTGGATTTGGCATGCTTTTTTTGGGATACCAGGTAGTCGTAATGATATCAATGTTCTTGATAGATCTCCATTATTTCACGATGTGTTTGAAGGTCGTGCACCACCTATTAACTATGTCGTAAACAACCACCATTACAATATGGGATATTACCTTACTGATGGTATATATCCTAGATGGGCAGCATTTATTCCCACCATGTCCCTCCTACAAAACAAAAATTAAAGATGGTCTTTTTGCTAAGAAACGAGAAAGTATGCGAAAGGACGTTGAGCGTGATTTTGGGGTATTACAGGCTCGCCTTGCAATAATAAGAAATCCCGCTCTTGCTCGTGATGCATCAATGTTGGGAAAAATTATGATAGCTTGCATTATTATGCACAACATGATTGTTGAGGATGAACGAAATACATATACAACATATTATGATCCGACTGAATATGATCAAGCATCACCTCCATCTTCAAGCAACAGAACTAATAATGAACCCTTTCAATATCAAAACAGTGTAAATCGAATTGCAAGTTTGGATAATTACATGTCTAATAGAGCTCGTGTTTCTGATGAAGATATGCATAGATCCCTAAAATCGGATTTAGTGGAACATTTGTGGCTCAAGTTTGGATGTAATAATAGGCATAATAATCAACAGTAATGTATTATTTCACTTTTAGCTATCTTTATTTAAATATCATGCTAACTTTTTTTTCTTAAGAAATGTTTTATGTATTGGTGTATTTTTAAGATTTATTATCAGTTTCAAAAAAAAAAAAAAGATTTATTATCGTATTGTCAAATAATATGTTATCGTATCACTTTATCATTTTTTTTACTTAATTAACGATTATTAGATCACATTTTACTTTAACAATGAATAATTAGTAATTACTTTTAATTAATGTTGATTAAATAATGTAATAATTTATTATTAATTATTTAATTCATATAGTTATGATGGGGTAGAGTAAAAGTAAGAAAGAGAAAATCAATAACCACTAAATTAGAGGGCAACCAATGGGAGGACATGGGCATAAGTGGGTATGGGAGTTGGGCATGAATGAGGTGGAAGAGAGAGAAATTAATTAAAAATGTGATGACCACCATTGCCTTAGGCAATGGATGGCTATGCTCTAAGATGTTAAAATCCTTGTACTACAAGAGTCAACATTAACGCATTAAGCTCATTCAACATGCACCATTAAACACTTTGATTCTTTTTCGGGTCTTTCTTTTTCGGGAGAAAGTCGGTACCCTCCACAAAAATGACGGAAAATTTTGCTTTTTTGCATTTTTGAGTCAAGCACATCACAATACAATGCACACACGAGTCATGTACATTGAGTCATATCATGTCATATCACATCGAGTTAAGTCTAACACATGTGTCGAAACACATTAAGTCACACAAGAGTCACAAATGTGTCAAAACACATTGAGTTAACCTCAAGTCAGTCAATCACCTTAGGTCAACCCTAAGAAAAACACCAGTAGAGTTTTTTGGCAATTCTTTTGATTTTTACAGTATACAAGCATTCAGCAAAGCTCCTGTTCGCAGCCAACCGAACGACTTCAACAAACATTCAAGCATTCAAAGCTCTTTGTTCTGAGACGCGTGGACATCTTATCAAAGCTCTTTTGTTCAAAGACGCGTGGACATATCATCAAAGCTCTTTTGCTTACAGACGCGTGGGGCTGGACGCCAGAATGACATCACCGTATAACTGAATAACCCTTAATCAGTGACGAATGTCGTCTTCTCTTGATCTTTTTTCCACAGGGGTATTTGATGGAAGCTGGAATAGGCATCCATAAAACTCATCAAGGCATGTCCGGCTGTAGAATCGACTAAGCTGTCAATCTTTGGAAGTGGATAAATGTCCTTTGGGCATGCCTTGTTGAGGTATGTGTAATCAACACACATAGGCCAGGTACCATTCGGCTTCTTCACAAGCACAACATTAGCCACCTAGTCGAGGAAATTACAGGCCCGAATGAACTTGGCATCTAATAGCTTTTTAACTTCGGCAGCTGCCGCCTGACTTCTTTCCTCATCGTGATTCCTCTTTTTTTGCCAGATGGGCTTTATTATTGGGTCCACGACGATTTTGTGAACAGCGAGATCTGGGCTGACGCTTGGCATCTCTTCCACTTAAAGGCAAAGTTGTCTTTGAATTCTTTCAAATGGTGCAAGCTTGCACCCAGAACAACATAAGCAACCGTCCCAACCTTTACAGTTTGTTCTAGACGGCTGTCATCCAGAACGAGATCAATGTTTTCACCAGCCGGTTCGGGCCGGAGCTCATCTGACCGTTCACAGGTTAGTAGTTGCTATTTCTTCTCTTTCTTCACATCCACCAGCTGAGTAGCTTTTCTTTTCTTTCCTGCTACTGGTGGGGATGGATTGGCATCCTTGACATCGTCAAGGTCTATTGGTTCCTTCCCTTGGCCGTCTACGGCCACAGTATTTTTGACGGCTGAGAGATAGCACTCCCGGGCCATCATCTCATCCCCGTTCAGGGAACCAACAGAGCCATCATCCCTCTCATATTTGATGAGCGTGAGAGACAGGATGATTACAGCCTTAGCTTTGAAGAGGGTTGGCCGGCCAAGAATAATGTTTTAGGCGGTCAGCTCCTCAACGACCAAGAATCTAACGACTATATGTCGTCCCTCTCCTCTTTCTCCCAACTAGATGGGTAAGTCAGTTCTTCCGGCTGGGTTGACCATCCCACCCCCAAAGCCAACTAAGGGGTGGGTAACCGGATGCGTGCTGCTGGTGTTGTATTTCAAAATCTGCAAGCACCGGAGACAGATGATGTCCGACGAGCTGCCGGTGTCAATAAGGATCCGGCTAACCAGTTGGTTGGCGACCTTACATTCAATGATGACCGGGTTGTCATGCGGACGGTGAATGCTTCCCCGATCCTTCTCAGTTATGAGGACATTTGGGAAGGTGGAACTAGCAGACGCTTGCTCATCATCATCCTTATCCATCTTTCGAAGATGGCACTTGGTGCCCTGGATGGTAGGGCCACCACATGAGAATCCGCCTGCTATAGTGTACACCGGATCCTTGTAGGTATCGGAACTACTAGCAGGCTAATGGGTAGTCTTGGATCACTAACCCTTGTTCTTCTTCTTTGCCCCTGCGAGGGACTTAGAAATGTAGGACTTCAACATCCCTTTGTCAGCTAGACGGTCCAACGTCTGCTGAAGACTAAAGCAGTCGTTGGTGTCATGGCCAACTTCCTCATGGAACTGGCAGAATTTGTTTTTGTTCCGTGACTGGACATAACTCTTCATTGGATTCTGCTTCTCAATAGACAGCCGATCCTTTACCTCAATGAGGATGGAATTGTAGTCTTTGTTAAACTCGTACCGGGGAACGTATGGTTGAAACTTTTTTTTCTTTTTCTGGGACGACTACTTAGAATCATTGATTGCTTAGACTTCTTTTCTCTTCATGCTCTCTTCTTTCTTCTTCGCCGGCTGAGCAGACCGGCTCTCTTTTTGTTTGTCAGACTTTTTGGAGTCCGACTGGCTGCTAGGCGTGCAGAGATCAATTGCTTGAATATAGCTTTGCGCCTCCCTCAGGGTCGCCTGCAGCGTAAATGCCCCTTTTCTTACAAGGTCGAACTTGAAGTTCGACCCGTCTCTCATACCCTTGAAGAAGTCTGTAAATGCTACCTCGTCAGACAGTCCCTGGATCTGGATTCGGACCAGGTTGAACCGCCTGACATATGAGCGTAGCCCTTCTCTCTCACCCTGCTTAATGGTGCTCAAGTCTAAACTTGTTTTCTTAGCAGGTATGTTCATTGAGAAGTTAGTGGCAAACAAGAAGGCTAACTTCTTGAAGCAATCAATATATCCGGCTGGCAAGTTGCCAAACCATTGTTGGGCAATGCCCTTCAATGTAGCCGGAAAGCATCGGCACTAGGTGGCATCGTCCCAACCCTGCAAGCACATGAGGTTGGTTTATGCCATCAGGTGGTCTTCTGGGTTGGAGGTACCATCATAGGTACCCACCAACACATTCTTAACCTTGGCCGACTAGGCCGCCTCGGTTTTGTTCTTGGCAAACGCAAAGGGTTGTTGACCAAGCTTTAGCAGCCGGAGCTGCCAGTCCAATGGCTGGACGTTGTTGTATGCCGCCTGACCTCCAAATGGGGGTGACTGCATGAATTGGAGGTCATATTGCCCATAATGCGCCTGGGGTGCGTATGGCATAGACCCTATCATCAGTTGAGGTTCAGTGTTAACGGTCTTGCCGCCTATTCGACTCTCATGCAAGGACAGTGAGTGCCTTACAGAAGTTTCTTTGAAGTTGTCCGAAAAGCTCGAAGTAGAGGCTGACTCAGACAGCTGCTGGTGTCTTTTCCGCTCAATGATGTGTCGAGCGTTAGAGACGGATTTTTTACTGGCCTCCGGCTATTCTTGCCGAGGCTGCCTCTTAGGCAACATAATCTTGCTCCAGTCAACTTTTGCGGTTGCCTTCTCCTTCTCCTTGGGATGGGAAGATGGTTGCCTGTCCTTGACTGGCTTTTTCCTCCCGGTTAGGGGAGTCTTTTTAGCCGGCTGACCCTTACTAGAGCCAGCCTTGTTTTTGTTGATCATCTCCTTGATTTCACCCTTGAAGGAGTTCATGAATTTCATGAGCTCGTCCCGGGTGACTGGAGCCTCTCCTCTGGCCTTTCGGGTTTCCCCTTTTGACCGCCCAAGGGGCCGCTTGCTTGGACTTGCCTGGTCTACATTACGTTCCAGTTGGTCCTTGGAACTTCTATACTTGGAGAAAAAGGAGCCATCCTTGGCTACATAGGTCTCCACATCGTCATCATCATCATCATCTTCTTCCTCAGTAAAGACCTCCGGCTGAGGCTGAGAGAACAACTGAGGAATTCCAGAAGTACCCGGTTGATAAACGGGTTGAGGGTTATCTTGGTTACCCGGTTGGATAACCGGTTGCAAAGTAGTAGGATCAGGAAGTGGTACAGACTCTTGAACCATCTTAGAGGTACTTTCCCCATAGACGGTGCCACATGTTTTGGGTGTTTTTGTCCCTCGGGAGAGTTACAACTCGAAGACTGGTCCGACTGGATCTGTACCTGTAAAACAACGAAGACTCCGGATGGTGGAGCTCCGCCTCCAATGATCAAGTCAGTAACTCAAAGAGGAGTAAAAAGGTGCGGAAATTTAGGTGGGGATCTGCCTAGATTCCAAGCTCAGATATTCTCTGATGTGAGAGAAAATGGGGTGTAATAAATGATTGTAGATGTCCCCAAAATGGGGGAATATCTCCCTATTTATAGGATCATTGGGAAAAGTGCCATCCCCTAGGTCAGAATGACCTAGGACAGATGGGATACGCCGCAAAAGAGCGGATTTTGGGGGAATTGGACCCTTAAAGCTGCAATTATGAGGAAGTATCTGGGATTGCCACGTGTCAGCTGTGGATTAGTCAGAGGTGACTTGCCAGCCTCTGACACGTAGCATGCCCTCATTGGTCCAAGTGTCAAGGGTAAAAATACCCCAAACACTCATGACACAAGATGACAAATGGGAAATGTACTTTGACAGTGCATCCAATCAAAAAGGATGTGGCGTATGAGTGTTACTCATAAGTCTAGAGGGAGCACATACTCCAATCTCTGTCAAACTAGACTTTGAGGTTACTAATAATTCCATGGAATGTGAAGCGTGCATTATTGGATTAGAAGCAGCAGCTAGCATAGGTGTGCAAAAATTAGAGGTATATGGAGATTCTAGTTTGATTATAAATTATATACTGAAAAAAGTGGAAAATAAAGAACTCGACAATGATATTATACCAAGCACACTTAGAGCAACTCATCGAACATTTTAAACATATTGGTTTCAAATATCTACCAGGGATGATAATCAATTTGCTGATGCGCTAGCAAAGTTAGTCTCAATGATCAACATTCCATATCACTTAAATATGATGCCATTATGCATTGATAGAAGAGAAGAACTAGCATATTGGAACGCAATAGAGGAAATAAATGACATCGAAGGAGACAATCCTTGGTATGATCATATCCTCCAATATATTATCCATGGCACATATCCTGAAAATACTTCATCGAAAGACCAAGGAGCCTTGAGAACACTTGCGGCTCAATATGGTCTATTAAATGGTCAATTATGCAATAAAGGACCTAATGGTTAAAGTTTATTGTGTATAGACTAACCTGAATCCCCACGCCTTATGGAGAATACTCACAAAGGTGTTTGTTGACCTCACATAAATGGTAAAATGCTTGCAAAAAAATTCACGACAAGGGTACTATTGGTCCACTATGGAACATGATTGCATACAATATGTTAAAAAATGTCCAGAGTGCCAAATGTTCTCTAATTTACAACACCTTCTACCATCCAAACTATACAATCTCACTTCCCCTTGGCCTTATTCAACTTGGGGAATTGACATAATTGGTAAAATTTCTCTAACAGGAGCAGGAGGGCACGAGTACGTATTAGTAGCCATCGATTACTTTACCAAGTGGATTGAGGCTGCTTTCTTACGTGAATATCAAAACTAAACATGTCGCAAAGTTTCTCGAACGAAACATATTTTGTAAATATGGAGTTCCACATTACCTAATTAGTGATCAGGGATCTCAATTCAAAGCTGAAGTCGAGACCCTCTTAACTCGTTATAAAGTAAAACATCATCACTCATCTCCGTATAGACCTCAAATGAATGGAGTTGTAGAATTGGCAAATAAAAACAAAACAGTCATCATTAAGAAAATGGCAGAAAATTATAAGGACTGGCCGAATAAACTACATTTTACACTATGGGGTTATAGAATGTCCATACGAACATCAATAGTATTAACTCCATACTCCTTAGTTTTTGAAATGGACGCAGTTCAACCAATCGAACTGGAAATACCATCCCTACACATCGTACTCGAAAGTAAGCTACAGGAAACTGAATGGGTAAGAGGGAGGTATAAAGAGCTTTTATTCCTCGATGAACGACAATTAAGAGCTTTGCATCATGTACAAGTCTACCAACGACGCATCGCACGTCATTTTAACAAAAGGTTACGACCTAGAAATATTAAAGAAGGTGATTTTATACTAAAGGAGGTTAGGAGTCCACCAACCAATCCAAGAGGGAAATTCAAAGCCTAATTGGATAGGTCCCTACTGCGTAATTGAAATCCTATAGGAAGGAGCCGTCAGATTAATGGATATGGGGGGTGATGAAATTCGTCAATTAATAAACATTGATCGACTTAAAAAATATTACATATGAAATCTGGATAAACTCGTTCATTCATTAAATAAACCATTTTTTTAGCATTCAATTGAAAGATTCTAAGTGTTATGCACTTTACCGAATAACACGGTAAAGTACATAACACTTGGGGGGTAATTTAAATATAAAAGGACCATTCTAAGTGTTCATATTTTTTCGAACATCACGAAAAACTCTTAACACTTGGGGGGGAGGGGATAATGCGAAAAATAGTAAAAAAAAAATTTTAACACACGTAGTACAGGTGTCGCGCGCAACCAGAATAGTTGCGCCCAGATGTCATGCGCAACAAATCATGTTGCACGCGACAGGCTCGCGCAACCTCAGACGTTGCGCGAGCCACCTGATGATGAGCTGCGAACCCAGAATTTTTACGCTTGAATAGAGTTGCGACTTTTACTTGCGATAAAAGAGGGGTGTTTCTTGAAAATAACAAATACTCGAAATATAAAAATTAAACTTTGATTTTAGTTTTTCCTAAACAAAGTTTGATTAATTTTTCATTTAATTTCTACATAAGAGATTAAAGAAAAATAAACAATAATAATAATAAAAATAAACATTGCAAAGAACTACGCAAAGGCCTGATTCGTAATGATTCGGTCATATCAAAAGAAAAATATAAAGCTCATTTTATTTCATTCAAAATTCAAAAATAAGAGGCACTATTGAACTAGATAATAAATAAAAAAAAACATATTAGCGATTATACTTTATTAAAATTAAACTAATGAGAAAATTGTGTAACACTCTAAGGCTTTACTATGTCCTCGATTATCACAGACGACGGAGGCGTAGTTTCCATCGCAGTAGTGTCATTAACCTTAGAGCTTTCCCCTTCACCCTTCTTTTTCACCCACACATTATTCATCAATTTAGGAATTAGGGTCTTTTCAACTCTTTTCCCTTTCCTTTAACATTTGTTGGGGGCTTTTTGTGAGTATTTTGCGATGGTTCTTTAATTATCACACCTTGGTTGTGCTGGTTTGGAAGGAGCCTTCCTCTTTGTTTCCTTCGAACAAGCCTCAGGAGATGAGAAGTCCAATTTTCTTCTCACTCCTTTGTTTTGGCCACTAGAAGGAGTAGTGGTGGCCGAATGCATCAAAGGCTTAGGTGGATTGCGAGCCGTGGCGGCTTGATGTTGTGATCGAGCCTTGTTTAACTCGCACTTATCTGCCGCATTCATCTAAGCCTGGTTAAAGGAAGATAATACATTACTCGTAGTAGGATTTTGTACTACCCATCTAGGAAGACTTGATCAATATTCCATCCAACAAGGAATTCGTTCGGGTTTAAAGATCACATCTTCAGGGGCATCACAATCCTGCGGGGGAATAATTTGTTTCATCCCATATTGTCTCATCACCCTGCAAGGAAAAATATAAGTAGTACTAGATAGGCCTAGAAGCCTAATATAGGGGCAATTAAAACTAATCCCAACCATACTACTTATGTTCCACCAAGGAATGACAAAGCGTATGTTAGGAACCCCGTGACAAAAAAACGACGTCCATTCTTCTTCATTCTTGTGTTTGTAGAGAATTCGACATCCAGGGAGTGTCCTTACTCCATTAGCCTCAAGGTTTTGTGGCTGATCAACAATTCACAAGCGCTCCATGAGCCAAATCTGAAAAAATAAAAAAATAATTAATTTGCGATTTTACACAAGCAGGTGACGCGCTCATCAAAATTAGTTGTGCGCGCCATCTGCGCGCATCACAGAAGATTGTGTTGGTCATTCTAGCGCAACTTCTTAGCTTGCACTACTATACGACGAAAAAAAAGAAGTACGTGTAATAGGAGTGGACTTCCCGTGAATCCGTTCTCGTTAGGGTCTCCTCTAAGGCGGTTCAAGCATAGAACGGTTTCCGCCAAAGCTAAAGGAGCGGATGAATGACATCCATCTATCTTCTCTACTATGGACACCATGGAGTAATCATCATATTTTTTACCTAGCCTAAGTAAACAATTAACAACAAGACAATAACATAAAGCACGAATTTTAAAGCGTTGTTAAGTCGTTGTCACGAGAGGCGACGAAGTGTTCAATAAATTGGATCAAATTTACGCCTTCTTCAATTCCAATGTTTAGTCATATCATTGTCAGTCAAACCAAAATATCTTTGAAATACAAGTTTGGGATCTGATAAGATAGGTGCATAGGTCACAAGGAGAGTATTTGCAGGGAAGCCTAGCAAAGCCTCGAACTCACCAGGTAGTGGGACAATATCGTCCCCTTTAAACAAGAAAAGATGGTGGTTAGAGTCCCAATAATTGACGGCTGTAAACACCCATTTGTGTCTCCCCAAAACCAAACCCAGTGATGAATACCTGTCGCGTCGAACCATAATCGAATAAGGTGAAATTGTGGAAAAGTCAAGTGTTGCGGTTAGTTTTTATTAAAATCTTTCTTTCTGTTTTCAAAAACCCACTCTATTTTATGAAAACGTCCAATCTAGTTTAGTTTGGTCCATGATAAGGGTACAATAATAATGTAGTTGGAAGGGGCTTGAAAAGTCCTTTCCAACGATATATTATAAGCCCAATTCCGATGAATAATGAGGAAGTTATGGCCAAAATACTAAACTGGGCCCAAACCGGATTTTACCTACGACCCAATGATCATGAGGAGGGATCAAAGTTTTAATCCTATTCCGAAACTAATTAGGATTGATTAGAATATTCTATAAGTTTCTAAAATATCTTAATTATCCTTTTTTGAAAAGACAAGATCATGGAATTTGATTTGAATATAAACTTTCCTTTTTAAAAACTTTCCTAATTCTATTCGGATTTAAAGATGTTCAAAGATAGTCAGATATTATTTTCGTGCCTCATATATTTTATCCAAATTTTATATTATTGGATAGATCTTGAAATTCTCTTTCCAATGATATATTATAATAATAAATCCGAGCTATAACGAAAAAGATATAAAAGATATACGAAACTCTATCCAAAACTGACACCCTTCTACTATTTCGTTCATATCTTTTTATATACAAAATATTTTAATCTGATTCTAATTGAATTAGAAAGTAGACTTCAAGAGATTTCCAAAGACATATTATATGACTTATTTAAACTTCTAGATCAAAAGATATGATAAAAACAAAATCCGCAAAAAACTGTCTTGTCGCGAAACGACAAGCCTGTCGCCTGGTGACAAGATAAATTTCTGGCGACAGGTCTAGTTTTCTGGCGACAGGGTGGAGTATTGTTCCTTATCAAATTCTATGATTTTCCGGACTATTTTCCTATAAATAGGGTCCAAACCTCTGTTTTTATTCATCAACTTTCATCAATTCTCTAAATCAACTTTCATTACAATAATCAACTCTCATCAAGAATTACTTAATTCTTTTCTTTTCTCTCTTTCTAAACCAACCTTTTAAACACAATACCGCATACACAAGATTTAGAATCACCTAGCCAAGTTCGAAGTTGCCTTCGCCCTAGACGTGAAAGGTTTAATATTTTTCTGAGGGTTTGGTCCCAAATCCAGTCTAAACTTTTTAACTCTTTCTTTCAATTTATTTAATTTAATTCTTTGATTTATTATTTTCCTTAAAGTTTACTTTCTTGTGTATTTTGTTATTAGAAAGAAGTACGAGGTTTCAAAGTAAGTAGATTAGCTTATTCTCTATTTCTTTAACAATGTAGAAAGCATGCTTATTATTGTTTAATATTCCTAGTGTCATGTTAGGATGCTTTTAATGCTTTCTAGTATCATGTTAGGATGTTTTTTATTGCTTTCTAGTGTCATGTTTAGGATGCCTTTACTCTTTCTAATAGCATGTTAGTACCATGTTAGGTTTAAAGCTTTGATCTTTATGTTTAGTGACATGCTAGGATTTGTTATTAATCTTGTTAGTATCATGCCTAGGATCTTGCTATTATATTTAAGCTTTATTATTAATATGATGATTGTTATTATAATATTGTTGTTATTATGTTGTTTGATATATTTATTATTATTGCTTGATCACACCTTTTATGATTGTTAAAGGGAATTTGTACTTGAAATCACGCTTAATAAGATAATTAATAATTTGGTTTAGGCTGATGTGATTTTAATTCAAGTGATCGCCAATAATAGTCTTATTTGTGCATTAATATTCAACCAACATAGATAAACAGGTTTAGGTTTAATATAATGTTTGTATGTTATTCGAAAAGCGCACATGAATACGAGCAGAATAAAGTAGAGGCCTATTTTATAGGGCGGGTCCTTTCTTTTGTAGATTTGATTCGTACCCTCATCCCCGGACCCTGTTTTGTTCAAGACCTTATGGAGTTGATGGTCCTTTTGGATTGTCTTTTGGGTTTACAAGTTCCTAAAACTTGTTGGCGACTCTTTTGCTCTCTTTTCTTTCCCTTTGGAACGCCACCATACTTTAGTGTATGATCACAGTGGGGTTCAAGTTTGGGGTCATAATGCTTGAAATAATTCCCTACAACGGCGGCATGTAGAAAATAAAAATTTATCACTAGTTGCATGTAACTCAATAAAGAGTCTAGGTGGTAAATTTTGAAAGCTAATTTGTCCTCGGTTGAAAAGGAAGTGACCCATTGCTTCAAACGTTGTTCAAAGGTTTTCACCATTGTTCAATACAAAATAAAAACAGAATTTAGAGAGATTATTAATTCTTTTAGTTTCTTATAATATTACTAAGCGATTGGATATGAGATAATCAAAAGCCTACACGAAATCACGTTAAATAGACCCAAGAGGGGCAAATTTTCGGCAATTTTCACTCAAAGGAAAGTTCACCAGCAGACGGCACATGCAACTCACAAGTTGCGTGCGCCAGCCGCACGCAACCAATTTACATGCGCGCAACTCATCTAGTTACGCGTGTTTGGTCTGTCACGGCATGAGAGTTAGATTTAATTGTTTTCGTATTTTGGACTACATAATAACGGAAAATTGACGAAGTCTTAAGACTAATCATACACTTTTTTTGTTAAATCTTGTGTCTTTTTTTTTCTTGACTTTTTCTTTATTTCTTTCTTATTTTCCTTTTTTTTATTCCCTTCTTTTCCTTTCTCCTTCCTTTTCTTTTTCTTTTTCCTATTCTCTTTCCTTTGTCTCATTTTGTTATTTTTTCAAGGGAGGTAAGTCGGGAACCCTTCCCTCCCTCGGAAAATTTTTTATTTTTGTTTATATATATAATTAATAAAAAAATGTATGCATGGAAGCAAAAGAAAATAATAAGGACATATATACAAATATGTGTGTCATATGTACATAAAAAAAAATATATAAGTAAAAAAATATAATAAAAATAATAAAATATGTACATCTGTTTCCTAAACTAAAAAAAAATGTGTACAAAGGAGGTCAGGGTGTTCGGCGACTCGCAGACGGCTGCTGCACGTACTGCAAAATCCAAACGAAGATTAATACATAAAATGTGTGATAACTTCGTTCAAAGAAAAAAAAGAGAAATAAACTTACCACGACCATCCGATGATCACGGCATGACAAAGTAACGAGGGCTCTCTGATAAGCAGCTCGGAAAGCACGCAAAGTCCTCACCATGCTGTTCACGGTCTCTCGCGGAACCTGTTCCAAAATTACAAGGACAGTTAGTAAACAAATGTATATGAAAATTGCAACAAAATAAAAAAAAACAAATAAATACATATACAAAAGGAACATACCGACTCAACCGTCTTGGGAACAAACGGTATCTCCTCGTCCTCCGTTGCTGGAAGGATCTCATGAATTACCGATCCAACAACATCAGTATACTTGATCTCCGCCGTAGGAGGCACCCAACCACCTAGCTTAATTGACCCGCTAAAAATGCAATAAAAGGGTCAAGGTTCCGAAAAAAAATAAATATAAATAAAAAAAAAGAGTTAAAGTACTAACCAAAACAAAAGCTGGGAAAGGAGTTAGCTTGGATGCAATGAAAGTCGAATAAGATGTATCCGGCAGCACGAGCTGCTCCGTTAGATAACTAGGGATCGTCTGAGCTTGATCCTCGGTAGACATCAAATCCGGACACAATATCCAGAGTGGACGAACCGTAGGAACCAAAGGCTCCTCGGATGTAAGCTGCCAGAGAACATGCTCGCCTAAAAACCAAGCATCTGTCCTCTGAAGCACCGGGAGTCCCAAATAGAGGGCCTGGAAACGGTAACGAATCATGCCAGAACGGACAGCCTTAGGGACTCCGTCGATCAAACTCCAAGGACGGAGATCGATCTACAAAATACAAACACATGAAAATCATTAAAAAGAAATAATATAAAAAATCAAAGAGAAAGGTACACGTTATATTAAATTACTCACCGACGCACGAGTCGCCGAAAGAATCCTCTAGCGAAAGTCGCAGGCTGAACTGGCTCACCTCTTCCTAATCGCGACTAGTCGATGGCCGATAGGTTAGCGAGCAGCACCGAGCACCCTGGGGGCTAAGAAAGGCAGGTACAAGTATCCCCAAGCCTAAAAGAAAACCAAAAAATGTTAAGCTTAAAGGGAAAAAGCAAAAAGGATGATTGAAAGAAAATTTAAACTAAGTACCTCAAGGATACGACCATGCCACGTAAGGGAGATCCGAGGCGCCTCAGTAGCTGCCGCAGGATCCATCACCCGGGTCGCCTTGCCTATAGCTGTAAGCATATGGGCATACGACACCTCCACCCAGCTCAGGTTACCTACTTACCCCAAATCATTGAGGCAAAAATAAGTAACTCGATAGCGAAACTCTCTCCCCGATCACTATAAATTGTGACGAAAAGAACTTCAGCAATGTATAGTCGATCAACCTCGTCGGCCGACAACTCATCAGCAAGAACCGAGTACAAACAAGACTGCAGGCACACGTGAAGGGCCGCCATAAGACGGTCCCCCACAAGGTCATGCAGTCTCTCTTATGACCCTTTAACGATATCTATGGCTACGGGCTCGCCTCCAAAAGGAAAACCTATAATCATAGAAAAATCGTAAGGGGTAACCGTCATCTCTCCCCACGGAAATTGAAAAGTGTTGGTGGAATCCCGCCTAAACTCCAGCAAACCGCGAAGGAAAGTTGACGACGCAGGCTGATTCGATAAATCCCGTAGAGCCGTTAGCTGGGGGCTGATCCCTAAAAGCTCCACAATCTCCTTTACCACCTTGGTTAAACTCTCAAAACGAGCTTGCAGGTCAACAGAGCCGTATAGACGCATGCTAGGCTCACTATAAAAAAAGTAAAGAATAATAAAAACAGTTAAAAATAGTCATGGCTTGAGAAGGAAAAAAAAAACAAAACAAAGGCGTAAGAGACTCACAATGCCGCACCACCCTCTGATCGAGACGTGATGGTCTGGGTCCCACTTAAGGACCTTAGGGTCCAGTTGGGGGGAGCCTCCCAAACCACATCCTCTTGGCGACGTCGATCACCTCCAATGTGTCGCTCCCGAACCTCCTCACGAGGACAAGTCACCCTCTTTCGAGGGCGAACCGCCTCGTCAGGTACGAGTACTCCTAGAACCTCCTCAGCATCGACGAATGGCGGCGAGTCCATGCTATGAATGGATAAGGTTTCTTTATGACGTGGGGAAAACTAGGTCGTTGGGCTAATCTTCCCTAAGCCAAACAAAATTTATAAACACTCAACAAACCTAAATACAAGTATAGAGGTAAGTCAAGGGTCGAACCCAAAGGAACGGTAATGCTTAAGTGCTTCCAATTATATGCCTAAGCTAGGTCGAAGACGAGAGATAAAAGGTTACTCTAACAACTACTAAAACGAAGAAACCAAACGAATATAAGAGCTAGGGATTAGGATCCGCAAATAATAGCAATGAACATAGCAAATTGAAATGGAAAGTCGACTAAGTCAAGCAATGTGAGGGAAAATCAATCATGCAACCAAAAGAGCATGTCGAGCTATTCTCCTAGAGGTCTAACTAGCGTCAACTACGATAAACTCTAACTCGGAAACATCACAAGATACCTCAATCGTGTAAATGCAAGCCACAAATCAATGGTCCGTATCAATGTGAACTTACAATGCAATCTAGTGTGAATAATAAGGGTGATCAAGCCTAAATCAAACACACACATGCACATAATCAATTAACCAATTTAATCACATCATGAACTCCATCAAAATCCCCAATCTACATCAATTCATTACATTATACAAGCTTCACCAAATCCCTAACCAAACAACTACTCTAGCAACATCATCAATTCAACCAACAACTAAAGAAATCAACAATCTACAATCAAAGAATCAACAATTAAAGAAGAACAATTACTCTAATCAAACATTAATCATCAAATCATCAAAACTCAATCAAAATCAACAATCTAAACATGAATACTAAACAAAACAATAAATGAGATAGAGTTTAGAAATGCTCATTGATAATAGAGTAGATCTCCAATACAATTGTCACCATTGGATCTTCAATCTCTCAATCACCATTGAAATTCTTCACTTTCTCTCTCTAAAATCTACTCCTAAAACTAACCCCTAAATCTAGAGAGAGAAGCTCTCAACTAAGCTAAGAATATAATCTAATTCTCTTTTGAATCTTCTTACAAAAATTGGGTTCAAATAGGTATAAGAAGAGAGAGAAAATCGTCGAAATCCGATCGGAAAAGACCCACGCTGGTGCGGCCACACAACAGGGGATGTGCGCCCGCACCACCATGATGTGCGCCCGCACAACCATGGTGTGCGGCCGCACATCCCTCGTGTGCGCCCGCACATACTGCGCGTGCGGCCGCACTCAGCTGGGTTTCTTCGAATCTTCAACTCTTCAAGCTCAAGGGCTGCACACATGATTTATGATGGTGATGGAGGACAAGGTAGGCAGAAGCTAAGGCTTATTATTGAGGGCACACACTTCCTTTGAAGGGAGCACAAGAGAAGAGCCAAGACTTGGAACTTCCACTTCTTTGCATCTTGAGCTTCCCAAACTCCATGAACTTGATCCAAAAGCTTCTTCCACCATAGTGGATCACCAAAATCAAGACCCGAACCTCTTCCAATACCTACAACCACGAAAATAGAGCAAATAAAGAAGAAAAGGCTAGAAAACCAACGAAATGCACAAAAGCTACAAAATAAGAGAAGAAAGGTAAAACTAAGCAACAAAGCATAAAACTAAGCACTTATTAAGCATGAAAGCTATGAAAAGAGAATAGAAATGACCTAAATGCTCGTCAAATGTGTGCCATTTATGACACACATCAAATACCCCCAAGCTTACCTTTTGCTCGTCCTCGAGCAAAACAAAACCAAGGGAGCGGAAATGACGAGCTTATTAAAACAAACTAAAGAAGAGACGAGATGAGAATATACACTAACTCACTTTCGTAGGAATCACGGTTGTTTTTAGCTACAACAAGCCCTTTAAACCCCAAAGTCGCCTATGAGGACGAGTGAGGTCTCGTAAGGGTATCCTAAGAGTTTGACCCATAACTCTCACAATAATACAAACAAGGTAAAGCATGAAGAAGAAAACAAAATACAAGAAAAGCAAACAAATGTTCATGAAAGGACTTTTTGCAAATGTACATGCACAAGTGGATGCAAATCTTTCTAAACAAGTAAGGGAGTGCACGCTCCAAGATACCCAAGGTTGATTGAAACATAAATATGCTAAGCATAGGAACTAGCTTTCACAATCCACTTTCATCCCAAACGATCTTACCGCGTTCTTCCTAATAGCTTCAAATCGACCTCAAGTGAGCATCCCAATGATTCCACGAAGGAACCGGAAAAAAAAAGAGAATTTTTAGGCTACTCGACATCTTGACTTTTGCATCCCCTCTCCCTATTCCTAAAACTCACATTCCTCTCCACCGATGAATGACTCAACCATTTAGGTCAAAAGGTCTTTCCCCAAGGTTGTAACGTAAGGCAATAAGGGTGAAGGTAGGCTAAAAATTTGAAATTTGGTGGTTTTCCTAAAAGTGAAGCAAAGAACGGCCAATTCTTAGAATCACAATCAAGTAGACACGAATCCAAACAAAAATACTCATACCCCCAAGCTTATTCAAAGCTATAAACCACAAACATATATATATAAAGCGTGAGAACGCTTCCCCCCAAGCTTAAATGGAGCATTGTCCTCAATGCTCAAAAAGGGAGAATACTCACATCAAAATATTTTTTGAATTTTTCATTGTTCACTTTTTTTCTTTTTTTTTAATAGTGCTTTGTCCTCGCCTCTTTTAACTTTGGACGGCTTTTTCGATTTTGCACTTATTTGTCCATGCCTTTTATAATATAGGACGACTTTTACTCATACTCATTTGCCATTATTCGCAAAGAAGATAAAACACAAACTTGCTTTCATAAGAACCAAACATTTCAACTTCTCCTCCACAAACTCCATCAAGAATGATCAATTGCTTCACAAAAACCAAGAAAGAAAGAAAAATGAAACACAAGGCCAAAGATCTAAAGATGTGGCTTGAAAAGAAGGGATAAGGCTCAAATGGTTGCAAGAAGGCAAATGTAAACCCAAAAATAAAGAAAGAAACGAACTATCCTAAAAATGAAAAATACCACCCCGAAAAAGGTGCCTTTATCCTCCCTAAATGGTTCGGTCTCGGATTCAAGGTCTATGAGTTAAGTTTCAAGATTAGGTTTGCAAGAAGTCAAGGATCCATGCCGCTCATGCAAATATAGGTAGAAGGCTTGAAAAACAAAGAACTCACACGGATGTAGCAAAAACTCACTATTGGCGTCAAATCGACTATAGGAAGCAACTACCAAGCAAACAAGTAGAATCCGACTTCATGTTCCCACTAGTTCTAACCAACTACCTTAGCATGCTTTATCCTAGAATCAACCAAGCGTACTCTCAAACTGTGCACACCACTACCATTTAGGAAGAAAAGCATTCAATTATACAAGTCCAAATGTTATTATGTCCAAAGCAAGAACAAAACCAAACACATTGCAAATTTGCCTTGATAGAAACAAAAATCTTTTTGGAGTTTTTCAAAATATAAGAAACATGGAAAACCATATACAAAGGTGCACAACACATAAGAATCAACATTCCACCAAACATGATAGAATACCGTCCCCCAAGCTTGAATGAGACAATACACTCAAACATAAATCATATAATCCATGGGAGGGGAAAACAAGGAGATTAATCCAACAAACCAACATATGTCCAACATGGCATCATCCACTAGAGAAAGAGCAAGGAAAGATATTACCGGATATTAGGTGGGTGTAAATACCCGCAAATGACCCAATTTAAACCTTTCAAAGCTAATTTCTCAAGAATTAAACCTCGTCTCCATATGCTCGCAAAGATAGGAGTCAACCTTGCTTGATTCTTGATCCAAATCGAAGCACCAAAGTATATCAAGTCATGTACCTAGCAAAAGGCACACAAAAATTTCCATGAGAGAAAAATCTATTCTAAAAAGAAAAAGGAAAACTAATCTAAAACACGGGTTACTTCCCGAGAAAGGCTTGCTTAAGGTCCAAGCTTGACCGCTCTAGTAAAATAATATTGCAACGATCGCAAGAGCTTGTCAAATGCACTACTACACATTTCATATGAGAGCAAGTATGCATATGACAAAAATAAGGCATGCAACAAGCATAGTGCACACCTATGAAGTTGAGAAGAAGTATGCCAAGAAGAAGAAGGAGAGAAGGGAAAAACAAGAATATAAGAAAAAGGAAGAGAAATTAAAGAAAAAGAAGAAGGCATACTCTTCCCAAAAAAATATTTTTGGTTAAAAATTCCACCATCATCCTCAAAAGTCATCAAATGAGGCACTTGAGGGACTAAAGGCTTTTCAAGAGGAGGGGATATGAGAAAAGAAGGTAATGACATGGGATAAGAGGGAACAAGATCAAGCTTCCTTGAAAATGAGGTGTAAGGTGAAGTAATAGGAATTGGTTGCTCACTTACACCACTATCCATTGAAACACAAGCTCTCTCATCCAATGAACTCACATCCAAAGGGTTCTCCTCCAACTCATCATCATTCAAATCAAGCTCATTCTCAATCACATCCTCCTCACAAACTTCACACCCTAAGAGAGCTCTCAAAAGCTTTAAATCATGATCAAGGTTTAAAGGAAGCTCATCAAAGAATTGAGGGTCAAACTTGGGAGGTAGCTCAAAATAATCATGAAAAGTACAATTTCCCTCTAAAAAGGCCTCATCCATCTCAATGGTGGAAAATGTAGAAGAGAAAAGGTCATCAAAGGTGAAAGAGGAGGGCAATGGTTGAAAATTTGAGATAGGAGTTGGAGATTCAACCTCACCAAACACTTCACTCTCATCTTCACAATCATCTAAAGTAGGTTCTACCTCCTCAACCTTATCACATGGAACCTCTTTTTCATCAAAATCATCTAAGCTCAAGGCCTCACCCTCAAAGAAACCATGGTCATCATGCAAAGGAGATGGGGTGGAAGAAGGTTGGTCTTCAAAATTGAGGAATGGGGGGATGAAATTGCAATCAAGGGAGGTGGGTGGGGAAATGGACTCTTCAATTGGTTTTTCAACACTCAAAACCTCTTGGTTCTCATCACCCTCAAACATCCAATCTCCCATGGAGACTACTTCATCCTTCTCATCCTCACTCTCTCTCCTCACAACTTCTCCACGCTTCAAAAATTGCAATGTCCCATTCTTCTTAACTTGAATTAATGTTTCCTCAAAATTAAAAGAAGTCAACCATTTTAGTTTCTCTTCAACTCCATGTAAAGGGTCAATGGAACAAAATTCAAGTTGGGAAGGAGGTTCAAAATGCAAACTCTCTTTTGGAACATCCATCTCTACACCCTTTTCCTCACTCATAGGCTCTCTAATGTCCTCCTCACACACCTTAGGCCTCTCAAAACAATCATCATCATCTTCTTCCACATCTACCAAAGTAGTAGAAACTTCATTTACATTCAATATTGATGACAATTGATTCTCCATCTCCTCATTCCTTCTAGAAACAACCTCATTGCTCTCTTCCAACTTTTTCAACAATTCCATTTGGCTTCTTAAAATCTCCAAATGTCTCATCTCATTTGGTTCCAAATTAGAATTCATCTCCAATTTTCTCAAAGAACCACCAATTTGATTATAAGAAGACTCAATGTTAGGCTCCAAGGTTTTCAAAGGTGAAGGGAGTTGAGGAGCATAATGAGGAAAAGAATTATGAGCAAGCATGTGATGAGGATCAACACTAGAGATATGAGTGGCATCATTAACATGGGGGATAGGGGCACAAGAAGGCATGCAAGATTCATTATTCATGGAACATGGACCATAACAATCATCAATAGAAGCATTTGAACAACCATGACCAAGATTATAACTATCTCTAGCAAACCATACATAAAAATCCCAAGCATCATCAATTGACAATGCCCGAAATCTACCATTAAACATGCTTTCAACAATGTCTCTAGTTTGCTTAGTCAAAATATGATAACAAATCTCACAAGCCTCCCAAAGATCATAACCATGGTAACTAATGAAGTCCTCTAGTCTATTGAAGTACACCCAAAATGACTCATTCTCAAATTGAGGAAACGAGGTGTTTTCCATTTTTATACAAAACAAGCAAAAATCAAATAAAAGAAAAGTATACACAAAGACCTAGACTCAAGCAATCAAAAACACTCAAACATAGACACCGTTCCCCGGCAACGGCGCCATTTTGACGTGGGGAAAACTAGGTCGTTGGGCTAATCTTCCCTAAGCCAAACAAAATTTATAAACACTCAACAAACCTAAATACAAGTATAGAGGTAAGTCAAGGGTCGAACCCAAAGGAACGGTAATGCTTAAGTGCTTCCAATTATATGCCTAAGCTAGGTCGAAGACGAGAGATAAAAGGTTACTCTAACAACTACTAAAACGAAGAAACCAAACGAATATAAGAGCTAGGGATTAGGATCCGCAAATAATAGTAATGAACATAGCAAATTGAAATGGAAAGTCGACTAAGTCAAGCAATGTGAGGGAAAATCAATCATGCAACCAAAAGAGCATGTCGAGCTATTCTCCTAGAGGTCTAACTAGCATCAACTACGATAAACTCTAACTAGGAAACATCACAAGATACCTCAATCGTGTAAATGCAAGCCACAAATCAATGGTCCGTATCAATGTGAACTTACAATGCAATCTAGTGTGAATAATAAGGGTGATCAAGCCTAAATCAAACACACACATGCACATAATCAATTAACCAATTTAATCACATCATGAACTCCATCAAAATCCCCAATCTACATCAATTCATTACATATGGTAGACACTTCAGGTGGCAAAGGTTTATCCGGAACAGATCAGCAGTCCCTAAACACAAGATTATTGTAGGGTCGATAGACGCAGAGGAGAAGAACCAAGTCAAGTTGATAGACTAAGTTCGAAGAGCTGATTAAAGGCTAAGTCCTAACAATGAATATGGATTATACAAGCTTCACCAAATCCCTAACCAAACAACTACTCTAGCAACATCATCAATTCAACCAACAACTAAAGAAATCAACAATCTACAATCAAAGAATCAACAATTAAAGAAGAACAATTACTCTAATCAAACATTAATCATCAAATCATCAAAACTCAATCAAAATCAACAATCTAAACATGAATACTAAACAAAACAATAAATGAGATAGAGTTTAGAAATGCTCATTGATAATAGAGTAGATCTCCAATACAATTGTCACCATTGGATCTTCAATCTCTCAATCACCATTGAAATTCTTCACTTTCTCTCTCTAAAATCTACTCCTAAAACTAACCCCTAAATCTAGAGAGAGAAGCTCTCAACTAAGCTAAGAATATAATCTAATTCTCTTTTGAATCTTCTTACAAAAATTGGGTTCAAATAGGTATAAGAAGAGAGAGAAAATCGTCGAAATCCGATCGGAAAAGACCCACGCTGGTGCGGCCACACAACAGGGGATGTGCGCCCGCACCACCATGATGTGCGCCCGCACATACTGCGCGTGCGGCCGCACTCAGCTGGGTTTCTTCGAATCTTCAACTCTTCAAGCTCAAGGGCTGCACACATGATTTATGATGGTGATGGAGGACAAGGTAGGCAGAAGCTAAGGCTTATTATTGAGGGCACACACTTCCTTTGAAGGGAGCACAAGAGAAGAGCCAAGACTTGGAACTTCCACTTCTTTGCATCTTGAGCTTCCCAAACTCCATGAACTTGATCCAAAAGCTTCTTCCACCATAGTGGATCACCAAAATCAAGACCCGAACCTCTTCCAATACCTACAACCACGAAAATAGAGCAAATAAAGAAGAAAAGGCTAGAAAACCAACGAAATGAACAAAAGCTACAAAATAAGAGAAGAAAGGTAAAACTAAGCAACAAAGCATAAAACTAATCACTTATTAAGCATGAAAGCTATGAAAAGAGAATAGAAATGACCTAAATGCTCGTCAAATGTGTGCCATTTATGACACACATCACTTTATTAGTTTATTCTCTTTCTAAATTAAGCTAATATACGTGTTTTAGACCCATTTCGGCAGCATAACGGTTGCCGATAGGGTAAAACATATAAATCGAATGCCACACATACTTGGGGGCTACTATACCTGCAGTTAAACTTAGTAAATGGGGGCTTCTAAAAGCCATCCTATACCAGTTTCAACTAAGCATTCAAGGGATTGTATTTCAAAATCTCAAAGATTAAACTATTCCTAGACGAATAACAGTAAAACAGACATAATTACCATCTACCAAACAATTTTGAGGTTTAAACATGGCAAAACATGAGCTAAGAGTATACTTCCGCCATTTTTCAATTCCAAAATTTGCAAAATGAGAATTATGAAAGTAATACTAGTTCTAATACTATAATATACTTCATAATCAGCAAATACAACCAAAATGAGCAAAAAAAGCAACAGATTCGAGCAAAATTCGAAAGAAAAAGCAAGAACGAACTTAAACAAAGAAATTCTCATACAAGGTTCAATACTTAACCGTTTTTCATGAAATTTGTTGCAAAATACTCCTTAAACATAGCATAACATCATGGAACAAACAATTTCAAGAATAATGGACCGAATTAAAAACCTCCAAATTCAAAATCTGGGGTTTTAACAATTCGAAAAACGCTCAATGCCAGCCAAAGCGAATGAAACCAAGTAAAAAACTTACATTGGATTGCGGCAAATGTGAATTAAGAGCGAGATCAGCTTCCCTTGGCTTTGAAAAACGCAAAAATTCAAGCTTTCTAGATAGAGCAAGGGTCAAAAATGGTGAAGAGGGAGAAGAGAGAATGCAAAACGAAAATTGCATTTAGCGATTTCTTTTTTGCTAAAATATGTGTCGCGCGCAAATCCGAATGATGCGCGCGCCTCTCCAGCATGACCTACTGAGTTGCGCGTGGATAATGGTCACTAAAATGACCGATATCCAGATTTTGATCCATTTGATCATTTTTTAACGATTTTTTCTTATTATCAGATTGCTTTGCATTTTGTAGTTTTTTTTTCTTCTTTGATAATTTTTTGCATCATTTATGCATGCGCACCGTGCTTTGTGCCTTCCTAAGCATACGTTTTGAACGTTTTTCGTAAAAGTGTCTTAAGACGTTCCGTAGTGGTGCTTTACGTAAAAGCTCCCAAAGACAGGTTTGTCATTTTACTGTACTAACGTTATAAATGTCCGACTTTTCTTCTTTTTTTTCACATCCAAAGCAGAAAGGAAGGCCTTATCATGTAGCGTAAAAATGCAAGGCGTATTGTACAACACAAAATTGTATGGCGTAGTTGTTGCGTAAAATTTCACTTTAGCCCAAGCTTTGCGAGATCTAATTCTTGGAACTAAAAGGTAGAGGATTACTTAAGGCGTTAGCTCATGAGTCGATAGGCGCGCCGAACCATCAGGAATAAACACTTCTTGATTGGAAGCAAATACGGTAGTTAGTGAGCTTACTAGCTTACCGGACAGTTAGGGTGTCCGTCCACCCCCTGTATAAAGAGCGACGAGACGATGTCGCACCTATGTAGTCACGTGCCCCCAGTCCTGAGACATATGTACTCATCTTTTGCACAAAACTGCTGAGAGAGTTGTTGACTTTCTTCTCTCTCACGTGCCTCTAGTCTTGAGACATGTATTTCTATCTTGTGGACATCGAGTATTGCGTTTTGACAAGCGAATTGTCCAGAACTTTATTCCGACTGCGAAAGTTGAAACGTTTAGGCCGCGAAAGCCGAAACACCTTTTTCATCTTTTTACTTTGTGAAATTTAGGCTAAAGTTTCAATGACATATCGAGGGAGTTTAGACCAACGATGACATGATTGAGAGAAAATCATCCCCTTTTTTCCTTTTTTAAACCGATCTCTTCTCATGATTTGACATCACCAAGAACACCTTTACTTGTAAAAGTGTTCTATAAAAGCAAAGGATCAATCTAGATTCTTTAGCATGTTAAGACTAGAAATAACTTTTTTCTAGCCTTAATAGCTACCTGTTTTTAACACTTAGAGAGCCAAGGATCGTTTCGACATCCTTACCATTTCTGAAAGATTCTCTACTCTTTGAGAACTTTGCAGAACAAGTCTCGGATTTAATTCCTTGACTACTTTGATCCTCGTCTATTCTAGACTCGTTCAAAGTGGGGGCTAACTATAGACATCTACTTTTGGCTTCCTGTCCCGACAGGAAGTGCGATGATGATAAATAAAACCATCTTCGTGTTAGATCGAAGTAAAGAATGCTTATGGATAACTAGTTAAACCGCAAAGACACAAAAAGACTAACCTAATCCAATAACAAGTGTGAACAAGGTGCAATTAACTAAAGCCGATCATAATAATTAGGCTTAAGCATGTGCTTAAAACCCAATAATGATGGATTTAGAAGCGCCTAGGTTAAATTTTAATGTTGCCGCAGAAAAAGCTGCACGCATCTCAATAAGTCACGCTAGGCAGGCATGCGCAACTAATTCAGTTACGTGCGACACTCAGCGCAACCTCTAGAGATGCGTTCGCAGAAGATTTAGAATTTACGAAAATATAAAATCGAATCTTACCATATAAAATCTAAGTGTATTTTGAGGTTACAGTGTAGATTTCTCAAAAAGGGGGGCACATCATAGAAAATGGAAAGTTAGAGAGTTATAATGTAAAACAACCCATTAAAAAATTACTCAGATTCCCACCCTTTTCAAAAACCAGGTGGCTTTTTCGTCAATAGTCCCTCTAACATATTTCCTTCCTCTTTTTTTTTTCTTATTTTCTCTCGATTTCACCCTCTTACTATTCAATTCAACTCAACCAAACCCTTCCCTCATTCATTTTCTTCATTAAATCCTCTAAAAAATCATCTTCCTTCTCCCTCTTTGTTCATAAATTCGATGGCAACTGTTTTCCTCACCGATTCTTCGTATAAAATAGCTTCCCAAACTGAAGTTGATGTTTCTTCTCCAATTTTTACCAAATCCTTACACTTTGCCAAGTGTGTATTCTTAAGTTGGATTGTAGTCCTGCGCATAGAGCACATAAAATAGCTTCCCAAACTGAAGTTGTAATTTTGAATGATTAGCTGTTGTCCCAAATAAAATACAATGTATAGGCTGAGAATGAATTTTATTTACTTGTATATTGTTGCGATGTTTGCATATAAAATAATATTTTTATTTACTTGTATATTGTTGCGATGTTTACATATAAAATAATTTAGACGAATTTTGGACTAAGGGCATACTTGAATTGGGGGTATTATATTAAGGGGATACTAAAAGTCAAACCTGAAAAATTATAAGTAATTAGAGGTGTTGTAGAAGACAAGGTGTTTACAAATGAGATATGATAGTTGTGCCATGAGGAAAAGAGAGAGTTGGAACCCTCAAAATGAAGGTAATAGTTACCCAACCTCTCCCCCTAGTGTAACTATTAACCCCAAAATGAGGGTATTATTTCCTTTTTTTCACCTCATACCACACCATAACTACATAATTTACCTTACAATCACACTATCACTATCTCCTCCTTTCCTAACTTCACTTTCATTTTTCTTAATTTGACTTTTATTACTTACATCTCCCTCAATCCAAGCATGATGTAAGTGTAAAATCATGCGAGTCATAGGAGCTAGATGATAAAAGAAGCTAATGTGTTTCAAGATGTACAACAATGCTTTCGAATTCAAGCAAATAGAATTTAATCATTAAAAAAAAACTAATATCTCACCTTTATATATATAGTAGTAAAACAATTTCAATGGAAATAAATACTGTTGTCCTATGACTAAGACGACCGTATGTTAGACGAGTCTTGGTGTTCAAGGTTAAATAAGATGGGGAATGCCAAGGAAACTAATGTCCATTTCCAAGCAATAGCTAATGTCAATGACGCACCTTAATGACGGACGTCAATACTCGACGCCCGACAACTACAACGAAGTCTAACGGCCTTTAGTGACCTCCGTCGACCTCCAATGGCCTTCGACGTCCTTCAGTCATGCAACGTCTGAAGATGACACTGACGATGACGCCCGACGTCCAACCATGACGCGTCATGTAGTGCGACGCCAGAAAGTTGTGGAACAAGTCAAAGTTGTTACTAGTGGATCCTATAATCAAGGAGAGAATTTCTGGCAACCTTTAACCACTCAAAGAAGGTTGTTACAATGAATATAAAGCCTAAACAAGTCTACATTCATCATATGACCAAGCCTTGAAGTCACCCAACTTCATCCTAGAATCAAGGAAGTCACTCCTATCTTCCTCAACCGATTTTCTACCACTTAAAGGCCTATAAAAGGGGAGCAACGACCAGCCATTAAGGCAGATCATACACGCCATATTCCAAGCATAAAACACCACATAAGAATACACTACAAGATACATCATCAAAAGCTACATTACGAGGCTCTGTTCGACGGTCTGCATGACGACATTTCTATCCTGATTGTTCTACAAGCTGCAATGATCAACTAAATCTTCATATATCTTCTCAATAGTTTTAATGTATACTTTATTTCCTGTTCTTATGTTTACCTTCATATCCATGGCCTTAGACGCTCGAATTATTAGTATCAATAATGGCTATAACGCCCGTATCATAGTAAATTGGTGGACAAGTATCCACCCGCGGTTTTTACCCACCTTCATTGGGGTTTTCCGCGTCACCATATTGTGTCTTTATTCTTTATATTTCTATTGTTTACATTTCGTAACCCCCCTTTTGATCTAGTTATTGGTATCCCAACCAAAGGTCGTTCCTTGACGATTTTCGGCATTAACAATTTGGCACCGTCTGTGGGGAAGATAACTAGATTCCATTTCTATAGCCAAACACATTTCCACAAAATATTCTCTAAACACAAAAGCCTATAGTCGTAGTGCTACACCACACTACCATTATTCTAATATTAGCCATTTTCGGTCTGTTTCTGTCTACTTACATTTTCATGACTCTGCATTCGTTTTTAGCCCTCTTTTGCAACTGAAAAATTGTAGATCTTGAAATTTTAATGAATTTAGGCTCAAGAATCACTCAATCTGGAGTTCGGAGCTAAAAGTTACGCCTTTAGAAAGTTTCATGCAGATGCTGTCTTCAATCTGTCGCTGCAACGACTTCGACTATGACGTCAGACATCAACGACATTATTGCCCCCTTGAAAGTGATCAATAAGCCATCTTTTACTTATTTTGACATCCTTGAATTCAACATTATTATATTTTATGTTAATCTTGGTTCATGATGCTAGTTTAGTATCATATTGCTATCCTACGAATTTCTCAATGTTTGTAATGACTAACCTCTATGTCTAGTGTTTTTGAGATAAAATAAAGTGACAGGATCAAAGATCATAAGGACCAAATTTTGACGACCTTAAGTTAATCATCACCAAGATAGTGGTGATACTAAACACACTCAATGATCATGCCAAAAACGATAAGTTACACAACATCATGCATAGTGCATGAGAGGTAAACTCCTAAGTCTCAAAGTAAATTTTTCCTAATATTGTTATGTTTTTGCAATGTGTGTAGGACCACACATGCGACACATGTCATAGGGTTGATGGTAACAAAAGTATATAATAGCAACATGGTGATTTGACATCAAAGTCGAAGAGACGGAAACTTCGACTATGACTAAGTTGTCAGTATATGACTATGACTAAGTTGTCAGCATACGCTATGTCCATTATCTATTAACGTTTGAATTATTGTGAGTTTGGCACAGGATTGTCCTAAAGACATCCAGAACAAACCTAATGGAGACAATTACAAGAAACTTAAGCCACATGTTGCAACAACAGTAGTTGGGGGCTAGTACCCTTACAATTGAACATGATACCATGATTGTAAGTAAATTTGAATATAGTCATGTAAGCAATAAATTAAAGTTTAACATTGGTGAGTGTTATTAAGGTATGTCATACAACTCTTTGTGATTTGATACTCCTTATCATTTTCATATATCCACCGTTTGAGAAAAAGCATGCCTTACACTCGTTCGTTCATTACCATTAATTTCTCTATTGGTTGAAACAAGCTTTCCCATGCATATGACAAAGTGATTATTACTTTAATATGGACTCATGTTAACATATTTAAGCTTAACCATACTAACGGTTATGGTACTGCTTTATAGATCATTAGAAACAAGTCGTGTTTTCCAATGGTGAACTGACTATCAACATTCGAACGATGTATAAGCAGGCAACAAATCTTAATAATTGATGTTGGCAGATTCTGACGCACGACAATAAGTCGAGACGCGTTATCAAATCCGACGCGCGACAGCGAGGTGAGACGCGTCATCAGATCCGACTCAAGTCGAGACGCGTCATCAGATCCCGACGCGCGTCAGTAAGTTGAGCCGCGTCATCAGATCCCGATGCGTGACAGTGAGTTGAGACGTGACATCAAGCTAAGACACGTCGGTAAGTCAAGTAACGTCATCAGATTCCGACGATGATGAACAGTCGAGTGATGAAAGTAACACGAGTGCAAGTTACCTCTTCAATAGAAGATCTAATGCCACATAAATATCATTCGTGGCATGCATGTTCAATACAACCCACAGGCAATATCTATCTAGTTACTTTGCTTTATTTTCATATGATTTATCTTGCACGTAACCCATGTCACTTGTGATCTAATGAATTCATATGTTTCTTTGTCATTACATGTGTTGTTGCATATGCTTTCCAAAGCACTGCTGTTGACATTACCACGATGATCACCGTCTTGACACCATGATACACGAATATAACATCAAGTTCTAGTGACAATTGCTCGATGACACTCGATTGGCAACGAAGGTAATTGACTCTAAACGTTAGATACAAGATGACAATATTCAATGGTATGATTTTCATGACTTAGTTGATGCATTTCATGTACTATTGATATCATGATATCAACCTAAGTATATAGCATGTGATTCATGTCGATTAGTTATGCATATGACTCATGTCTTAGATGGCTAAAGCAGAAGTTTAATTCGAAAGTCATGATGTTATCTCTTAAGTTACAATTTATTGCTCATCATTGTTATATTTTCTAAAATTCATGACGCATGTATAGTTATATACACATACAAATTACTTACGCGTGACGACGATCGATACGATTTGAATAGTGCATACATTTAACATTCGCATACATAAGAACATACATAAGAAATCATGAAGCATACGACGCTTGTATCACGTCTTAATTAAGTAATTACACTAATATGTGATATTTACTTAATTAATATCCTTCTTTAATGATCTTAGCATTGAAACACTATGCTTTGACATCTTATTAGCCTTGTTGCCAAATGTTTTCTCTTTGCTATTCAAGTGGCCTTAGACGCCAGTGGCCTTGACGCCAGATTCATAAATGGCCCTAGATGCCAGTGGCCTTGGCGCCAGATTCATAAATGGCCCTAGACGCCAGGTTCATAAACGGCTATAACGCCAGTGGCCTTGACACCAGATTCATAAATTGCTATAACGCTAGTGGCCTTGACGCTAGATTCACAAATGGCCTCAGACGCCAGTGGCCTTGACGCCAGTTTATCATTAAGAGGCCTAGTCGCCCGACATCTTTCGATGACACTCGATATGGCCTAGTCGCCAGTATGGCTTTATCGCCATATATCATTTCTTATATGGCCATGTCGCCCGATATCACTTTACAGTGTCTTATGTGTTTATGTTGTCTAACATTATTTGACAACAACATAAATGGTCTTGACACCTAACTATATCATATGTTTATCATTTTACATGGTTATGTCGCTATCAATGATTATTAAACTTATTTTTCTTCGAGTGGCTTTATCACCAATAAGTGTTGCAATCAGGTTATTTTGACACCAAGTCATGTTGTCTCAAGAAAAGACGAGATCACAAGTCTCTCAATATCAACAACGCATGTAAAGACAAAAGTATGACAACTTACAAACCAGTGTTTCCATTGAACAATGTTAGGACCAATATGAATGTAACATCATGTGCAAAGTTTATTTTCTTAGTTTACGGCGTGCTTCAACTAAGAAAATGGGGGCTATTGTTATGGGCGAAATTCTCACGACACAAAGTAAAGGCCTAAGTGTTGTCCTATGACCAAGACGGTTGTATGTTAGACGAGTCTTGGTGTTCAAGATTGAATAAGATGGGGAATTCCAAGGAAACTAATGTCCATTTCCAAGCAATAGCTAATGTCAATGACGCACCTTAATGACGGACGTCAATACTCGACGCCCGACAACTACAACGAAGTCTAACGGCCTTTAATGACCTCCGTCAACCTCCAATGGCCTCCGACGTCCTTCAGTCATGCGACGTCTGAAGATGAAACTGACGCTGACGCCCGACGTCCAACCATGACGTGTCACGTAGTGCGACGCCAGAAAGCTGCGGAACAAGTCAATGTTGTTACTAGTGGATCCTATAATCAAGGAGAGAATTTCTGGCAGCCTTTAACCACTCAAAGAAGGTTGTTACAATGAATATAAAGCCTAAACAAGTCTACATTCATCATATGACCAAGCCTTGAAGTCACCCAACTACTTCCTAGAATCAAGGAAGTCACCCCTATCTTCCTCAACCGATTTTTTACCACTTAAAGGCCTATAAAAGGGGAGCAACGACCAGCCATTAAGGCAGATCATACACGCCATATTCCAAGCATAAATCACCACATAAGAATACACAACAAGATACATCATCAAAAGCTACATTACGAGGCTCCGTTCGACGGTCTGCATGACGCCATTTCTATTCCGATTGTTCTACAAGCTGCAATGATCAACTAAATCTTCATATATCTTCTCAATAGTTTTAATGTATACTTTATCTCCTGTTCTTATGTTTTCCATCATATCCATGGCCTTAGACGCCCGAATTATTAGTATAAATAATGGCTATAACGCCCGTATCATAGTAAATTGGTGGACAAGTAGCCACCCGCGGTTTTTACCCACCTTCATTGGGGTTTTCCGCGTCACCATATTGTGTCTTTATTCTTTCTATTTCTATTGTTTACATTTGGTAACCCCCCTTTTGATCTAGTTATTGGTATCTCAACCAAAGGTCGTTCCTTGACAATTTTTGGCATTAACAAATACTACATGGATCATTAAAGGCAATTATAATCAACAATTAGACAACTGATCTCACCTAGTAGAAATTCTTGACGTAGCTATCTACTTTAGTCCCTCTCAGAAATCTTCTTAAAAAAGAATTTATTATTAATATATAATGCATATTTTGTTTATGAATTAAAGCACTACATGATATCGTCGCTCTTTCTTATATTATATAAAAATGTGTTTGAAGCTATCCAATCCAATAGTTGTAGCTTAATTATTTTTTGTGTATTGTCTTAGAAGTTCATTTGTAGATGATAAATATTTATCGAAAAAAAAGGATACACACAAGAAGATGTCACTTGTCACTATGTCTGATGTGTCTTTTACTATGGATCTTATTTATAATGTCGAATATAATAAATTTATCATCTCAATCATATGTTTTAGCATAAAATAATTTTTTTTTTGTATTTACTAAGATATAAATTTATTTAATTACATAATAAAAAAAACAAAATTGATTAATAATTCACATTTTCCTATATTTAGACGTATAATACAGTTGAACATTTATCATATAATCATATGTAGAACACCATTAGTCTAAGAAACAAAATTTTAGAGGAGGTATTTGAAATAAAAAAATAAAAAATAAATAAAGTGATGTTTTAAAGTAATTTCTTTAATATCAATTATATTAATCAATTTTATTATTACTTTTACGGCGAAATTAAAATTCAATAATACTCCGGCTAAAAGATGCCTATGCGTTACCTGAACCAGTGACCCACTTTTTCTATAATTAAAAAAGAGTTAGTATAATATTTTAAGCAAATGTGTATGGAAGAATTAAGAACACAAAATTAAAAAAATAAAAATTATGTGAAGATAATATATAAGATTTGGAATACTATTATAGTTGTATTATACAATTTTTTCCAAAAATAAAAGGAGTTTTGAAGGGAACAACATCAGAAAATGACACGTGTCATTTTTGGTGTCTATTTTGGTATTATGTTATTGATGGCAAGGACTATCATTATTAAACCATATTCAACATACATACTCACTTTGACTCACAACCTTTTTCCACTCTATCTCACAGTCATATGTCCTCTTTTTTATAATATGGATCTTGTTAACGAGCGCCCCGAGGTGTCATATGTCCTCTAGATTTGTGTAATTAATGTTTATTTCAAGTTAGGCCCTGGTCACTTCACCTTATAAAAATAATACTAAGTAAAAATAATTTCAGTTCAATAAAAATAATTTTAGTTCAGTAAAAATAAGTTCAGTTCGGTAAAATTAATTTCAGTTCAGTAAAAATAAGTTCAACTCAGTAAAATTCAATATCTTTAAAGAAGAAATATAATAGAAAATCAGTAAAAATAATTTTAGTTCAGCAAAAATAATTTTAGTTCAGTAAAAATAATTTAAGCTCAACAAAAATAATTTTAATTCAGTAAAAATAATTTTAGTTCAGCAAAAATAAGGTGAAGAGAACGGGGCCTTAATATTTATAATTTTAGTTTTCTTATCTAACGCCCCTGGAACACTTGTTAGCTTTTGCCTTATAATATAAACATAAAGTCACTAACTATATACTTGTAACTTACATTAAACAACTTAATTAATGTATCCAACCTTTTTTTTTTCTTAAACAATACATTCAAAGTAGCATGCTGTTGGGCCCGTATTGTAATGCGACCCATTACATTTAGGGCACCAGTCCAAGAAGCAATACATCAACAAAATGAGCAAAACGGCTTGATTAGAATAAACAAGGAAAGCAGCATCAAGGATATCAATCAAAGAGATACTTGCCAAAGATACAACTACAAAACAGGGAAGACGATAAATCAAGAAAATCTTCCTCATTTTAAATATATTCCGAAAATCTTTGTAAACCCTAGAGATCCCTAGGTATAAATAAGCATAAACTAGACATTTTGAGCATTCATGTACGCACATATACTCTAAATATAATAGAATTACTCTGCATTTATCTACGGAGCTTCGTCCCTACTGAAGAAGGAGGCTAGTCCTTATTCAGTACTGTATCTCTAAACTTACTCTTTTCATAGTAGAGCTTATTCTGTTTATTTATCGTTTATTCATTGCTTACTTATTGCTTTATTATTGCTTTACTGCTATTTTATATGCTTTTTGTAGTATGATTGTTATTACCCCTCAAACCTAGCAGATTCTCATATGTCCTTGATGAGATCTGCCTAAACAATTTGGCGCCCACCGTGGGGCTAATGATCAATTAACCTAACAATTCGCCAAAAAATCAATACAGACACCATGTCTGGGCACCAAGTACCCTTTACCATAGCCGAAATCAATGAGGGAATGAACGCATTCCGTCAAACCTTAAACCAACAAAAAAGCCAAATTGAAACACTGTTGGCCCAAAAAGTCCAAACTGAAGCCAAGCTTACCAATCTCACCAAGCAAAATGAAGCCCTCCATAGCCAAATACAATCAGTCGCTTCCAAAACCATTAATACCAGAAAAAACACCGAAAGTATAGCCATGCAGCTTGATATGTCAGGTGTCTTTCATACCCCTAACAGGAAAAAAGGATCTAACACTAGGGAAGCACCCCTAGATCTGGAATCTTTGAATGCATGAACCCCTAAGCAGAATGGTCAAGAAGGATCTGAGGAGGGAAAGATAGAGAAGGTAGTCAAAGAGTACCTCAAAGCAATCAAAGCCAAGATCGCCAAGATCCCTGGAATGCCAAAGCCCATGGAGGAAGAAGCATCACATGGCTATATAGAGTCTCCTTTCTCAGAAGAGATCGCCATGGTAGAGGTGCCAAAGAGGTTCAGCACACCCAGCATGGCCATGTATGATGGAACAACAGACCCTAATGAGCATGTATCCCTTTACAAGCAGAAGATGATAACCAGCTCAATCCCTAGAGACATCAGGGAGGCCATCATGTGCAAAGGCTTTGGAGCCACATTATCAGGTCCAGCTTTAACTTGGTTCATTAATTTAGATAATGGGACAATTCGATCTTTTGCAGGAATGGTAAACCTATTCAAGGTCCAGTTCGCCAGCAGCAGGAAAATAGAGAAACAATCATCGGATTTATACCGTGTTGTGCAAAGAAACGGTGAATCCTTGAGGGATTACCTTAACAGGTTCAACAAGGAAAAGATTGGAATACACAAGTGCGATGCTCCTACAACCATTGAAGCGTTCAGGAGAGGATTGCTAGATCACAGTGAGCTCTACAAGGAATTAACCAAATATCCATGCACAACCTTTGAAGATGTACAAGCTAAAGCAATGGCTCAAGTCAGATTCGAAGAAGATGTATATGCAAGAAAGACTCCAGAGCTCAGAAAGGATGAAGATCGTCCGTCAAGAAGGAACAACAACTTCCCCAGGAGAGATCATCGATTCAAGTCGTATCAGCGTTCCCTCTTTGATGAAGGATCAGTCAATGCTGTCGAAGGAGAGTTTTTCTGATTGGAGAGAAGATCCTGAGCTCCCACCCAAGTTGCACGAGTATTGCTTCAATGTCAATCCTGCAGGAGTAATAAGGACCTTAAACAAGATGGGGGATAATGTTCAATGGCCTAGAAGAAGTGATAGGCCTGGGGAGAAGAAGGATCCATCCACATGGTGTGATTTCCATTCAGATATTGGTCACACTATTGACGAATGTGTCGCGCTTAGAAAGGAAGTTGCATACTTGTTAAAGAAAGGCTACCTCAAAGAACTCTTGTCAGATAGATCTAAACCTTCAGGGAAGGAAAGAGAATCTAAGCAAGGAGGTCCTCCACCCCCACTGCCAATTGTCAAAACCATCTGTTTCATATCAGGAGGGTCAGAAGTATGCGGTCTAACATATTCAGCAGCGAAGCGGCACACAAAAGAAAGCAACAAAGAGCAACCAAACAAGAGGGAGAAGTCAAAGATAGACATCCCTATCATGTTTGAAGAAAGCGATGCAGTAGAAGGTCATCATGACGGCCTAGTGATCTCACTCCCAGTTGGAAACTGCATGATTAAGCGAATCCTAGTTGATAATGGAAGCTCTGCAAATATCATCATGCTAGACACCTTGAAGCACATGAACATAGATGAGAAGAATATCGTCAACAAATCAACAATGCTAGTAGGATTTTGGGGGGAAACCAAGAAGACAAGTGGAGAGATTACATTGGCAACGTATGCAAAAGGGATCAACCTGCAAGTCAAATTTTTAGTGATCGACACCCTATCATCATACAACATGATTCTGGGAAGACCCTGGATACACGAAATGAAAGCCATCCCTTCTACGTACCATCAGGTCATAAAGTTTCCTACTAGATGGGGAATTCAAGAAATCAGGGAAGATCCTAGGGAAGCCAAAGAATGTTACTAGATAGCACTGAAAGCAACATCTGCAGAAAAGAAGCATAGCAATCAGAGGGTCAGCTGGGCCAAGAGAAGTTGAGTATATCTGAAGAGCAAGAAGCTACAGAAGTCCAGCTGAACCCCCTACATCCAGATCAGAAAGTTAGAATAGGATCAGAGCTGAAAGCGGAACTCAGACAACAAATTTACGACTTTCTGGAAGAAGAGAAAGATGTGTTTGCTTGGACCCATGAAGACATGAAAGGCATTTCCCCAGAAGTTATCACCCACAAGTTAAACGTAGACCCAATGCATACACCAGTGAAGCAAAAAACAAGAAAATTCGCGCCAGAAAGGAACAAGATCATCAACGAAGAAATTCAAAACCTACTGAAGACTGGAAAAATCAGAGAAGTAAAGTACCCAGAAGGGCTTGCCAACGTGGTGGTAGTAAGAAAGAAGAATGGGAAATGGCGGATCTGCATAGACTTCATGACAGGCTAAAGTCGTATCACCTAATCAAAAATAATTACCTAAGTCCACTAGCTTATGCAGATAGGGAAGTAGGGTCGAATCCACAGGGAAACAAGTCTTTCTACTCCTAATTAATTATTATAATCTAAATTATTAAAGTAACCAATATTTTTGTGAATAAAAGTCTATACTACGAAGAATATAAGTAGGGAGAATAAAGGATAGAGAAAAATCAATGAATTAAATACCTAGGGCATAGGTTTACCAATAAATAATACTCCAGGGTAAAACATAATAATCAATCATCAATGCATCAATTAACCAGATTATAAAGGGCTTTCGCTACGTATTACAATCACAGAATTAATCTACCGGTATTAAATCTCATCTCTCGAATCTCGACTTAACCATTTATAAATTAACCTGCCTATTGAAACTAGACCAAAACATCAATTCTCATCTCTCGAATCTCGAATTAATATTGTCAAACTCATGCATAAAAGATCAGGCCTAATCTAGTCACAGAGCATTAAATCAATCAATAGGAAATCAATTAAGCATTGATAATTAACAACAATAAATTACCCCTTCATATTATTCATGGATCCCCACAAACCCTAGAAAGAGAACTACTCAAGCATAATTAAATCTAAACTAATCAAAGCAATAATAGAAGACATGATAGAAGAAAGAAAATAAATAACTGAAATTAAACCAAGAGTTGTAGAGAGAGAAACAAGAGAGAAAATAATACTAAGAGTTTAATTAAGAGAGAGAGAGAGAGAGAAAAGTTAGAGAGAGAAAGAAGTAAACTAAAACTAATAAAAACAAAACTAAAACTAAAACTAATTAATAAATCTAAACTACCGAAAATCCTACGTGAAGAGTTTTTCTCCTAAAAACCTCACTAAAAGTTAACATAAATAGGCAAAGTAACCGCCTCACCTAGCTAGGAGTCATAATCCTAACTAAAGACAACTAATAAGCCTACTTGGTTTTAAAAACAACAAACCCAAATCCAATAAAATGGAAGAAACAAAGCAACTGCCCAACGAAATTGAAGTGCATCCTAACGGCCCAGATACAAGCTCACCCGATTGGACTTTGATCCACTCGATCGGGCCCGCTTATCACGCCTAGCAGCCCAGCAACTGATATCTTGTGATCGGGTTTCCGTTTTCCTTGAGCCCAACTCTTAACTTGATTGATTAGCTTCTAAGAACTTGGACCTCTTTAATAATCGAGCTCTTAATCACCAAACTAAATTAATTTAGTTAGGCCTTGAGGTTCATATATACAGTCATAAAATACGATCAAACTCCAATAATATTGTAGTGGCTTAATAAGCTCGGGAATTGTCATAAATCTGCAAATTCCTACAAAATAATACCAATTCTACAAAAACACTAGAAAGCGAATATTAGTAATAAAATTAGCTCCGTAGAGCTCAAATAAGCACAAATATGACCGTGGGACGGGGAATAAAATATATATAAAATAGACTTATCACTTCACAGACATCAACAAGGCTTGCCCAAAAGACCCATTCCCTTTACCTTATATCGATGCCATAGTAGATGCCACAGCAGGACACGAACTGCTATCCTTTATGGACGCCTACAGTGGTTACAACCAGATCCTCATGTATAAGGACGATCAAGAGAAGACAACCTTCATTACCAGTCAAGGAATATACTGCTACAAGGTGATGCCTTTCGGATTGAAGAATGTAGGGGCAACGTACCAAAGGTTGGTAAACAAGATGTTTGAAGAACAAATTGGAAACACGATGGAAGTCTACATAGACGATATGGTAGTTAAATCCAAGAAGGCAGAAGATCATGTCAGAGACCTTAGAGAAGCATTCGTCATCCTGAAACAATACGGGATGAAGCTAAATCCCACAAAGTACACATTTGGAGTACAATTAGGAAAGTTCTTGGGATACATGGTTACGCAAAGAGGAATAGAAGCCAGTCCGGAACAAGTCAAAGCCATCCTAGATCTAGAGCGGCCGAAATCCAAGAAGGATGTACAAAGCTTAACAGGGAAAATCGCGGCATTGAACAGGTTCATTTCAAAGTCTTTAGAAAAGAACAGAGCTTTCTACGAGGTACTAAAAAAGAACAAGGAGTTTAAGTGGGAACAAGAACACGATGAAGCATTCCAGAAGCTGAAAGAATACCTAGCCAACCCGTTGATTCTCTCCAAGCCCAAAGAAGAAGAACCACTCCAGCTATACCTTGCAGTATCTGAAGGGACGGTCAGCGCAGTTCTCACAAGAGAAGAAGAGAAGGAACAATTTCCAATCTACTACGTCAGCAAGACCCTACTTAGTGCGGAAACAAGATATGCATCGTTGGAGAAAATCATTTTAGCCTTGTTCACTGCTTCAGTAAAGTTACGTCCATACTTCGAGAGTCATTCCATACAAGTACGAACCAACTACCCCATCAGAGCTATCATGAGAAAATCAGAAATGTTAGGAAGGATGGAGAAATGGGCCCTACATCTAAGCAGGTACGACATACAGTACGAACCCAGGACGGCGGTCAAATATCAAGCCTTGGCAGACTTCGTGGCAGACTTCAGCCCTACCCTTGAAGAAGAAGCACAGAAGGAAGTACTAGCTCTACAGGAACCAAAAGCTACACAAAAATGGACACTCCATATAGATGGTGCAGCAAACATACGAGGAGTAGGCTTAGGAGTAGTACTGACATCACCCCAAGGAGACAAGATAGCACAGGCAATAAGGTGCAACTTCAAGGCTACCAATAATGAAGCTGAATATGAAGCACTAATTACAGGGCTAACCGTTGCAAGAGATATGAAGATACAACACCTGGAAGTAATTTCTGATTCTCTACTCATGGTAAACCAAGTCAACGGGCAGTATGCAGCAAAAGACACTAGAATGATTGCCTACCTAGAAGTCACAAAGAAGCTCATCAAGGAATTCAAGATAGAACAAGTACCCCAAAACCTAAACACCGAAGCAGACACATTGGCAAATTTGGGGTCAAACATCAATCCAGAAGAATTTGGGGCAATCCCACTAGTACATGTACTCTCACCAGCCATAGAGAAGGAATCAACCATGAGTGTCTACGAAATTCAAACAGGCCCTACAGAAGAAGAAGACAACAGTTGGATAACACCTCTGAAAGAATACTTCCTGGGCAACACGAAACCAACAGGGAAAGTAACAGCTCAAGCATTCGCTCAGAAAGCCTCCAAGTACTGCCTAATCAGCAATGTACTCTTCAAGAGATCTGCAGCAGGACGTTTCTTAAGATGCCTGGAAAGAAAAGAAGCTCAGCAAGTCTTACAATCCCTACACAGTGGAGAGTGCGGAAATCACTCCGGAGGAAGGAATCTAGCCAACATAGCACTTAGAATGGGATACTATTGGCCCAGTATAAGGAAAGATGCAGCTGAGTTCGCCAAGAAGTGCCTAGCATGCCAAAAACATGCGCCCTTGACACACAAGCCATTAGAGGAATTACACTCAACATTGACACCGTGGACATTTATGAAGTGGGGAATGGATATAGTAAAGCTACCACCGTCATCAGGACAGAGAGTGTACTTCTTAGCAATGACAAACTACTTTTCCAAATGGATTGAAGCAGAAGGGTACAAGGAAATCAAGGATAAGCACGTCATTTATTTATAAAGAGGAACATTCTAAGCAGATTCGGGGTACCAGCAGAGATCATTACAGACAATGGGTCCCAATTCATCAGCAACAAAACCATCAAGTTCTGTAAGGAATGGAACATCTCCCTTATCACATCTACACCAAGATACCCACAAGCAAATGGACAAGAAGAATCAAGCAACAAAGTCCTTATAGGCAACATGAAGAAAAGGCTGGAAGGAGCTTAAGGAAAATGGGCAGACGAACTACCCAACATATTGTGGGCAGACAGGACAACTCCTAAAGGCGCTATAGGTCATACCCCTTTCTCACTGGTGTACGGATGTGAAGCAGTAATCCCAACAGAGGTAGGAGTGCCTACAGCAAGGTACGGGCTAATGACAAAAGAAAGAAATCAAGCAGAACTAATTCACAATTTAGACACAGTGGAGAAACTTAGGGAAGATGCACAAATAAGAATGGCAGCATATCAACAGGAAGTAGCAAGATCCTTCAACAAGAACGTTAGAGTTAAAGTCTTCAAGCTAGGAGATTGGGTCCTCAGAAAAGTATACGAAAACACCAGGGAAGTCAATGCAGGAAAGTTAGCACCCAACTGGGAAGGACCCTATGAAATCACGAAGGTAGTAGGTAATGGAGCATACAGACTCAGGAATGCAGAAGGAAAAGAAGTGCAGCGAAGCTGGAACGCAGCACATTTAAAGTTATATCATTTCTGAAGAAAGGTACGCAGTTGTCATTTCTATTTTGCCTTTTAATTTATACAAAAAAAAAAGAAAACACAAAAAAAACACGAAAACAAGCAAAAATACAAAAAAACAGAAAACACAAAAACACAAAAATCTCCAACAACCAAAATCAGCACGAAAGGTACTCATCTATCTCTATCTTTTGTCAATTTACTTTATGATCATTATGAGTACTGACTTTGGCATCGGAGGGCCGTTGGGGAAACCCACAACCACCCCTCAACTTCTTCTGTTTTGCAAGGAACACGACTGACATTACTGAGCAAGAATGCAACAAGTCCCTTCACTACAGAACAAAGACAAGTCATTCCTAAGAAGAACATACCTACTATCCTTACAAGACATACAAACACATGTAAGTAGCATCACTACTGTAATACAACTGTAATACATTCGTGATACAGCTGCAATCACAACACACTATACAGAAAAGACAATCACACAGCAAGAAAGATAGAAATACTTAGTCGCGTTGCAACAAAATGAAAGAAAGCATCCAGCTACAGAAGTGTAGCGCAAAATAAAAACAAATTATCCAAACTGCACTAAGGCAGTACACAGAAACAGCATTCAAAGTTTTACATTTTTTTTAAAAAAAAAAAGGTGACACAGCACCAGCTAAACTAATTCTCCCCCATGTTGTCAGCAGGAACTACATCTTCAGCAAGAGGCTTCATCACCTCTGGGGCATCCTTAATCTCTTCATTGTGAGGAGAATTCACTTCCTCATCAGCAAAGCTCAGCAGTAGTGATCCAGGAGCAGCAGTCCCTTCAGGAAACGCCTTCTCAAAAGAAGCCTTATCACCATCATAGTCCCAAGCCTCATGCTTTCCTTGCTGGAACTCCTCCATCATCTCAAGACGTGCCTTCCCGTAGTAGTACGTAGCAGCATCAATGGCCTCATTAGCAGCTTCCTTCAGGGTACCCTTCCGCCCGTCCCGCTCAGAAATACAGTCCCGGTGCTTAGTCCGTTCAACCTTCAAAGCCTCAGAAGCGGCCTAGTATTTGTCAGACAGAGCATCACGTTCCTTCTTCATAGCCTCACACACCCGAGAAAATTCTGACACTTTGCCTAAAACACCAAGGCAGGACTGAAGACTCTACACAGCAAAGATGAAGTGTAAGGAACATATTTCAATAAGGTCGATTTTATTTAAAAAAAAATTTGGAGTATACTATACCTGGAAAGACTGTACGGCCGCCTCTTGTGAAAGGTCAGCAAAAGTCATCGAAGATTGGCGATCCTTGAAGGAAGGAAATAGCAGGGTATCTACATGCGGAGCAAGGGAGTCAAAAGAAAATTCAGCAGCGTCAACATCAATGGGCATCTCCAATTTCCTCTTGAGACTGGGACGAGACGGAGGCGGAGGAGGGACACTCTTGGGAGCAACCATCTTGATAGGAACAGACTCAGAAGTCTGGGGTGACGAACGAGACTTAAGACGACCCAGGATGGAAGACGTGCTAAGAAGATCATGAGACCTCAGTGACCTTGATGTATCAACAAGGAACATAGCTTGTTCAAAAAGTAATACAACAGGGAACACAACAAATGCACACAACAAGGAATACATCAAATGTATATAGCAAGGACGCTAATAATCAAATAAGATTAACAATTGTATGCAAGTATATTCAAACATGATACATCCAATTCAAAATAAAAACCACAAACTAAACTGACATCAACCACACATTCACAAAAGTATAAGAACAGCAAAACATCGAAACACAAGAAAGAAAGAAAACAAACCTTGAGACATGGTTGGGGCAGCTTTCTGCTCGGAATCAGAATCGTCCAAAGACTTAATTTGAATAAGTGCTTCAGGTTGTGTCAACTTGATGAAAGATCTCTCGTCTGCACTCAACTCGTACAACTTGTCTATCAGGGATTGAGACTAAGAACGCTGCTTCAATTTGCTGACTGCAACCAACAAGCAAATAAGCCCAAATTAACAAAGAGGGAAAGAAAAACATAAAAGAATAAGAAAATAGAATACCTTCAGCCTCAACAGTGTCAATCAAAAAATCACAATCATCACCCAGTGAATCAATCCTCACAAAGAATAACTTGTGATACCACTTTTTGTCAAACGCCTTCTCCAAGTCAGTCACCAAAGGACCAACACCATCCTTCAGGCGAAGACCAACTCGACCTTTACCACTGGTCCTAATAGTATAAGGGTAACACAAATCCCTCACATCAAGCTCTATGCCCAATTTTATACTCAGCAAATCCAGAATTCTCAACACCCTCCAAGTCTGGGGCAACAATTGACAAGGGGAAACCCTAACTCTAGAAAGGAATTGACGAACAAGAGCAGAAAAAGGAAAAGTGTGCCCAATTACAAAGGGGTACTCAAAGAAGCACACCCAACCAGGGGCAGTCCAGTCAGCCCTCTCCCTAGGTGATGGAATTTTTACCACAACCCCTCAGGAAAACGCGCAATTGCAACAATATTCTGAACTTCCTCCTTCGTAATGGTGGAAGGATAGGTATCCTTGACAGGAAAAACGTTCTGCGCCACCAAGTTTGGCCTTTTTACACCCTCATCCACCCCAGCAAACACCACCCTCACATGATCATCCATCGCAAAAAACAAAGAAAAAGTACAAAGTGTAAAACAGAGCAAACAGAGAAGAGAGAGAAAATACCTGATGAAATTGAAATTGGGGCAAAGCAATTGAAGTGATTAGACAATAGCCTGCACACCCAATAAATACCAAAGACGGAAATAAACCGCCCTTCACAGTTATCGAGGAAGTTGCCTTAAAACTGCCTCCACTTTTTATTTTGCTAACCGTTGGAACAATTTCTGAAATTCGAAATATTCTCTAGAGTTTTCTTTAAGTAATTTTCACTTCCAAATACTTGGAAATAAAAATTAGGGGCAATTGTTGGGCCCGTATTGTAATGCGACCTATTACATTTAGGGCACCAGTCCAAGAAGCAATACATCAACAAAATGAGCAAAACGGCTTGATTAGAATAAACAAGGAAAGCAGCATCAAGGATATCAATCAAAGAGATACTTGCCAAAGATACACCTACAGAACAGGGAAGAAGATAAATCAAGAAGATCTTCCTCATTTTAAATATATTCCGAATATCTTTGTAAACCCTAGAGATCCCTAGGTATAAATAAGCATAAACTAGACATTTTGAGCATTCATGTACGCACATATACTCTAAATATAATAGAATTACTCTGCATTTATCTACGGAGCTTCGTCCCTACTGAAGAAGGAGGCTAGTCCTTATTCAGTACTGTATCTCTAAACTTACTCTTTTCATAGTAGAGCTTATTCTGTTTATTTATCGTTTATTCATTGCTTACTTATTGCTTTATTATTGCTTTACTGCTATTTTATATGTTTTTGGTAGTATGATTGTTATTACCCCTCAAACCTAGCAGATTCTCATATGTCCTTGTTGAGATCTGCCTAAACACATGCCAATTATTTCAATAAAAAGGGAGTAATTTACTTAGTAGTATTTTTTTTTTTAAGATGCCCACCCAATTCACCAGAGCTTAGCTCCGACTACATTTGGATCCGACTCGAGTTGCACACCTGACTTATGATTACTGGCGGATTTACAGAGAAACAACATGCTACTCTAGAAAAAAAACAATCTGTTTTCGTTAAAATAAGCTCCAGAAAAATAAAGTATACAAATTATTGTTTGGTTGTTAGATTGATAAAGATAGCATTGTCTTGGTGGTTTGAAAAGTGCAACAGAATAAGGAACTGTTTAAGGGGTCTCTGTTCGAATTGTTTAGGCTTTAAGAATACCCATTGTAGGCTTTCGTCGTAGCTCTTTACTTTCATTCATTTACAGTTTTACACACTTTTAAATTTATAATACTCCCTCTATTGACAAACTTTATTATTTGGAATACTTCCTTTATTAATTGAAAATTTTCCCATTAATTTAGGAAGTAACATGTTTTCTAATGCTCAACTATAGCAACATAATTTAAATATAGTATATAAAAAAAAATCCTATGTGATAATTTTTTTTGTAGGGTAATGATATATCAAAACCTTTTGCATGCACCCGGTTTACAATAATTTTATTGTACATCGAACATTTTACCAAAAGTGACCCTTTTTTCTTATAAAAGTGACCCTTTTTTTTTTTTACAAAAGTGACCCATATTTACACAAAAGTGACCCTTTTTTTTTAAAAAAAATGACCCCTTTTTTATTTAATTTAAAAAATTGACCCCTTTTATTTATAAAAAAGACCTATATTTTCACAAAATTTACCCTTTTTTTCACAAAAGTGATCTTTTTTTTTCACAAAAACAGGGTATCAAAATCAAAATTTTCTTCTATAATTAGCAAGTAATTTCCTCCATTTTCTCTCTCCTTAAATGGCGAAATCAATCCCAACACCGAAATCCGCCAAACTCCTCCGACCCGAATTCCTCCCTTGCGTCCTTTGTCGTTCTTTCAAAAAAAATGCAATTGTAAAACTAACATAAATACACAAAAATTAAGTAACAACCCTAAATTAAGCGACAAACAGATTCGCAAGTGAAAGAAAAAGTAGAAAATCAGATCAAAATGCAAAAAACTGGAGAAAAATCAGATCAAATTGTAAGAGAGAGAAAATAGAGGAAGACAGAGAAAAATAAAAATGTGTGTCTTTAATTTTGCCAACTGGCCACACGTGTGAATGAAATTGGCAGTAACAAATTTCTTTCCTTGTTGCCGCCATACAATACATTATTGTAAATCGGGTTTTTTTTAACATTTGTGATGATATATACAACCCTTAGATCTATGTATAAGCATTAAATATACTTCCCAAAATGTAATTAAGTTGGGAATTAATAATAAAATCATGTGTAGATAGGTGTAATTAATGTTAATCTTTCCTCAATATTTCCTTTTTGAGCTTCTTATACATAGAAGGGTAATGTTTATCATTTTCCTTTTTTATATTGATATGTTTATTTTATATAGTGATTTACCCCCGTCCCTTGGTCATAATTATTAGTGTTTTTAGCTCTTTTGACCCACTTTTATTACTAATTGCTGTTTTCTAGTGTTTTCGTAGTTTTGGTTGAGTTTTGTAGGAAATTGCACTTTTGGAGCATTTTCCCGGATTTTTATGGAGTGACTACGAGCATTGGAGGAGCACGACCACTCGTTGAAGCCCAAGGTCGGTTAGAGTTTTCGAACTTGTCATTAAGGGCTCGATACTTGAGATTCCGAGGCGTTTTGGACCAAGTGTTAAAGACCCAAAGAGGAAATCCGATTGGGCCGAGGATCGGAAGCCCAATCGAAGTCCAATTGGCGGCCCAAGTGCTCCGCCGGGCATGAAGCCTCGCCGAAGGCGCGCCTGGCTGGACGGGGCGAGACAACCTCACAGCAGTAGCAGCGCCCGGTGGTCGCGCCGGACCGGGCGCGAGCTTCTGAAGAATGATTGTGCTCCGGATTAAGTTTGTTTTTCGGTAGGATTTCTTGCTTAGTATAAATATAATTTTGTTAAGCAAGTTGAGGACCTTCTTTTAGATACTCTTACTATTATTCTCTCTCTACTTAATATTTCTCTCTCTAGATTTTCTCTCAACTCTTTTTACTCTTGTTCTTAACTCCGTTTTGTAATTCCCTCGATTCGGTACGATTTCTACTTTATTAATTTCAGTATTTTTATTCCTTCAATTCCTTATGACTTGTTTAATTGCTTTGATTTTTTTAGTTTTAATTATGTCTGAGTAGTTTACTTTCTAGGGTTATGGGAATCTAATAAATAATATGGAGGGGTAAATTATGATTATTGATTGTTAATGCTTAATTAATTTCCTATTGATTGATTTAATGATATGCAATTAGATTAGGTCTGGTTTAATTGTATGAGTTTGACAATATTGATTCGAGATTCGAGAGATGAGAATTGATGTTTAAGTCTAGTTTCAAAGGCAGATTAATTTATAAATGGTTAGGTCGAGATTCGAGAGATGAGATTTAATACCGGTAAATAAACTATGTGATTGTAATACGTAGCGAAAGCCCTTTATGATTTGATTAATTGATGATTGATTATTATGTTTTACCCTGAATTATTATTTATTAGTGAACCTATGCCCTAGGCTTTTATTATTTGATTTCTCCCTACTTTACTTTCCCTACTCATATTATTCATAGTATGGACTTTAATTATAACAACATTGGTTACCCTGATAATTTAGATTACGTAGTATAATAATTAATTAGGAATAGAGAGACTTGTTTCCCTGTGGATTCGACCCTACTTCCCTATCTGCATTAGTTAGAGGACTTAGGTAATTACTTTTGATTAGGGGATAAAACTTTACCCTGTCATATATATACAGCACAAAATTTGATTATGTATTTTGATACATAGAATATAAATTATTTGCAGGAATTTTCCATCTGAATAATTACTTAAAATTTAATGGTTAATAATTACTTCTACTCGGTATGTGTTAGTTGAGACGAAACACTACAAGAGGGGGGTGAATTTAATGGTTAATAATTACTTCTACTCGGTATGTGTTAGTTGAGACGAACCTATAGTGGCTACTTTTGCGGAATATAAAAACAAAATGTAAAGGAACTTGCAATGCACACAGTATTTTACGAGGAAAAAACCTTCCAAGGCCCAACTGTAAATAAAACGTCGACCCTCTAAGGGATTTCCAAAACTAACACTAGTAGAAAAATTGAATTTGGCACCGCCAAATGGCCACCGGTTTTTAAAAACCGGTGGCAAAAAAATAGGGGAAAATGGGCGGGATTTTCTGGGAAGGGTATTGCCACTGGTTCAAACCGAACCGGTGGTCAAAATATTAATTCCACCGGTTCAAAACCGGTGGCTTTGTTAAAAAAAAAAAACGGTCCCTCCCCTTTATAAACCCCTAACCCTAACTAAATCCTCTCTCAGCCTCTCTCTTCCCTCACCTCTCCTCCTGCTCTCTCTCTCTCCTGTATGTTCGTCTCACCCTTTCTCTCTCCTGTTCGTCCACCCTTTCTCTACGATTTCTCATCTCGAAGCTTAGCTTCGTCGCCGCGCGGTTGTCTCACCCCTCTCTCGTCTCACTTCTCTTTCCTCCTTTCTCATCTCAAAGCTATCTCGTCGCCGGCGGTGGTGTTAAAAAATTAATGGTTTTTATGGTTAAATTCGACCATGAAATATCTAGATCTAGACTTTTCATGGTCGAATTTGACCTTATTAAACCAAATTCATTCCAATTTCGGTTATAAAGGTATGTTTATTGGTTTTTTTTTAAAAAAATTTCCGATCCGTTTGTTTTTTGTTTACTGGCGTGGTGGTTTTGGCGGTGGGTAGGGTTTAAGTCGCTGTTGTGGTTGTTGTCGTGGTGGGTGTGGCGTTGGGTAGGGTTTTGGTTTGGTTGTGGGTTCGGTTACGGGTCGTGGTGGGTTTAGGTGATGGGTTGTGGTGGGTTTCGGTGATGGGTCTTGGTGGCATGGATGCGGTTTGGGTGGGTCTGTGGTTGGAGCTGGTGGTGTTGGGTGACGGTTGGTGGTGGTAGGGAAGTCGTGGGTTCTGAGCGAGGGTTTGGGTGGGTCTGTGGTTCGAGCTGGTGGTGTTGGGGTGATGTTGGGTGACGGTTGGTGGTGGTAGGGGGGTCGTGGGTTCTGGGCGAGGGTTTGGGCGGGTCTGTGGTTGGAGCTGGTGGTGTTGGGGTGGTGTTGGGTGACGGTTAGTGGTGGTAGGGGGGTCATGAGTTCTGGGCGAGGGTTTGGGCGGGTCTGTGGTTGGAGCTGGTGGTGTTGGGGTGGTGTGGGGTGATGGTTGGTGGTGGTAGGGGGTCGTGTGTTCCTAGGTGGTGGGTTATGGTGGTTTTTTTGTTTTTTTTTTTTAGAAGATTAGCCTTAAAAATTAGGCCAATTAGCCTAATCCATACTAATTGCATGACATCTTTTGTTTGTCAGGAAAATAGGAAATGTTGCTGCTATTGATGCTCTACAGATTAAGTTTTACCATCCTTTGAAGAATACCGATGTATTAACCATTTGTTTGGTGTAATTTGATTAATTTAGTTCTTTTAAATTGGAATTGTTGTATGAGTAATTTATTTGTAGTTATGAATTTAGATTTTTCACTCTTAAAAAGTGTATGATTACTAATTATTGATCAATATATATGTAGTTTATGTATATTATGTATTTATATACCTGTCTGCTACATTTTAAGTGAAAAAATGCAAAAAAAAAAAAAAAAAAAAAAAAAAAAAAAAAAAAAATTGTTTTTTAAGGGCATTATTGCCACCGGTTCACATCAAAAACCGGTGGCAATACTATTAGTTTTGCCACCGGTTAACCGGTGGCAATACTTGTTTTTGCCACCGATTTTGAACCGGTGGCTTTTTAACATATTATTACCACCCCCCAAAAAACCACCGGTTCAAAACCCCCTTTTGCCACCGGTTTTGAACCGGTGGGCAAATGCTTTTTCCGCCTAGTGCAACCAATCCACTATAGTAGAGCAAACACACAAGTTACAACCTATTATAGTCAGACCTTTAATCACAAGTTCCACACTAAACTTGCTACACATTAGGACTCTATCCTACCCAACCTAAGTCCCTAACTTAGATTCACTCGTACTCCATGAGCACTCAGCTTCAACCTAGAAGCCTACACCACTGTATGCAAAGATAAATAATACATACACCCAAGAACCCAACCAATACAAACAATTGACTTCTAGTATATATATGAAAGGTAAGCTACACATGAAACCCGAAACTAATATGACAAAGTTATGAACTTGGCAAACTTACACAATTAAGCGAAATTCTATTTCTTCACTCATAAACTCACAGAAAATAATGAAACGAGATTTCTACAATTTATACAAGACTTTCTCGTATAAAAAGTAGGGTTTTCAAAAGATAAATATATTATTTTACCAAAATTCCAAAACACGGTTTCAAGTAAATCAGTTTGAAGAAAAACTTTTTGGAAAACTTAACAAAGATAAATCATCAAAAGAACAATATCGTTTGATAATTTTTTTTAAGAAATAAATCGTTTTTGAAAATCTTTTCTTAACAACTTATCCTTTTTAAACTTTCCTAATTTAAGCTTACCAAGCTCTTTTGTCACGTTTCTAATAGGTCTTCACACATAAACTTAACCATCATATTTACAGCAAATCTGTAAGATAAAAACTTAGCAAAACTAAATTTCCTTATCAATATGTTGTATTCCAGAATACTTGGGCTTCACACAGACCATGACTAATAAGTTCCTGCTGTCACTTATACTCCAGTTCAGAACTGGAACTTTACAGGCCAAGTTCTTGTGGAACTTGTTGTCTTCAACGCAGACCGAGTCAATGACTTTAACTTGCTGTCTTCAAGTTCCTGTTAAGGAACATATCTAGTTCTTGTGAGAGAACTCTTCTTCTATCTTTTTAAACTTTCCTTGGAACTTCTTCATGTCTTCTTAGATACTCTTCCACTTACAAAGCCTAATTCACCTATCTAATCATGACACTAAGAAAATTCTTTATTGGTTGAAGTTTGCTAGTTTATGTTCATCGTCATCAAAACCTTCAAGTTTCAACAGTATGATTGACACATATGCCAACATAAAATTTTGACTAAGCTAATATTGTCAATAATGTAAACGTTGATAGTTGAAAATCAAATTGTACGTTGAGACAATTATAACAAGCTAAATATCCATATTTATACGATTAATCGTACGTGTAAAACACTAATATTACTTAAAGAATCGTAAAAAAAAGTTTAAATGGGACACTTTACAAAAACCGAAAGGAATATACTAGCGACAACAAAACGCGTTATATAAAATAATTAACCCAGATTAGTGTTCAACTGACTGTTCTTTTTTTCTTTTTTTAGATTGTGCTACCCCTAACTTAAAATCCTGGACCGTCACTGCTTAAGATGGGCGAGTCTCCCAAAAAGAGTTACTGCATACGGTGAGGTTCGAATCCGAGACCTCTCTTAAGCGACATCAAATCGCTTAGCACTTGAGCCAACTCTTGTTGGTTGCTTACTAGTATTTCATTTGTGACTTTTCTTTCCCTTTTTAAAAAACTTTTAGAATATGGTGGTTTTGTAGATTGAAAAAACTTTTAGTAACAGGTCTTTAAAAACCAAAGTTATTATAAGCTGATAATTAATTAGTTACTATTCAAGTTTAACCTTTAATCTAATCATGCACTATCATGATAGCAAATGTGGGGATTATATAGCTGTTACATGACAGAAAGACATCGTGGAGTTGTTGGATATATAAGACCCTATGTTTGACAAAGTGAAGACCAAAAGTCTGCCAAATATGTTTTCTTTCTTAGTAAAATAATCTTTGTAGCCCAGCTCTCTACTTTTTGGTAAAATCATCAGCAATGTACAAACAAAACATATAATCATAACAAACAACTCCTCTCGCCTAAAGTGAGCATTAGACAATTACATCCTCCCCTTTTGGTTGATATTTTTGTAGTTCAAATGCTTGAACTCTCCTTGTTAGTTTTAGGCAAAATTATATATTCAGCTGAATTTCAGTTTAGTTTAGTTTGTTCTGTTCAATTTAGCTCCAATCAGTTCAGTTTAGTTCAATTCAGCTCCAATCAGTTCAGCTCAATTCAGTTACTAATTTCCTTCTCTCATAAAATGTTTATTCCAGTCCTATTTAGTCTACTTCAGCTGAGTTCAGTAAATCAGGCCCTAAGTGACACAAACTTAAAGTATGCTATATTCATTGATACAACCTTATGTCTCTATAATTAAATCAACTCCAACTTGGGCACTAATTACAATCCATAATTGACATTTCAGTGATCAGAAATGTTTTGTTGCAAGAATTCAATTTAAAAAAAATTAAAATAATCCTATAAAAAAAAAAAAAGAAAGAAAAGAAGAAGAAGAAGAGAGAGAGAGAGAGAGAATTAGTTTATTTATAGTAGATATTCCTCAAAAAAAAAAAAAAATTATGATTAAAAAGCCATTATTTTTTTTAATTAATATCCTAAAATTTTGAGGACAAAAACCCCCTTCAATCATTGAAATATCATTATTATTACAGTCTTTAATGAGCAAGTTAGCATCAAATCAAAGCCCTGACGCCCTGTTCTCCTCACCTTTGAAAAATAATATTAAGTAAAAATAATTTCAGTTCAGTAAAAATAAGTTCAGTTCAGTAAAAAGTTCAGTTCAGTAAAAATAATTTCATTTCAGTAAAAATAAGTTCAGTTCAGTAAAATTCAGTTTTCTTAAAGAAGAATTATAACTGAAAATCAGTAAAAATAATTTCAGTTCAGCAAAAATAATTTCAATTCAGTTAAATTAATTTAAATTTAGTAAATATAATTTAAGTTCAACAAATATAATTTTGTTTCAGGAAAAAATAATTTCTATTCAGCAAAAATAAGGTGAAGAGAACGGGGCCTAATTCTAGAGACAAGGTTGTATCAATGATTGTAATACGCGTTCAGTTGGTGTCACTGAGTGTAATATTACCTTAAAGTTACTTGAAAAAAAAAATAATAAAAGAAAAATAAAACTAATTATAAAAAAACTTGCATTATTCATTTTTTGATACCTTAGTTGAATACCATTGAATTTATGCTAACCGATAATTTCTTTTTGCACTGAAATTAGCATACCCAATATGCCTTATTAGTTGCTACTTTGCTCTCCACATATTATTTTATTTTATTTTCCTTATAATGTTGTAAAAAGAAGTTTATGCTTACAAATCACATAAACAAAACTACATTTTTGGTACTCTACCCTTTTTCCCCATTGCCTCCCCAAATACTCCTCATTAATACTTTGTTTGAATACGAAGAAATGGAAGGAAAAGAAGAGAAGAGAAATGGAGGGGACAAATTCTCTTGTTTGGGTAAAAGATTGGGGGGAGGAAGGGAACGGAGAGGGAGGGATCAATTTTCCCTCTCTTTTTAATAAGCATCATCCCTCAAAAATTGGAGAGATTTGGAGGAAAAATGGAGCTCACCTCCCCCTCCCTTTCTTTTACCTTCCCTTCCTCCATTTTCCCTCCCCTTCTTTTCCTTCCTTCTTTGCTATCCAAACAAAGCGTAAAGTTTGCCTCATTTTTTATTCTAGGTTGTTCCAATTTAATTATTTAACATGACCCTTAGAATCTCATTCTACTTTATGTGTTAATGTGATACCCACATTTATAAAAGGAAAATTTGTTAAATAACACCTTTTATAACCCTTTTATTGTGAAAACACACCTTATAATTTTTTTTTTTTTTTGTTATAACACACCTAAAACCAGAAGTTTTTTGCGAGAACACACCTTAGGGCGGTTTTAGGGGGATTAACTCGGTTTCTCGGCGTTGACCATCACGTGAAGGTCACGTACCGACACCCTTTATTTTTCCCCCTGTTTTCTCCAATTGCTTTCTCTCTCCTCAACACCACCAAACCAGAACCTAGCCGCCGACACTGACACCACCGCCTAGCCAACCCAACAGCCGAATCCACCACCCACCAACCTAGGTGCCATCACCGACCACTTGAAAAAACCCCTTCCTTTCTTTTATTCCCCTTTCCCCTCTAATTAGACTTTCTCTCTCCTCTTTTCTTCCTAGCAACGAACTTTTCGAATTCTATCAATGGGGTAAACTCTAGTTTTTGCTCAAATTGCTGCAAAGAACCTTAGATAACCTAATTTTGAGGAAGGTAAGTTGTTAAAATTAATGAAATTGATTGTTTAGGGATTGTTTGGCATCATTTTTGGTTTTCAGTTTTCTGTTTTTTTTAAAACTAAAAACCAAAAATAGAAAACAAGAAAAAGGTGTTTCCACTTTTTTGTTGCCAGTTTTAAAAATTATCATGATTTTAATAAGTCTAAATAATTTTTGATTCGTTATATGACATATGTAATATACTTTTATACTTTTAAAAAACAAATAACAGAAAACCACAGTGATGCCAAACGACCCCTAATTTCGTTATTTTTTTTTTATTATTTACCTTAGTTTAGGGTTTCCAATTGGAGGTATGAAATGGGGAAAAACCACTACCAACCCTCTTCTCTCTCTATTATTTTGTTTTAGGGTGTTAAGAGTTTTTGTCAAGATGTTTGAGGTTGTTTATGAGGTGCTTAAGGTTTTTTTTGGTAGTATTCATGGTGGGTCTAGTGGTTTTGGAGGGTGATGTATGGTGTACGTGGTGGGTTTAGAATGATATGGGTGGCTGGTGATGGCGGCTAGGTTGGTGGGTGGTGGTGTCGGCGGTTGGATTGGCTAGGCTCGCGGTGGTGTCGGTGTCGGCGGCTGGGCTGGCTAGGGTGTAGTTTGGTGGTTTTGAGGAGAGAGAAAAAAGGGGAAAAGAAAGGAAGGGTGTCGGCACTTGATGGTCAATCCCGGAAAACTGAGTCAATCCCCTAAAACCGCCCTAAGGTGTGTTCTCGCAAAAAATTCTGGTATTGGGTGTGTTTTAACAAGAAATATTTTATAAGGTGTTTTTTTACAACAATTTAGTTTTAAAAGGTGTATCTTATAAAATTTCCTTCATAAAAAGACGATTACTTTGTTTTTATTTGTTTTTATTTACTTGCAAATTTTGGCACATAGATATTAGACAAGATAAAATGACAATTAATTGACAAAATTTAACCTCTGATAAGAAAAAGAAATAAATTACTACAATTTAAATTTTATAATTCAATTTATATGCTTACTCGGCTTAATCACTTCCTTAAATAGCGCGCCTAACAAATACTTCCTCCGTTCTGTTAGGGCATGTTCTCATTGACTAAACTGAACTGAACTGAACTCAGCTAAACTGAACTGAAATGAATAACTGAACTGAATTGAACTGAACTGAACTGAGCTGAACTTAATTGAACTGAACTGAATTTCAACGTAAGAGAACAAGCCCTTAATATTGCAACAATGGACTTTTTGCACTATTCATCACTATTGTTTGACCATATTATATGATTCATACGTTGAGCTAAATATAATAATAATGTGAGATCTTGTTGGATTCGTGTCATAAAATACTTTCACCATATCAACATTTTATAGTTTTTACTCTTACACATTTATCGATATTTAGCATATAAAATGTGTATTGGGCGTAATAATTGCAATATAATAGAACGGAAGAACTGAGGAAGTATGTTGCAAGTATAAAATTCAGAAGAAGTACCAACGACTCACACAACAATTAATTAAGAATTTTCAGTGCAAAAAAAAAATAAGAATTTTAGATGGGACAAATTTTAAGAAATAAAGGGGTTATTATGCGTCAAATATACATTAAAAGTTTGTAATTGCAAATATTTTTTTTTTTTTATGTCTAGTGTTTGTGGGTTAAACACTTTGAAAGTAAAGGAGAAGAGTAAGGAAATTTTCACCCTCAAAATGTCACTAGAAGGAATTGAACCCGACCTCAAAGTTGAGAAGTACAAGCTTAGCTTGATAATGCAAATATGTACTTGTACGGCTAAGAATACTTTATAGTATAATATACTACCTTCGTTTCTTTTTAGTTGACACGTATTCCTTTTTAGGAAGTTTCTTTTTAGTTGACACGTTTTCTTTTTGGGTACATTTTTTACCTTACATTTACATGCTACCCCATTTATCTTTTCATTCTCTATCACTCTCTCTCCTCTCCTTAATATATGTGCTTAAATCAAACGTGTCAACTAAATAAAAACAGAGGAAGTAACATATAATCCGTACTTCATTTTTTAACTTACAAATAGGACATTTGATGATTATCTAAGGATTATACATTTAATGCAAAATAAGGTATATAAAATCTTATTACAACATTTTTTTTTTCCTAGTAAAAGTAAGCTTGAGATATTAACCATCAAATTTTCGATTTTTTGACATAGTATCAAATTAAATCTAATGCAATAAAAAGGTCATGAATTCAATCTTCATCCATTCCACCCATCAAAACTAATCTTGGGAATTTAATCATCAGAGAATAGAAAACGTAATATAAATCTATCGTCTTGAATAATAAAACTAATAATTTTTCATCGCAATGCGAATCTAAGATCACAACCGACATACAAGAATAATTTCCTAGTACATCTTTTACAGTAAGATGGACCATACTGCTATTATATAGTAAGAGCAAAATAAAATCCAACCCACAATTATGCCTTGAAAATCATGCTAACATTAAATTATTTAAACCTTCTAGATTACTACTATATAATACTTATGTCTTATAATACTATATATAATATGATATGACACAACTATTAAGGGAAGATGTAACATCGACTGGCTTTCCATTTAAGGGCACTTAGGCTTGCCTCCATGGGTGGTCATATCTGTGTAACACCTACCACATTGTTCTTTGTTGCCGTACGTGCCCGGTGGTACGCATTTGCATCTTGAACAACAAGTCGAGCAAGCCCTCACACATAACCTCTTCCTCGAGTGCAATGAACACCTTTTCTCGCACAAGGGTACACAATCTGGACCACACACGATAAGAAAGAGTATGTTAAGACACGAATGTATAAGCAATGATAAAACTATCTCCGAGATTAGATGAATTTTTCAATCTCGTGGGGGCCCATATATTTGGATATGATGAGATTGATAACGTGACAAGTATATAAATGTATCCCAACGTGTTTCGAACTAGGTCTTTGCTCTAGATGTATTATTAATTAGCCCTGAGGGAGACATTTATACTAGACCCACACCCCAATACTAGATCTACACAAATCTGTCCATTTCATAATGTTTGTGTACTACTACCTTCAAGCTAATTAATTTGTGGTAAATGTTGCGAGATTACTTGGTAAAGAGCTAAACATTTAGTACTGTCGTGAAGTATTGAATTGAATTGAATACTACAGAAGAAATAATTAAGTATATTAAAGGCAACTAATTAAATAACTTGAAGAGTTTAAGACTTTTTCAGATTTTACTTGGTATATAAGAGGGAATGGAAGAAAAAGAAGAAAAAAAAAAAGTTGTTCAATTTCGGCCACGTCTAAGATGGGATTATCATGACTAAACAAAAACATTAGTGCAAATTAAGCAACTAAAAAATATGCAAGAGTAGTAAAGGTGTGGGAGATAGAAAATATGGGAAAATAGTACCTTCTTTTTTAACTGGTGGCAGACTGCCATAGTAAGGTGAAGGGGAAGGTGGCTTGACAAGTGGGGGAGTAGGAGCAACGACGGGTGCCTTTGGTGGGTATGGAGCAACGACGGGTGCCTTAGGTGGGTTTGGTGCAACGACGGGTGCCTTAGGTGGTGCAACTATGGGTGCCTTAGGTGGTGCAACGACAGGTGCCTTAGGTGGTGCAACCACGGGTGCCTTAGGTGGGTATGGAGCAACCACAGGTGCCTTTGGAGAAGGCGCTGTAGATGGGTATGGGGCAATAACCGTTACTGGTGGCGACGCCTTTGGGGCAGCAGCTGGTGTTGGTGTTGCTGAACCCGGGAGTGGTGCAACATACACCGCATCCTAAAAACCAAACCAAACAAAAGACACATACATAAATCATCCAGAATTCAAAGATTAATAAGTACATTAGTCATAACATTCTGTTTTTTCTATTAACTAAAGTAATTCTAACGTATCTAATGTACTACGGAGTACAAAAGTTACTCCATCTTTAAAACCAAAGTTGCGTCTATTTCGGCATGCCATTACATTATACGCCTGCTGTTACTCCATTCTGAATTATCCTTACAGAAAAATAAATTTAAGAAATCAATTACCTATGATTTCTTTTCAAATTTCTGCACAGATACTCACTTGTTAAAAAGCTACTGTAATAGAGTTGTTAACTTGTTACTCCGTATTAAAGCGATCAATGTAAAATAATACGGAGTAAATGTGAAATTAGTACAGATAATTGTAAATGTATTTTCACTAAAAAGGAAACTGATTACAGGTGAACCCATACTTGTACATTAATTATCAAATCTAATATCTTGATAGGTGGTACCAAAAAACTCGAATTAATTCCATTTATGCATTACTAAAATAATGTTATGCATCTTTCGTCTAGCAATTATCAAACACTTGAAACAGAAACTAAAGTTCCTTTTAAATTTCACAAATCTAGATGCCTTTTCATTTTTAGACAACAGAGATTAAAAAACTTGACAAACTTTTAAATAAAACGGGTGTTCAGTATACTGACCATTCGTTATAAAGTGACAATAAAATGCAAGTTACACAAAAATGCACAAAAGTTATTCTGACATATATTCTGACATATATAAGAGTTATTTTATGCTTAATTGATAAATTTGATAAAAGTGACACTAAATTTGACAGAAGTAAACCCGTTATTCAGTATATTACTGAAAATCGGTGTATACAAAACTTTTCCATAAAACTTTCACTACGGAGTAACATTTTGCGTAACGAATACTCCATAGACCATAGTTATGTGTCGAAACACTGAATTTAAACACACTAAAAAATTAGCTTATGTAGGTGCACAAGATATTCTGTTTTAGTACGATCTCGTTATAAATTATTACAGTAAAATGTAAGAGAATACAATATACATGAAGCTAATTACCCCGCACAAGTCTTCTATTCTTTGTACGAGTTCGATGCATAAATCAAGTACCATGTCTCTTAATTTAAATCACAATCTAAGTCAACTTACAACAACGTACCATTTTTCTAACCTTTTGTGTCTTGTTATGAGAATACTCGTAAAACTATACTTCGACAAAATAAAAGGATAACTATAAGGAAGTACTCCTCCCGAGGGGAATTCTTATTGAATTGTCGATAAGGCAACTAAAAAGTGAATATACAAAGTATGTAATAATGTATTTTAAATTAGTAGAGTCATAGATTATAGATATATTCATACAAAAGGAAAATGGAATAATTGCACTCACAAGTTACTTTCATTTTTTTGATAACATGTGAAGTACATACCGATAATAACTTGATTATTTACCATCATTCTCTTTTTTTTCCAGCCTATTATTACATTCGTGACTCAAGTATTACTATCCTATATTCCTATTATACTTTATAAAGTTGTCTTAAGTTTCATTTGATTAATTAAACTAACTAAAACTCTAAAAGCAATTAGTAATCGATTAATAATTAAGCCAAATGTCACCAAGACTTACATGTGTTATAATATTTGGAGTGACACATCAAAGTTTGATGATGCACTATCACCTTACACCAGGGAATGTTGCTCACCGACTAGCTTAATGAGCAATAAATAAAAAGTCCTACTTAAATCACCGACTTGGTTCTATCAAATTAATTCCCCAATTAACTTCAAAGCTTAAACTCACATTTCTAAAAAAAAAAAAAAAGAAAAAAGCTACTCCGTAATAAGCAACTTTTAGTTTTGATTTATTTCTACCTACTCCCTCCATTTTTTTATTACTTGACCCGCTTTGACTTTTACACTATTCTGCATCATTTGACCGTCTTTTGTGAATATTAGGTAAGAAAAAATATATTCACGTAGGATATTTTTGAATTCGTCCTAATAAGTACTATCATAATATATATCTTTTATAATTATTACTTATAGAGAATTAAAATTATTTATCGTTAAAGTTTTGTGTTGACAAACATGATAAAAGAAACAGGTCATAGGAAGTACTATCCATGAAAATGGCCACAATAATTTGTAGATCTAACTTATTTTTTCACTACTTTGGTTTATTTTTATTACAGCAACTCCAATTTCACACTTGTCAATTCACATTTTATACTATTATAATACTTTAAAGAAAAAAAGGGTTGACTATTACGCAGTAAAAAAATACGGAGTATGTCAAGACTATTTTACCAAAATCTCACCTGACTGTTTTTTCGGAGTTCATAAATCACAAAAAATACTTTGTAATTGACTAAGGAATACTCCTATGTGTGAATGTGTTTTAACCACGGTGATAAAAAAGAGTGGAGGAAGAATACTCCATACTTTTTTTTTTTTTTGGTTAATGTATACTCCATACTAAACAAACAAAAAGACAATAATCTAGGAGTTAGATTCTTGTAAATATAATACGCCAAAAAAAGAGGCCACAATTCAAAAAAAAAAAACATATCTAAACCAAATCACATATTTTTGATAATCTTTTTTATTAAGAAGCAAATTTGTCATTTACTCCGTACCAATTAATCCAAAAAAACAGTCAAAACAAGGTAATAACACAAACACAAAAAAATCAAACGAACATACAAAAACTAAATAAAGAGAGAATAAGAGAGAAAATGACATACTGTGGTAGCAAATACAAGGAGGGAGATGAGGAGGAAACAATAAGCATGGTTTGAAGTTCCCATAATTTAAGCTAAAAAGAGAGAGAGTAACAGTAGAAGAAAACAAAGGCAACTCCAAAGGAGTTGGGAGAAAGTGAAGTTAAGAGTGTTATGTGTGTGGAGTAATGGATGAATCCTAGTGACAACACAAGGTATAAATAGAAGGAATAGGTGGGAAGATATAAGGGATGACAGTAAATTGCAAGCTGTAAGTTTGTCAGACGTCTATAGTACTACAAGTTACTAGTAATATCTCCACATTTTTAAAATTAGTGAACTCTTACGTTGAAATTCAGTTCACTTCAATTCAGCTGAGTTTAGTTATGTTCTGTTCAGTTTAGCTCCTAATTTCCTTTTCTTATAAAATATTCATTTCTGTTCTGTTCAGTTCCGTTCAGTTTAATTTAGTTCAGTTCCGTTCAGTTCAGTTCAGCTGAGTTCAATTCAGTTCAGCTGAGTTCAGTCAATGAAAACAGGCCCTACGTACTACTCCTTCCGTCCCTAATTTGTTGTTTCATACGAATACTTTATTTGCATTTTGTTACTTGTTTTATTTTTTATTAAGAAATATGATAAATATAGTTTTAAGGGTTGTGTATAAGAAGTTAAAAAAGGAAATGTTGAGGAAAAATTGACATTGATTACACTGATTTACGCGTGATTTTTTCATATATTCCTTATTTGATTTCATTTTAAAAAGTATATATTTAATACTTATATATATCGCTAAAGGTTACATATATTATTACCCTTTTATTAATTAACTAGATTGATAAATAAAAAAGACTCATAGCGATAATTTAATAAAATATTAAAAAAAAAAATTTAAAAAACCTTGTCAGAAATCACCTTTAATAACATTTTTTTTGTGAAAAATCACCTTAGAAAAATTTTCTTGAAAAAGCACATCTAAAACCAGATTTTATTTGCAAGGTAACACTTTAGACCGATTTCAGAGCATTGAACTTATTTTCCGATTTTGACCCTCACGTGAGGGTCATGTGCTCAACCCTTCCCTGACTCCCTCCACAAAACACCAAAGCCATAGCCTAGCCAACCATAGTCGCCGACACCACCACCTAGCTGCCACTAGAATCACCTCTCAGTCGCTGACACCACCACCCATCAACCTAGCGGACATCACTGCCCACCCAAATCATTTTAGACCCCGCCCGCAAAAATCCTCACCCACATCCAAAACCACCCATGTCCCACTCAAATCCACCTAGAAAACTGTACTCTCCCTTAAAAACTAAAAGGGAGGAGAGAAGGGGGTAGGTAGTAGTTTCCTCGCCCCCCCCCCCCCCCCCTCCCTCCTTTTCTCCCGAATCAAAAACTCTAGATCTAAGGTAAATAAAAAAAATTTAAAAAAAAAACTAATGAAATTAACAACAATAATAAATAAATTTTATTAACTTTTACAACTTACCTACCTCAAAAGTAGATTAACTGAGGTTGTTCATATCATTGCAGCACTTCGAGCATAGCAATGGAATTTTCCCACTCAATTACAAAATTCGAGGTTGCTAGGAAGAATAGAGGAGTGTGAAAGTCTAATTGAAGGGATAAAAGGGGAAAAAAGAAAGAAAATAGATTTTTTTCGAGTGGGTTCAAAGTGATTGGTAAGCAGTGATAGCGGCTATGTTGATGGGTGGTGGTGCCGACGGCTGGAAGGTGGTTCTAGTGGCGTCTAGGCGGTGTCGGTGGTGGTTAAGGTTGCTAGGCTATACATGGTTCTGGTGGTTTTTAATATTTACCTTATAATGTAGAATTATCTCTCCTTAATCTTCAATGTAGAACAATCACAAGTGGGTTTACAATGGGCTTATTCCCCTTACTTTAGAGTGTCCTTAGAAATTCAAAACTAACTTGAAAAGCTAGATATATATTTCGCTTGGGGGCTAGTCATCCTATCGAGGTAAATCCTTATCTAGTAGCGATTATAAAGTACCCAATTCAGAAGAGACCCGCAACCCGAGCTTTGATACTATACCATGTTAAATAAAATTTTGAAAAATACGAAACTAAGCCTGGTCAACCCGAACGAGGAGGAGGAGAGTTTAGTCAACAAATAAGCCCGAGGAGATTCCATACTAAAACCAATTGACGATTCGTGGGTAGGTCTGGTGTTGTCAACGCCGAAAAACATAGTCAACACCAATTTTTTAGCATAAGGTATGACTTCGTAAACAAAATTGTTTAAGGTATGACTGAAGGATTTATGTCTTTGTCAAGTGCAATTACTAGATATATGATGGATCAAATTATGGAGATAATCAAGTTCGTTCTTTTGGGTCGTCATATTATCATAGCTAGAGGTACTTACGATCTTTAATTTAGGCTAGTAAAATAGCCAAAAGCCCAATTGAATATAATTGATCCTATAAGGTAACACAAAGGGCCTAAATTGAGAGAAAATTTAAAGATGCACCATGGTGCACCTAGAAATAGATGCACCATGCCCATACTTTTATACTTTTAGTAAAAAAATCTGAAAATTGCAAATTTTGAACATACAGTAAAAACATCTAAACATCGCAAATTTTGAACATTTAGTTTAAAAATCTGAACAATCGCAATGCATCACGCCTATACTTTTGAACATTTAATAAAAAAAAATCTGAACAATTGCGAATTTCGAACATTTAGTTAAAAAATCTGAACATCGTAAATTTTGAACATTTAGTAAAAAAAAAATATGAACAATCGCAATGCACCATGCCTATAATTTTGAACATTTAGTTAAAAAAAAAAAAACATGAACAATAACAAATTTTGAACATTTAGTAAAAAAAATCCGAACAATCGCAAATTTTGAATTATTACGAGTTAGAAAAATTTTGAAAGAAGTTTGACTGACTCGTATAATTCAACAATTTTGTAATATAAAATGAACATTTATTGGATACAAAATCGACATTTGTTTATAAAATATGAACATAAAAATTGCATGTTTATGTTCAGTGTTTGTGACGTGTTCATATTTTTTTACTAAACGTTCATTTTTTGTAAAATGTTCAATCTTTTTTACTAAATGTTCAAAATTATAGACAGATGCACCATGGTGCACATAATACTAATTGTAGATTGAGCATAAGAGGAAGAGGCCCATGATGGACCTTCTCTCTCTAGTGGCCAGCCATATGGAGGATTTTAGGTGGATTGGGCTTGCTTCCTAAATAAACTAGGTGCCTAGGGTTGAACATTAAAATCAGTGATCATAGATCAAAACCCTAATTAGCAAATACAAGCCAACCCCTCACTAACTCTCATTCACTCTCGTCTGTCCTCCTTGGTGTGCACCGATGGTGTGTGCATGGTGGTAGTGGTTTGTGGTGGTGGCTGGTTATCCGCAAAGGTGGTCATCGTGGTTTTCCTCTTTCACTTAACCAATCTAGTAATTGTGGACGACTCATTCGAATCTCGTGGACTAAGTAGAGGAGCAACGCTTGAGGCTCTATTCTCTCCCTTATTGATAGTCAATCGCATTGTGGAAATCACGCATCAAAGGTATGAATTATGTGATTCTTTATGTATTATGCTTGTAGATCTTTTTTAGGTGTGAACGAATATGATTCGTGAAATTCCACTTAGAGTACCTAAAGTCCTACAGTGGTATCAGTAAGCCTCTTGTATTCACACATATTAATCATAATTCTTTGATATCCACAAATTTAAATTCAGTTAAGAGGTAGAATAATCTAATTATGGTTCAATCTTTATTTTAAATGGAGATTTAAAGGTTTGAAATTTGTTTAAATGTGATTTAATTGCTTGAAAAGAGAACCAATGCCAGGTGGGCCACTGCGGCTGTCCAGGTGGTCGAAAAGAGAGGAAGGAAGGGTGGCGGCTAGTAGACAGGCGGCGACAGCAAAGTGCAACCGTGGCACTGCCGCCTGCTGTAGCCAGCATTCTGCTGGTGGCTGACCTTCGGCCTAGCTGTTACGGTAGCCCTCAGATGACGAAAGGAGGTTTAGGCGAGGAAGAAGGTGGCTTCGGCGATTAGAGCCCACAGAGAGTTGGCGGGATCTGTTCTGGTCAGGCTGCTTGTGCTGTGGATGGGTTCGTTTCCTAGCTGCGGTTAGGGGGCTGATGTTGCTACGTTGGTTGGGGGTTTTTATCCTGGCTAACGTGGCAACAAATGAAAAAAATAAATAAATTAATTGTTTTATTTTAATTATTTGTTTTATTTTAAGTTTAGATAAAATATGATTTTATCTAAGATAATTTCAAATTTTGAAAATTGTTTTAATATTTGAAAATTTTAAGGATTGTTGAGCAAGATCCAAAAGGATAAAGATTGACTTGGTAATGTGATTATCCATAATTAGTTAGGTAATTGATTTATAATTTTGAGATTGACTAGTAATTAGGATTTATCTTTTAAGATTAAAATAAGATTTGATTCTATCTCATGACTAAGTTAAAATATGTGATATTTTATTGATGGTCATGAATAATATATGATATTATTTACAGATTAAAATATGAGTTATTTTGGTACCGTGTTTCCTTAATTATGAACATTTTATGTTGTAGTTTAGGCAAACATGTTTACGTGATATTTATTACGTGGCAATTTTATAATATATGTTGCTATATAATGACAAGTATGGCCTAATAGATTACTAAATACGATATGCGCATCGTAATGTATTTTTGTAATCTAAGTACGGTCTGCGTACTGATAAAATTTTTTTATAATTTGATTAAATTATTTAAGTAGTAAATAGAATAGAGTAGAATTACAGATTACAGTTAATCCAAGAGGCTCATGAAGTAAAAGCCCAAAGGAGCGAGGTGGATGAGATCCATGAAGGTTCAAGTGGGAGCGTTTGCTTTATTAGTTTTCTTAGGATTAGAGGTCATGCTATGTCTTATTTATGCATTTAGTATATTATGCATGTTCCCGCTAAAAAAAAAACAAAAATTATTATGCATGTTAGATTTTATTGATGTTTTGTGATGATGCGCTAAGTTCACTAAATTAATCACACCATAATAAATCTAGATCCCATTAATATTGAGATTGCTTTTCCAATTGAAAACCCAACAATTCTATGATAATTATGATAGGTCATGCCAAAGCTGGGTGTCATTTTATATCTAAGGTGAGTTGGGGTAAATCAAGTTTTACAATTTTAATTGGTTTTACTCAACAGGGTAGAGTTTAGAAACTTGAAGCAAAGAGTAATAATTACACATGAGATGGTTAATTATTCAACCAAGAATTGCAATCTGTAAAGAGTTTACTCACCTTGAAAATGTAATTAATGGTTAGGGCCAAATTCCAGTCAGTTATTATATGAATAAAGGTTCTTGGAATCACTTAACTCGATCAATTGGGACAAATCAATATTGAATAAAGAGTTAAAGTAACCAATCATTTTTAATTTAGGTGCTTTAAAGATAAATATAATTGAATTTTGCGTTTATTTATAAGTAATATTTTGTTCTAATTTTTTAAAATATATATAATCTCCTCGAATGAAAATAAAGTTGAGAAACGCGCTCAAAAGTATTAAAAAATTATCCATAAACAAGATTCTTAGTGTATGGAGATGAATATAATTATAAAATTTAGAAGTTGCAAGATCCATGTTATGAGAATGTCTTACCAAATCTCTTCCATGACCAAGGTATAAGAGTCATCATACTAAGGTTCTTGGATTGAAGCAAGTTATGTAATTTTGAGTTGTATATATTTTAAAAATAAATATCACACAAGTAATACATCAATTTGCAAAATTATGCTTAATCAGAAATTATTATTTCTGTTAATTAATTATGGTTTTTGATGAAATTATATAAAATGTCCGAAGTAATTATGAACAGGTGAACAAAATTCATACATTATTTTAGTTCCTAGTTTGAAATCATTAAATTAGACATAAATGATTTCAATGAGTGGAGTGACATGTAAGATTGATTGAATATTGTAGACACCTAAAAATGTCTGCCCAAAACCAAACCCGATGATGAACTACCTTTCACCGCCATTATTCGTCAGGTTGAGTATTTAATCTTTGTAGTGCTTAAATCCATGTTCAATCTCAATACATTTCATAAACCAACGCAATTCCTAGCCCATTTTCCCCAAACCATAACTTATTGTCCTCTTTTCGTGCCTTTAAACCCAAAATAATTCATTTCGTGTCCTTTAAAATCATTCTTTTCGTGTCCTTAATATAACAACGTTTAGATCAGTTTATTTTGGTCCATAATCTGGGTCCAATTATTGAATATTTGAATGGGGTTTGAAAACAACTTTCCAACGATATATTATAAGCCCAAATCGAAGTTATAACGAATAAGTTATGGCCAAAATACTAAACTGAATCCAAACCGAACCTAAGTCCACCTTACCTACAACCCAATGATCATGAGGAGGGTCCAAAGGATTTAATCCCACTCCTAATACAATTAGGATTAATTAGATTCTTCTATAAGTTATTAAAATATCTTAATTATTCTTTTTGAAAAGATAATATAAAAGAGTTTAAAATTGAATAAAACTTTTCTTTTTGAAAGTCCTAATTCTATTTGAATTGAAAGACGCTCAAAGATAGTCAGATATTATTTTCGTGATTCATATTTTTTTATCTAAATCTTATATGGTTGGATAGCCCTTGAAATTATCTTTCCAATGATATATTATAATATTAATTCCGAGCTATAACGAAAAAGATATGAGCGAAATACGAAACTTTATCCAAAACTGTTATCGTTTCACTATTTCGGCCATATCTTTAATTCTACAATATATTTTAATCTTATTTTAATTGGTTTAGAAAGTAGACTTCAAGTTCTTTCCAACGATATCTTATTTATCTTATTTCGATTTCTAGATCAAAAAATATGATAAAAACAAAAACCGTAAAAACTGTTGTCTATCGCAAGAGTTTTATTCCGATTCGAACTCTATCTTTTCTTGATTTTTCGACCCTCTTTTTTCCTTATAAATAGAGGTCATATCACCCCTTTTTTAATCATTAACAAGCTTGATCACCAAATCATTCTCTCTTCCTCTCTTTTACACCAAAAATCATTCTCTTCCATCTCTCTCTCATATTCTAAGCCTTAAACCTATATTCTTAATCACACCATTCTTCCCCTAAGAACTCCAAGGAGTTTGTACTTAACCAGAGATTCCGTCCTTAAACCAAGGCATGAAAGGTAAAATTAACTGAGGGTTTGGACCAAATTAAATCTACATTTATTTAATTTAATTTTAATTTGATTTATATTTATTGAAGTTACTAACAATTTATTCATGATGTAGCAATTTAAAGGAACGCGCGGAATGTGAGTAATTATTAATCACTAAATTTCTCTTATTTTTTTTATTGCTTTTATCATGATTAGGGTTATTATTATTTGATTGGACTAGCTAACGTTATTATTGTTGAATTGCTTCCAATATTAATGTTGATTCTATTATTATTTATGATCACGATATTGCATGTTTAAAGAGAATATGTAATTGAAATTCACGACTAATAAGATAATTTGGACGACCGGTTTAGGTTCTTTTAATCTTGTTATTAAATCAAGTGGTCACGATATTATAGAATTATATGTTGCATTAATATTCAACCAATTTAGCTTAATGATAGTTTGGAGCAAATTGAATCTTTGTTTGCATGCCTTTGAGATCACAGGAATACTTTTCATAATAAAAATCGAGTAGAGACCATTACGGGCGAATGTGACTCCATGACTCATTTCGTACCATCATCCCCGATCCTCCTTTCGTGGTTCCGAACCATATGGATTTAGTAATCTCATTGATTATGAATAGGGTGTAACCTTCACGAGTCAATCGTTGCTGCTTTTCGTTGTCTCTTTTCGTGGTTGACTTTTATGATCCGTGAACAGTTTACAAGTTCCTTAAAAACTTGTTAGCGGCTCCCTAATTTCCTTTTTACTAATCGTATATGTCAATTTCCACTTCCTATGAGTGCCAAGCATATTCACACATGCTTTTACGTAGGCGCACTTCAAACGACGCCTATAGATATATAGCACAGTTTCATGGGCTATAGGGGCATAAAGATGCTCGGTCAATCACATGGGTATGCATAAATGATGCATGATCGAATTATTGACCTATTTTGAAGTTCAAGTATAGAGTTTTCGGTTATATAAGTGGATTCCTTGACATGAGTGGAACATTGATTTTATTCAATGATTGATTTAAATGTGGTACACCCAAACGTCATGCCGTAAAAGGTGGCTATAAAAGGTGTTTCCCGATTACTTCAAAAGTTGAGTGGGAGCTTTAGTTGCCACAAGATTGGATTGAGTCTACCTCTTTTTTAAGGATTGTGTCATGACCCCTTGAAAAGGGATAATTAAGAGAATGCGTGGCCGCGCTCAAATGTTTGCTCAAATGTTTGATCATTTGTTTTGTGACTCTAACTTAGATTTCAAGAAATGATTTGTAGATTAATATGATCTTAACATGTGATGCAATCATATTGTCAAATCGACACACATTGACTTAGGGTATATGAATAATATTGCACACTTGTCTTGGACAAGTGGGAGATTGAAGGATTTATGTCTTTGTCAAGTGAAATTACTAAATTAATATATATGATGGATCAAATTATAGAGATAATTAAGTTCGTTATTTTGAATCGTCGTACTATCATAGCTAGAGGTACTTATGATCTTTGGCTAGTAAAATAGCCTAAAACCCAATTGAACAGATCCTAGGTCACACAAAAGCCCTAGATTGAGCATAAGAGGAAGAGGCTCATGATGGACCTTCTTCCTCTAAATAGCCGACCATATGGAGGAGTTTAGGTGGATTTGGCTTGCTTCCTAGTCTAGTTATACTATGATTATAGATAGACTAGGTGCCTAGGGTTGAACATAACATTCAGTGATCATAAATCAAACCCTAATTAACAAACACAAGCCAACCCCTCACAAACTCTCTCACACTCTCGTCCATCCTTCTTGGTGTGTGCACGGTGGTGGTGGTTCGTGGTGGTGGCTGGTTGTCTGTAGAGGTGGTGATCGTGGCTTTTCTCTTTCACTAAACCAATCTAGTATTGATGGACGACTCATTGGAATCCCGTGGACTAAATAGAGGAGCAACGCTTGGGGCTCTATTCTCTCCCTAATTAATAGTCAATCGCATCATGAAAATCACACGCGTCAAAGGTATGAATTATGTGATTTTTTACGTGTTATGCTTGTAGATCCTGTTTAGGTGCGTAAGAATATGATTCGTGAGATCCCGCTTAAAGTACCTAAAGTCCTACAATGACCTCACATAAAAAATAAAAAATTATAAGGATGTTTCTTGCAAAAAAGTGATGTTATTAGGAAGTTTTTTCCTATTATGCTTCTTTAAAATTACTAATATTTATTGAAATGAAATTATCGCAAATTCTATGCTACTCCTGGTGTACCGTGTGCATGGTACTCCAGGTTTATAAATTTTATGTTATTTTAAGATGAACTTCTTGTTATTTCAATTTATATATATACTCCCTCCGTACCCTTTTGATAGTCCCTTATGGGCATTTTTCACGGGAACTAATAAACGCAAATAAGAATAGTAAAAGTAAATTGACATTGGGTATGCAATAAAGTAGAGAGAGAAAGTGATAAAAGTACATGGGAAAACAAAATTTACTTGGGAAATTTAAATTTGCACAAATGTTGTTGCAAATTGGAGGGAATTTTGGTAAAAAATTAATATTAATGGTTGTTGGAAAAAACAAATGGGGTGAACATTTTGGGACTAAAATTTGCCCATAAGGGACTATCAAAAGAGGACGGAGGGAGTATTATTTTAAAATAAGTACATGTTATTTTATATTTGCAAGTTGTTTTTTCCAACATTGATCCTTTCGCTGTTCTCCACATTTATAAAATTCTGTTATTTTGATGTGAACCTCGTATTATTTCAATTTATATATATGTTATTTTTTTACATAAATACATGTTATTTTAATAAATGCAATTTTTTTTATACATGATTTTAGTGTATAGTAGATAAGTGAATATCATATTATTTTAGCAAAATAACACAAGATTTTAAGCAAAATAACATAAGACTTAGGCAAAATAACTCAAGTATATTGGGTATGGAGTAGTGGAGTACCGTGATCCAGGAGTATATAATACTAATTGGAAATTATTAGTGAACAAGGTCTAATCTTAATTCTTTTTTGAAAGAAAAAAAGAAACTTAATTCTCATATACTCTGATATTTTATTTTAATTTATTTTTATGGTAAGGAGAATTCGTTTGCAAGTCGGACAGATTTAGGGATTCCACTTGATTGGAATGTGAATTGAACCCCTCTTACATGGATGGAATGAGGGTCTCTAACCACTAGACTAGGCTAACCTTAATTCTCCATATACTATAATAATGGTACCAACGAGACAATATATACTCTTATAGGTATACAAGTAGTCTGTATAATACATTCCTAATTTTTTTTTTTGGTGTTTAGAGAGCCACAAGGGTGGGGGTGAGAATCGATCCCAGGATCTCCTGGAATCGGGAAGGAAGCTCTAACCACTTGAGCTATCCCTCACTCTCATAATACATTCCTAAGGGTACACAAACAAACTTCCTCCGTTTTTGTTTTTTTTTTCTTTTCAGTTTGAATATTACAATGTGTCAATGTTCATGTGTTTCGCTTTGACTTATTTTGATGATTTATAGCTATACAAAAATATAGTCATATGAGATCTTGTTACTTTGTTAGATAATTCGTTTTGATTTATACTATTTTAATAATAAATGGTTATAAAAATTATAATTCTTACTTATTGATAATCAAAGATATTAATGATTGAAATCATACATTGACAAGCGTGAAAAAAGAAGTATTGCAACTATAAAGAAAAAGAGAAAGTATATGATTATAATCCTAAAATGACCATTAACTGGTGCACAAAGCCACAAATGACTAAAATGTCCCATTAAAATGAGTTGGGAAAGTATTGACAGGTGCAGATGTAAAATGGATATAAGACCCTCTCCAATGGTGAGACTTGAGTGAGTTTTTTTTAGGAGAAAGAGAGAGTATTTTTTTGCAAAGGATACCAGTAAGTTGGTATCTAAACTAACTTAGCAACTCCAAAAGAAAGTTGCTAAGTTTCGATATATACTTAACTTTGAGTCTCATTTGACAAAAAGTGTGGGCCGTTATCAATACTATAATATGCTTTGTAATTTATTTAAGTTTTAATTATATTTTTTTTTTATATTAAACTTAAAATATGATTTGGTGGGCCAGAAATTGAAAGCGACATTAGTATACTTTAGAAAGTCTCAACATTGGGAAATTAGATTTCATATGAGTTGTTAATTTGAGAAGTGGGTTGGGTATCACCATTGAAGATAGTAAACAACTCATTTTGTATTTCAATACTCAAAGTTGAGTCTCACCATTGAAGATTTGGAGATGGTCTAACATATAAATCGGGACGCGGTTTCACTAATTGGAAGCTGACCCCGCCACTGAAACACTGGCTTTGGTCGAAATGCGTTCCCCGATGCCTATCTATTTTCCTCAGAAACTGTGTTGTTTATGAACTGATCTTCTTGTCCAATTCCCATCTTTCTTTTCCTTGCTTGTTTTTCACTTCTCCCAGTAATTTTATCATATTCATATTCCTTCCAACAAAATGAGGACGCTTGGTAGATCATATCGTGTTGTCTACAACTCTACATGACTACATAATTACATTGTCTTTTAACGATGAAAGTGATAATGTACATTTTAAGAAACCTCTAACATTGGTTGTGTTTACACTCTTTTCCACCACAAAGAATTTTAGTTGTGTAGTACTTCCTCCGTTTTTTTGTACTTACAACACACTTTTTAGGCACGCAATTTTAGGAGATGATTAGTGAGGGTAAACAAGCGATTTTATCAATATAATGTTTACACGAAGATTAAAATAGGGTTAAGTATCATTTGTAAAAATTATAATGAATAATTTATCTGTTTACATTACATAAACCCGACCTCAAAACACGTGCCACAAGGCTGTGTTGCAAATAAAAAGAAACGAAGGAAGTATGTATTTTGCTATGAACAATAAATATAACAAAGTTAATCACATTTAAACATAAATTAGGCCATGTTTGTGAGAGTATCTGACTGTCTGTTATTTGCAAGCTGTGAGAGTTGGTATTAATTGTCAAATAAATACTCCATACTTCGTATTAGGTATGTAAGGCACTAAGGCGTGTTCAACGCTAACTTTTAAGTAGCTTTTAATGGTTTGACCAAATCAAACCACTACTTAACAAAAATATGAGTGTTTGACAATGTAATTGTTGGAGTAGCTTTTAATGGTTATTAGCTTTTGAAAATAGAGATAGCTGTTGAAAATTTAATCTCTAATATTTTTTTACAACAAGTGATTTTTATACGAAGTATGTAACAGATAGTCAATCGCTAATTTACCAAACAATTATACCAAATACTCATACAGATAGCTAACAACTATCTTCACAATTAACAGCTACATTCATAGTTATATTTTGGCAAACACGCCCGTAAATAGATAATTAAAAATATGGGTGTGATGAGTGACATTTTTGGCACTCATTTGGTTTCTTTTTGGATGATTTTTATTTCATTTTATCTCTCTTTTCTTTAGTTTTCCTTAGTTTTATTCTTGTTTTCCTCATTTTATGCCTTTTGTAGTTTATTTCTCTTTTTCATGTCTTTTTCTAGTTTACTTGTTATTTTTCTCTTTTACTTGCTTTTTATCTTTTGCTTTTAGGTGGTAATTGATTGTCCAAGAATTCCCGAGCCTCCTCTCTACGAGTTTTCATTGCTTTTATGCCTAAAGAAGGTGCAAGAAGTTTCAAGTCAAAGGTGGATCCAAGGGGCAAGCTTCAAGGCTTTGTTTATGCCTTATTCATGGCTTTCATTCTTCAAGAAGTTCAAGAAAGTTTCTGCCCACTTTGTCCTCCATCATCATCATCCTGGATGCGTGCACCACTTGAGCTAGGACGAAGAGAAGAAGGGAGTGTGCGGCCGCACATTGGTCGTGTGCGGCCGCACACCAGGTGCGTGCGGGCGCACATGCCTGGGTGTGTCCCGTGCGCGCCATTCTCCCTCCTCCGAGCGCCCGCACTTACGAGGGTCTATTTTTGGGCGTCTTTACCGACCTCCTCCTTGTATATATAGTTATTTCTACCTATTTTTAGAAAGGAAGTTTTTAGATTGAATTTGATAGTTAGTTTTTGGGAGAATTTTAGAGAGAGAAACTCAAGAACTAGAGAGAGAAACTCATGATTTTTGGTGTTTGTTCAAGAATTCATCATTGTATTTGATCTTTTGATCAAAGTTTTGTAAGGATCTTCTTCTTAATCTCAATTCAAGTTTGATTTTAGTTGATTTCATTAGTTTTTCATGTTGTTGATGATTGATTTGGTTATTGATTGAATTTTGATTGATTTTGATTGATTGTTGGTTTAATCTTTGATTTCAAGCATGTTGATGATGAATTTGATGAATGTTGTAGTTTTGATCTCCATTTCTATGGCTAGTGAGTAGTTCCCTAGCTAGGGAGATGGTGAAGCATGTATGAATGATGGAATAGTGTGATTTGGGGATAATTGATGGAGTTGATGATATGATTAAATTGGTTGATTTTTCATGTGCATGTGTGTGATTAATTGAGGTTTGACCATCTTTGATTAATACACTAGATTGCATTGTAAGCTTGCTATGATACGGACCATTGATTAGTAGACTTGCAATTTCACGATTGAGGTGCTTTGTGACGTTCCCTAGTTAGTGTTTAGCGTAGTTGACGCTAGTTAGACCTCTAGGTGAACCACCTTAGTATGCTCTTTTGGATACATGATAATTTTCCTTCATATCGATTGATTTAGTTGGTTTGACCTCCCAAATTACCGATTCCATTATGATTGCATGTGGATCCATTGCCCTAATGTCTTAGATTGATTTTATACAAGTTTGCATACCTAGTTTAGACCTAGTTCTACCTCAAACCCCTTTTGATTCCGAAATAGCTTGATCTAGACTTCGTGCACTTGACATCATTCCCTTGGGTTCGACCTTGACTTGCCGCTACGCTATATAGGGGTTAGTTAAGCTATAAATATTGTTTGATAGGGTGGGGTGGTAGCCCAACGACCTACCATTCTCCGCCACATCAAAATGGCGCCGTTGCCGGGGAATGGTGCTTGAGTGTATGTTGTTTTTGAGTCTATTTCATTTTGATAAAATACAAAAAGATTTTGTTTCTCTAGGCTACATTTTTAGCCGTGTTACTAACATTTTTTGTGTGAGTTTTGCATGCATAGAACCCGTGATCGTCCCCTTGTTCCCCTTGATCCGGAAATAGAAAGGACTATTTCAAGAAGAAGAGTGGATATTAGATCTTTGGCTTATAGCTCTTCGAGTGAAGAAGAAGTTCAAGAAGAACAAGGAATGGGTGAACATCCTAGAATAGCCTTGAAGGAGCTTGGAGTGCCCGGGGCATATAGATTTGAGAGTGGAATTGCTCCACCAACTACCCCGGCAAATGACTTCGAAATTCGTCCGGCAATGATCACCTTGATTGAGAGAAGGCAATATAGTGGGGCTAAGAATGAAAGCCCATTGAACCATTTGAAAGAATTTGAAAAATATTGCAACACTATCAAAGTCAATGGGGTCTCTCAAGAATTCATCCGCCTCAAGTTGTTCCCCTTCTCTCTAATAGGAAGATCTTTGGAGTGGCTAGGCAAGGAGGTAAAGCCCAACTCCTTGAGAACTTGGGATGATGTTACAAAGGCCTTCTTGTCCCGTTTCTATCCCCAAAAGAAGACGGCGGAGGCAAGAGCCTTGATTCAAGGGTTCAAGCAAAGGCCAAACGAAAGTCTCTATGAAGCATGGGAGAGATTTAAAGAGTATCAAAGGGAGTGCCCTCATCATGGAATCCCCACATACCAAGTGATCCAAATCTTCTATGGCGGTTTAAGTCCCCAAGGCAAGTCATGCCTTGATGGAGGGGCCGGGGGCCCTATCATGAACAAAACCGAGGAAGAAGTTGTGGACATCATTGAGGATGTGGTGACATATTATAGGGATTGGCAAGATGGGGAGAGAGACTCTTCAAGCAAACAATATTCATTGTATTCGGTGGACCATCTCAATGCAATCAACAACCTTTCCTCTCAAATGACAAATTTAGGAAAGGAGGTCACCGCAATCAAAGCTAAGTTGGAGAGCACTTCTACCTCTTCTCAAGCTTCTAATCTTCCCTCCCAATTTAAGGGGAGAGGTACTCCTTCTAACTCTCAACCCCCTCCCTCTTCACATAATATGCCTTTGGGTTGCTTGTTTTGTGATGCATGTGGATCGTATGATCATGACTCTAGTGCTTGTCCTAATGAATGTGTTGATGAGTTTGACAATGAATGTGAACATGTCAATTTTGTGTCAAACAACAATGTTCAAAGGTTTGATAATCAAAAAGGCCAATGGAATAGGAATTACCAAAACCAAGGCAATTTTGACAACTATAATCATAATGGTGGTTATAGGAACCAAGGGAATCAAGGTTCTCGTGGTAACAATAACCAAGGTTATAGTAGCCAAAATCAAGGCCAAAATTATGGTAATCAAAATCATAATTATGGTAATCAAAACCAAGGTTATGTAAATCATAACCAAGGTAATGGAAACCATAATCATGGTGGTGGTAACCATAATCAAGGTTATGGTTCAAATCAAAATAGGAGTAATTGGAACAACCAAGGAAGGGAAATTTTCAAAACAATGCTCAAAGAGGTCCCCCACCCGGTTTTGCTCCAAAGACTCAAAATGAAAATTCCTATTCACAACCTTCTTCTCCTAAGATAACCTTGGAAGAGTTGATTGATAATCAAACCAAGATCATTAACACCTATATGGCGGTTAGTGATAAGAAATTCAATGAGATGATGACTCACAATAAGATGCTTGAGACTCAAATTACTCAATTAGCAAGCACAATTAAGGATTTTGCTAGTCCTTCATCTTTGCCTTCCCAAGGTGTTGAACCAAAGAAACCCGTGTACTCTATAGCCACTAGTGGTGGACATGATTTTGATGAGGGAGTTTCTTGGTCAAAGGAGGAAAGAGATGAGTGTGGTGCTAAGGAGAAGGAAGAGGAAAGGATTGAGTCTAAGGAATTTTATTGTGAGGTTGACAAAAGAGAAGAGTGTGTTGATGAAAGGATGAGTGAGATAGAGAGAATTCCCGATCTTCCATATCCCCAAAAATACTTGAGATTCAAAATGGATGAGCAATTTGGGAAATTCCTTGAAGCTTTTAAGGATGTTCATGATTCTACACCCCCTACCGAACCAATTCCCGACATGCCTAAGTACTCCAAGTTTGTTAAGGAGATCTTAGAAGAAAGAGAGGATTTTGATGAGAGTAGTTCGGTGGATGGAGGGAAGTGCTTTAGTGCTCTTATCCATGGTGAACTCCCAAGGAAGATGGAAGATCCGGGGAATTTTTCAATCCCTTGTCAAATTAAGGAAATGCTTTTTGAAAATGCTTTGTGTGACCTTGGTGCTAGTGTTAGCATTATGCCTTTCTCGATTTTCAAGCGGCTTGATCTTGGTGAGCTTCAACCATCCAAGATAACACTTCAATTGGCCGACCGTTCTATTAAGCTTCCTAAGGGAAGAATTGATGATGTCCCCTTAAGGATTGGAGAGTTTGTTTTTCCGGTGGATTTTGTTGTTCTAGAGATTGAGGAAGATGAACATATTCCAATCATCTTAGGGAGGCCTTTCTTAGCTACCTCGGGAGCTTTAATAGATGTCAAAGGAGGTCAAATTACTTTGAGGTGTGGGAATTTAGAAGAGAGATTTAAGTTGAAACCTATGCATGAGTCTTTGTCTTGTATCCAAGATATTGCATGTGCTAGTCTTTCTCATTCCATCGATGATATGTGCATGGTTGATTCTTCCACTAACAATGTTTTTGAGTTTGTTGATGATGTTTGTGCAAGTATTGATGTTGTTAGTGAAGAAGAATTTGAGATTCAAAAGCCAAAGGATGAGAAAGATATTGGTTTCCCAAATTGGTTCAAGCTTAATTCTCATGAGGAAGAGAAAGCTTCCATAACAAAGGATGATGAAGTCAAGCCAAAGAAAAAGGCTCGTGACTCAAAGAAGGCAAGAAAAAGGAAGAAGTTGAGAAGTGAAAAAGAAGAGTTTGAAAAGAAGTTTGTGAGAGTTTCATCAAGCAACAATGAGAAGTTGCCAAAGGTTGAAGAAAAATTTGCTCTATCAACCACCTTGAAGAGGGTAGTGTTCTTTGATCCTCCGTGATTGGGAGGAAGGGTCGAGCTTAGGACCTTAAGCAAGCGCTTCCCGGGAGGCAACCCGGAGTTTCTAACCTTTCTCTTTGATTTTTGAATTTTCTCATTTTTGTTTCTTTTATTACTTTGTCTTTTCTTTTACTTTTCTCTTTATTTGGATTTTTAGGATGTTCGTTTGTGGGATTGGAATTCAACAAGCATGCATGATGGATGGAAGGTGTTCATGGCACAAATCATATTTTGTTCGATTCTAATCGAAATTTGAGGTAAAAGGGTAAGAATTTTTAGAGAGGTGAGATAGGAAATTCATATTTTGAATAATGGAAGAAATTGATACTTAGTGAATTTTTGAGGTGTGCACATGAATTTTCAACTTTGAGGACTTTGAAAATGATTTTAACTACTGCCTATGTTGTTCCTCATCACCATCATGATTCATGTGCCCACCCAAATAGGCAGTAAGTATCAAATTTTTGAGGAAAAAAAGAAGGAAGGAGAACGCACAGGATGTGCGGCCGCACACGAGGCATGTGCGGGCGCACAGCCTTCGTGTGCGGGCGCACATCAGTGCTGTGCGGCCGCACAAGAGCTGAACGTGCTCTTATGTTCTTCTTCCTCCTTCTTTCCCTTCATTCCTTCATTTCCCTCATTCAACACACGAGCAATCCCCTTCAAACCCTCCTCTTGTGCGCACCCTTACCTCCTCATTCACCATCTAAAATCACTCAAATCCTCACTAAAATCACTCCTTTTTCACTCAAAATCACTCACAAATCTTTCTACACTACAAATTCCTCACAATTTGACCCAAATTTCACTCACTCTCTCTCCTACTCTTGGTGGCCGAAATTGGGGGTTTTGTGTGGAGTTGGAATTGCTTGCTCAAACTTGGTTTATCTTGCTTCTTTTATGGTATAATCACTAATCCTTGCTTTAATTTTGTCAATTATATCATAAATTTGCATGAATTACAAATTTGTATGAGCATGAATAGTGTAGTATTGATTTTGTGATTTTTTATGCTTGTTCTTGATTTTGGTTGTGATTTAGTGATGTTTGTTGATTGATTTTGCATGACATTGTGTTGTTTGTTGATTTTGTAGCAATTTTCATCAATTTTGGTTGAATTCTTGTGAGTTGAAATTTTGGAAAGTTGGTAGTAAGTGGTGATTTTGGAATTGGCTTTATGTTTGCTCTTGGATTGATTGAAAAGGAATTTTTCTTGGTACATTGGTATTATTGATTGGTTTGGATTTGGTTTGGTTGAAAGAAATTGTGAAATTGGAAGTTTGGTGATTTTGGTAGTAAGCGTTGAATTTGGGTGTGGTGTTCTTGGTTCTTTGGTTGATTACTTGATTGGTTATTGGTGATTTTCTATACCTCTCACAATGTCTAAATACCTCAAGAAACTCACCAAAAAGCGAAAAACCGATGTTAGCATCGAGGAGCCTCCCCGCCCAAGTACCTCCTCTAGGCCTAGTACTTCCAACCTATCTTCCACTCAAACACGACCTCCAACCTCTCTTCCAAAAAAGAAAAATTTCACCGATAAACAAAAAACCTTTTACCAAAATCTCAAAGATGAAAGAACCCTCAAACAAACCCGCCATTACTTTCAACGCGATATGTTGAAGTTGGGGATCGATAATGATGTGCGGTCATTGCTTTTGAATTTGAGATTGGGGACTTTCATCGCCGTTGCTTACCGCACTTACAAGGAGCCTACTTTGGAATTCTTGGCTACCTTGGAGCTTGTACCCATTGGAGGGGTATATAGAGTGCGGTTCCAATTATTCAACCACATTTTTTACCAATCTTTGGAGGAGTTCAACGCTGCTTTGGACTTTGATCCCCATGGGGATATTATTAACGTTGAACACTTCATCTTCCCGGATTATGATCAAGATTCTTGGTGGGAAGACATCTCCGGTGGTAGTGAGTTCATTGCCAACAAGGCCAAGATCTCGGACGTGTACCAACCTTGTCTTAGGGTTGTACATCGTCTATTGGGCTATGTCTTGTTCCCCAAGCAAGAGATGGGGAAATTGAGTAAATTGGAGCTCAAGGTCCTTTGGCTTTCTACTCACCCGGAGTTTGTGGGCCGGTTGAACTTGGGCTACATCTTTGCCCAATATTGTTGGGACCTTCGCAAAAGAAGGACGGGAGAGATCCCTTGTGGGGGTATGGTGACTAGACTTGTGACTCGCCTTCGCCTCAATGATTATCTTCCATTTTGTAAGGAGATAGGGGATGCGGCTTCCATCTATCTTGATATGCAACAATTGGGCCAAATCCAATTTATCTCCAAGGGTTTTAGTGAAGGGAGATATGAGTGGCTAAGGAGCAACGAGCATTGGTGCTTCTTGCCTAACCCTAGCTTGACTTCTTTGGCTAGGATTGCCGACAATGTTTGGCATGTTCCAAGGTCCTTCCGGCATCCCAACTTTGATTCCGAGGAGGATGAAGAAGAAGAAGATGAGGAAGAACAACAAGATCAACAACAACAACAACATCAACAACAACAACATTTCTCTCCACCACAACAAGCTTCCCATGAGCAAGAGCAAGAGCAAGGGCAACATGCTTTTGCCAATGATGACTTGAGAGCTCTTAGTGAGCAAATGAGTGGATTGAAAATCCACATTGATGGTATGCATGATCAAGACTTTGGGGCACTCTATGACCAAATACGAGGTATTCAAGAAGTGCAACAAGGTATGTTTTCACAACAACAACAACTCTATGATATGGAAGTTAACCGTGGGAACATCACTCCCCCGGTTAACTATCCGTATTTCCCGCCCCAACAAGGTCCTCTACCTTCGTTTGGGCATCCTTATTGGTCGGGGCCTTCTAACCCCGACACCGAGCGTCACTATTACCCGAATGAGCATGGCAACTATGATTACAAAGCTCCGGGTAGTGGTGACTATAGGGGGGATCCTAACTACCCCCATGTACATCCCAACCACCCTTTTGAGCTCACTTTGCCTGATAACTACACCCCTCTTGCTCCTTGGCAACAAGATCTTTTCAAGGGGCATTATGGGTGGCCCGATGGGTACACCGGAGGATGGGAGCCTTACCCTCATCCCTTCGATGACCCCGAGCGCAACAGAGACCCCGATGGGGCCGGGCCTAGTGGGAGTGGTGGTGGTGATGGTAGTAGTTATTAGTTCCCTTTTAGCTTCTCATGCTTTTTACCTCCATCCCTTATATTTTTGATACTTGCTTTGTTTTGATTTGGGATGTTGAGATGTATTTTCTATCTAGCTTGGGGGAACTAGTAACTTGCTCGGTGACCTTGTTGTTGTTGTGTACATATCTTAGTTGCTTGCATGTTTATTTTCTTTCCTCTTTTTGGTTTCCTCATTTTCTTGATCTCTAGGCTACTTTCCTTGTAGCTAGCTTGTTTTCCCTATTCGCTTGGATGTTTGTTGTTTGTGGAGATGTTTTGCTTGACATGTTGTTGTTGATGATCCCTTAAATCCAAATCCCTCAATCCAAATCCCTTAAATCTAAATCTTGTAGTTTAGAGTAGTTCTTTAGTTAGTTTAGTTTTATTTCTTTTATTCTTTATTTTCTTTGGTTAGTTTAGCTTTTCTTTCCTTTAGTTGTATATATTACTTGCTTTGTTTATTTTCTTTTATTTGTTGTTTTCTTTTCTTTGTTTTGAAGTTACTAACCATTTTCTTTGTTCATAGTTTCTTTTATTTCTTTTTCTCACTTGGTTCCTTGAAGAGCTTATGGATATGGAATGCTACGAGGTGGTTTCTTATTGCTTCGTTTATTTTTGCTATGCTTGGAATCCCGGTGAGACCTTTCTTATTTTTCTCTTTATTTTCCTTGGTTGCATAGAATAAGATTAGTTTAGGAGAAGTTGAATGGTTCGAGGATGGATGCTTGTTAACACGTAATGTGTTTGGGATCGGTGACTTTGTTGTCTATCGATCACTTGTTTGTCGATTGGGATTTTTATGTGTTTAACATGCTTTCTAGACCTTTGCATGCTTTTCTCCTATGTTTTCCTTTCCTATGTCTCCATTTTCTTTTCTTTTACTTTCTTTTATTTTACCTTTTTCTCTTATTTTCTTTTATTTTTCTTTTTATTTTTGATGTGATTTTGAGGCATTGTTTTTCATTTCTTTTCTTTTGAGATGATCATTGTACATTGGACTTGTCTTTTGCATGACTTTCTTCCTAGGTTGTAAAGGTATGCACGGTTTGAGACTATGTTTGGTTGACTCTAGGATAGTGTATGCTAGGGTAGTTGGTTTGAACTAGGAGGATCATGAAGCCGGATTCTACTTGTTTGTGGTATGTTGTAGTTGCTTCCTATAGTTGATTTGACACCATTGGTGAGTTTTTGCCACAACCTTGTGAGGTTACTTGTTTTTCTAGCCTTCAACACTCCTTGTATGAGCGGCGTGGATCCTTGACTATGCAAACCTAATCTAATAAAGCTTGATGTATGATTCTCAAACACGAGACCGAACTATCTAGGAAGGACAAAGGCACATTTTTCGGGGTGGTATTTTTCATTTTTACTATATTTTGCTATTTTCTTTTATTTTGGGTTTACATTTGCCTTCTTGCAACCATTTGAGCCTTATCCCTTCTTTTCAAGCCACATCTTTAGTTATTTGACCTTTTGTTTCATTTTCTACCTTTCTTGATTTTTGTGAAGCAATATGATCATTTGAGATGAAATTTGTGGTGGTTAGGTTGGAAATTTGGTTTTTATGAAAGCAAGATTGTGTTATGATTTCTTTGTGAATAATGGCAAATGAGTTTAAGTAAAAGCCGTCCTATATTATAAAAGGCATGGACAAATAAGTGCAAAAGTTGTAAAAGCCGTCCAAAGTTAAAAAAAAAAGCAAGGACTTTGCAATTACAATATAAAACACAAAAAAAAAAAAAAAAAAAACGTGAAAAGTGAAAAATTCAAACATATTTTGATGTATTCTTTTCTCCTACTAAGCATTGAGGACAATGCTCCATTTTAGCTTGGGGGAGAAGCGTGTACGCTTCTTGTATATATTTTTGTGAGTATAGCTTCAAGTAAGCTTGGGGGTGTTGTTTTTGTTTGGTAATTTCTTGATTGTGGTGTTAAGGATTGATCACCCTTTTGCTTCATTTTTTTAGGAATATCACCAAATTTTTAAATTTTAGCCTACCTTCACCCTTTATGCCTTACGTTACAACCTTGGGGAAAGACCTTTCGACCTAGATAGTTGAGTCACTATTCGGGGGAGGGCATCATGGGTCATTGCCTAAGGAAAGGGGATGCATAGTCAAGATGTCGAGTAGCCTAAAATATTTCTTTTTCCGGTTCCTTCGAGGAATCATTGGGACACTCACTAAAGGGAGATTTGAGACTAGTGGGAAGAACGCAGTAAGATTGTTTGGGATGAAAGTGAATTGTGATAACTAGTTCCTATGCCTAGCATACCCTATGTTTCAATCAACCTTGGATATCTTGAAACGTGCATACCTTAACTACTTGAGAAAGATTGTCATTCATTTGCTTTATAGTCTTTATGTAGATTCATTTCGTAAAGGTTTGTTTTTATTTCATTTTCTTTCTTTTTCTTTGGTTTGCCTCATTGATGTTTGGTGGAGAGTTATGGGTCAAACTCTTAGGATACCCTTACGAGACCTCACTCGTCCTCATAGGCGACTTTGGGGTTTAAAGGGCTTGTTGTAGCTAAAAACAACCATGATTCCTACGACAATGAGTTTTAGTGTATATTCTTATCTTGAGTCTTTCTTTTTCGTTTTTAATAAAATTTTCATCCTCTCTTTTCCTTGCTTTGTTTTGCTCGAGGACGAGCAAAAGTTTAGCTTGGGGGAATTTGATGAGTGACATTTTTGGCACTCATTTGGTTTCTTTTTGGATGATTTTTATTTCATTTTATCTCTCTTTTCTTTAGTTTTCCTTAGTTTTATTCTTGTTTTCCTCATTTTATGCCTTTTGTAGTTTATTTCTCTTTTTCATGTCTTTTTCTAGTTTACTTGTTATTTTTCTCTTTTACTTGCTTTTTATCTTTTGCTTTTAGGTGGTAATTGATTGTCCAAGAATTCCCGAGCCTCCTCTCTACGAGTTTTCATTGCTTTTATGCCTAAAGAAGGTGCAAGAAGTTTCAAGTCAAAGGTGGATCCAAGGGGCAAGCTTCAAGGCTTTGTTTATGCCTTATTCATGGCTTTCATTCTTCAAGAAGTTCAAGAAAGTTTCTGCCCACTTTGTCCTCCATCATCATCATCCTGGATGCGTGCACCACTTGAGCTAGGACGAAGAGAAGAAGGGAGTGTGCGGCCGCACATTGGTCGTGTGCGGCCGCACACCAGGTGCGTGCGGGCGCACATGCCTGGGTGTGTCCCGTGCGCGCCATTCTCCCTCCTCCGAGCGCCCGCACTTACGAGGGTCTATTTTTGGGCGTCTTTACCGACCTCCTCCTTGTATATATAGTTATTTCTACCTATTTTTAGAAAGGAAGTTTTTAGATTGAATTTGATAGTTAGTTTTTGGGAGAATTTTAGAGAGAGAAACTCAAGAACTAGAGAGAGAAACTCATGATCTTTGGTGTTTGTTCAAGAATTCATCATTGTATTTGATCTTTTGATCAAAGTTTTGTAAGGATCTTCTTCTTAATCTCAATTCAAGTTTGATTTTAGTTGATTTCATTAGTTTTTCATGTTGTTGATGATTGATTTGGTTATTGATTGAATTTTGATTGATTTTGATTGATTGTTGGTTTAATCTTTGAATTCAAGCATGTTGATGATGAATTTGATGAATGTTGTAGTTTTGATCTCCATTTCTATGGCTAGTGAGTAGTTCCCTAGCTAGGGAGATGGTGAAGCATGTATGAATGATGGAATAGTGTGATTTGGGGATAATTGATGGAGTTGATGATATGATTAAATTGGTTGATTTTTCATGTGCATGTGTGTGATTAATTGAGGTTTGGCCATCTTTGATTAATACACTAGATTGCATTGTAAGCTTGCTATGATACGGACCATTGATTAGTAGACTTGCAATTTCACGATTGAGGTGCTTTGTGACGTTCCCTAGTTAGTGTTTAGCGTAGTTGACGCTAGTTAGACCTCTAGGTGAACCACCTTAGTATGCTCTTTTGGATACATGATAATTTTCCTTCATATCGATTGATTTAGTTGGTTTGACCTCCCAAATTACCGATTCCATTATGATTGCATGTGGATCCATTGCCCTAGTGTCTTAGATTGATTTTATACAAGTTTGCATACCTAGTTTAGACCAAGTTCTACCTCAAACCCCTTTTGATTCCGAAATAGCTTGATCTAGACTTCGTGCACTTGACATCATTCCCTTGGGTTCGACCTTGACTTGCCGCTACGCTATATAGGGGTTAGTTAAGCTATAAATATTGTTTGATAGGGTGGGGTGGTAGCCCAACGACCTACCATTCTCCGCCACATCAGGGTGTTTAGTTTATAAGTTGTTGACTAAAATTACTTAATTTTAGAAGAATAAATTTTAATTCAATCGAAAAAAAAAATTACTTCATTAAAATTATGGTGAAGAGTACATGTCTACAAAATATTGCTTTTGTATCATACGAATTATAAATCTAATTTTACTTGTATTAATGATTATTCACATAAACTTTGTTCACGCTGATTAATTTTTAAATGGGCAGATGTATTATTTGAATAAAAATCTTTATTTATTTCTTTAAATAGGGCCAATCACATAACTATATATATTGAGTTGTCAATTTGTAAATCGAGTTGCTGAACGATTTGAAAAAGAAACAGATTGCTAAAACCCCGTTTTTTAAAAATCGAAAACTAGTTCGACCCAATTTTTCTCATCCCAAAACCGTTAATGACCCGGTACACGTAATCAACCCAAAATCAAGAACAACCCGAACCGATTACGTCCGAACTCAATAGTAACCCAACCCATTTTAAACCGGTTTAAACTCGGCAACAACCTAATAAGCCCAAATCATTCCAATTAGTAATTCATTGTGGCCGAACATTTACACCCCGAATCATTCCAATTAATTACTCGTAAGCTCAATAATGAGGAGTGGGAGGTCAAAGCAGCTCATATCTATCGAGTAGGAAATCGAACGAGCGGCAGATTGGTTGATCAACCGCGAAGTTACTCCCGACACAGATTCGGAGTGGGCCGAGTGGCCCTTTCCACGCCTAGTACCTTCTTATAGTTTGCTTAATTTTCTTTTTTCCTGTTTTTCTTTGTGTAGTGTTCTGTGTTGCTTGTTCTTTCCTTGGCTTTAGCCTCATTTGAATCAAAAGAAAAAAAAAAAAAAAAAAAAAAAAAAAAAAAAAAAAAGAAAAAAAAGAAGAAGAAAATAGATAACTAATTTAGAACGTTAGGCAATCACAATCAGGCGATCAAAATGCTTCTTGTGTCATTAAATACACTTGGTAATTTTACAACTCTTCAAAATATTTCATACTTTTGATTAAGAAAAATGTTACAAAGAGCATATTGACCCTCAGATTTTGATGATCCATGGGTTCAAATTGATTCTTTGTTGATCGAGTACTAAAAAAATCGACCCTTTGCATCACTAGACACATAATAATTATCATTTAAAAAAGGAAAAGAGAAAGAAAGGCCCATGTCTTCTGCATTGAAGTCAATATCACATGTTTTCCACCAGTGTCAAATTTGATTTTCGTGTACTATCATGGACACCAAATTTCTTGCATGGATCCACCTGCAACTTTCATTCAATTATACTATTTGTCAACAACAATCGAATCTAAACTCTCCCAATATTTCCTTTGATTTACTCAATTACTTTTTTTTATAATTTTTTTCAACCAATTATAAGATGACACGTGTCTGGTAACTTGTAATAACAAGCTGGATGATAGGTTGAGACAGATTTGGATAGATGATGTTTAAAGTTGAGATTATTAGATAATAATTAAAAGTTGGAATTATTTTGGGCGAATGAACCAAAGTTGGGATTATTTTTGGCTATTTTTCCAATTAATTATTAAAATCAAATACGGTAGAAATCTTTTGTCGGGTTCTTTGGGTTTTGAAGTGAGGACAAACACATGAGTTGGTTGTTGTGCTTTGTATTATCAATTGTTTCTTATGTACAGTAACAACTATTTTGGGTTTTGGAGTGTTTTAGCATTCTTGATGAAGAACAAGAAGTGATTCCATGTTCAACCAAGGGAAGCTTCAAGAGTTTAAGAACGTGAAGATAACTATGATAAGGCTTTGTCTTAGTTAGTCTGAATGTTTATAAGTGTACATGAATGGTTAAGTACATTATATATTCGGTACTTTCTATTGTACAATTTGTGTGTTGAAAAGCATCTTCACTGAAAATATCATCTTCTTTATTGTTTTCTACCTTAGCTTCATAATTCGTGAGAAAAGCGTTAATGAGAGAGCTTGTGTGTTTGTTATTGAATCCCTATGATGTATTGATGTTATTGATTTATGAAATTCTGTGTGATTAACAGTTTTGCTAATCACTAAGAGAAACTTGTATTTATTTCGTGATGAAATAAACTCAAAGGAACACCCGAGGCAAAAAGAGATAGGAGCTTTTAAGAGTTGCCATCTACTACAGTTTGCAAACAGGCGGTAGATGTTCCCTTTGCAAGATGGGCATCATTCATTTTTCCGTACCCTTTCAACAAAAAAAAAAAAAGTATGTACAAAATGTAGAATAAGTCCCAAGTCATCTAACTCTACGGCAAGGGATTGAATCCAAAGAGTATCATGTTATTCATGTGTTGTGTATCCAATGACAGCATATTCTGCTTTTGTAGAAGACTTTGAACCATAGGTTATTTCTTGGACTGCCAGAAACTGAGTTTTAGTTTGATTAGTATTTGTTTTACTGTAATTTCTGTTTGTAAATAGCTAAATTCAGCCAGAACAGAAAACGAGCATATCTTTGCTTTAAAAAAATTCATTTAATCTACTTCTCTTAAGGAAAACAATGATTACAACCTTAAACCAAAGTGCCTCAGCATTCAATAGTTATAAAGATCACATAATCACATATGACAGGCAGAAAATACATTATGATATACAATTTCTTACACCCCAGCTAACAACTCTTCATCTTCAAAACTCAAATTCAATGTCTGCAACTTGAAACCGGCTCCTTGTATAGATTCTAGCAGACTAGATGCTACTCCAGTCGCTTGAATTGTTGTCTGCTTCGTAAGCTACAGAAGGATACCAATAGCATTATCATTAGAACTATTTAGAACTAAAAACAAGTTCCTTTTTCTTTTTATGGTGGCCGATAAGCATGCAAAGAATAAGCAACAAACATTTTGTTAATCGTTTAATCAATATACTGGTATGATTGCTAAAAAGATAAACTGAAAAGTTTCAAGAAAAAACATACAAACAACATGAACTTTCACAACAGTAGGAGAGGGCACACAAGGATATAGTTGTTCGAAATGATCAATCATATAGAAATTAGAGCCATAATGAACTTGATCGAGTTAAATATAGTAAAAAAAAAAAATATCTTTTAAACATAAACTAATGTTAGGTGCTATCATAATAGATGCATTGCACTGAGATAGTTTCAAAACAGGTAGACAACACAGTAGCCAACAGACAAATTTTTGTAAGATCAAACTGTTCTTTCTCACCTCAACACTTGCAATGCCCTCGGAAATCTGAACCTTCAAATTAGAAACACCTTCTGTTCCCTGGAAAAATTAAAATTGTAACAATAATAAGACAATAAATTTCTGATTTAAAGCAAGCACAAAATGATGAGATTGAAAACGCCAACTTCTTGACATTCATAGCCCAATGTACCCAACTATGGAACTATATATGAAATCAATTTTTATAAATTCTGCATGTTAACTATGATAGTCCATTATCCTGAACCGCTACATCTACCCCAGCTATTAAATTGCACCTGGTGCTAAGTTAATCGAATTTCTTATATACTTTCAATTCGAGATACAACAAAATTTAACATTTGTCAGATATTCCATCTATCCTATCTATCCTGTCTACAATGGGCTTTGGGGTTGCCAATGGGCTGCCAAGGAGCAACACTCCCTCTATAACGCCTTATTTTGGCATCGGCATATAAAAAGTCAGTTCAAGACAAGCTTCAAATGGGCTCAATGTTGAAAGTCACCTGTAGTTTGGATGATAGGTCAAGCTAATTTTTGAGAAAATGCGCGAAAATTATATTCTAGCAAGAAAAATCTCTATAAACACCTTGCTCCTTTGAACAAATTATGCGGAAGTGTGTATAACCTTCTTGTGTAGAAAGTTCCTTAAAGAGGTGGAAAAATTTTAGAATTAAGAAAATTCTAGGCATAGGTGCATAAGGGGTTATAAATAGGCATTCCTCTCATTAGTAAAATCAACCAACACATGGTACTCTCATTCATAGCAAACAAGAGCGTTTTTTCATGTTCACACTTCCCTGCGAATTTCGTAGCTCTTTCATTTGGACAGGTTCAAATATGATAGAATTTCCAAACCTTGTCCCTAAATAACAAAAGCTATATTTCGTTTTTATGTAATTCTGTATTCATTTTATTTTTCTTTACTATAAATCAACCCAACTTTATTCAACTTAACCTTATTATTTCACTTTTTGTAAGTCTCTCTCCTATCAATCAGACTTCTATTTTGGGAAGAAAAATTGTAGGGAAGCCTAATACTATATTATTTTCATATCTATATAAATAGTTTTTGTTGGACTAATTCGTTGAAAATGTTGGGAAGAAGAAATAATGTTACTGCTAGATATTAGAATAAGAGGAAAATATAAAGGCTATGACTAGCTTGTCTTTTTTACTGATTTCATTCTTCTTGCTTTTCATCAAGTTACAAGGAGCATATATACATAGAGCAAACCAAAATATAACTGAAGGAAATGCCAACAGTTTGGCACATGAAAAGTTTTAACCAGTGGACTAATATAATGTCCACTTATTACACACACTAATTACATTAAGTTGTGACCTTTAGAATTACTTTATTCAATAGAAAATACATGTAAACACAACATTACATAATTTATTTATTTATTGGATGTTCCATAGTAGTCCTATCCAAATAAAACCTTATGGCAAAACTTCAACAAAAGTATTCGGTAACAAAAGTAATTATAAATAAACTTATATATAAGGGGCAAAGGCCTATATATAATAAAAACTTTTTTAAAAAAATATAATAAAATAAGTGATCTCGACTAATCGATACATTCTAATATTAAAATACAAATGAGCAAATACTTTCAAATGATAAAAAGAAAACAATAAATAATAATAATAATAATAATAATAATAATAATAATAATAATAATAATAATAATAATAATTCAATTGAAACAAAAAAAAATTGAGAATTTTGTTTCGGATATGAAAAAAAAGGTGTTTTTTTTTTTTTTTTTTTTTTTTTTTTATGTGATCAATATATTTTTTAAAAAACTATTAATTATCTAATAATTGAATTATTTGTACAATATTTGCCCGAGAAATCAATGATAATAATACATTCAAATTTAAATTTATTGATATATTTACATGATGTGACATTATTTTAACAAATTATTTGTTGGGGATTTTGTGTTTACAAGGGTCAAAAAGAAAAACAAACGAAAATAAACGGAATAATCTTCGAGGCATGAACGGAATCACTTTCCCAAAAGTATAATTCCGACCCTATATTACAACCGGGTATCACGGAAATTTACTCGGGAGATACAACGAAGAACAATTGCAATCACAAGTAGGATGATTACAATACAATGCAAATAAGTGTATGTGATTTGTGATTAAGGGTGATAATGAGACTGAGCTATTCATGAACTGTTCAAGCTCGGTTCGATCAAAATATATGTATATCCTTTAGATTGTTAGTGGGGTACAGCTCAATATTTTTTTTTTAACCCTAACTAAAACGACGCACAGCCGTCATGGCGTTATCCCATTCATATCCAACACTAAAGCAAGCACGACTTTACCTTCTCCATCGTTCCATGGCTGATGATTAGTGCTCACTGTCTACTCACCATCGATTATTAGTGCTCAGTTTCTCACCGTCATTTTTTAAAGTCATATCAGAAATCAAGCTTGAGCCTTGAGTAAGCTCAAAACCTTCAAGTTTGAGCCTTGAGTAAACTCAAAACCTTCGAGCTCGAGCCGAGCTTCGAGCTTGGGTTTGGAGTCTCGAACTCGAGCCGAGCCTAAGTTTCTGAAGCTCGTTTGACGGCCTCGAGCCCCCATTGTGAGAATCGAGCTCGAGCCGAGCCGAGCCTACCACTGTTCGGGCTCAGCTTGAAGGTTTAGCACCCCTATTTGTGATGATGATAATCAAAGAACCTTTGCAAAAATAATTACAAGAAGAAAATAAGGAAATTACTTACTTCTCAAAGTCACTGTCAACACATGTTAATACATATATATATTAAACGCAAATAACAAAGCAAAACCACTCAATTCTCACGAAAAAAACTGACGTTAACCGTCAAACCCAAACACCCAAGACCCGCGCCCGATCAGGCCGGCCACCGCCCGACCGGGCGATTATGGGCGTCGATCTCTGCAGCCTCTGCACCCTTGTGCGAAAACCCATCAGAATTTGTATCTCGTTCTTGCGCCCGGTAGGGCGGCGGCTGCCCGACCGGGCGGTGGAGCAAGATACCAGAAGCAGCCTCGCGCCCGATAGGGGGCCTACCGCCCAAACTGGGCAGCTGAGAGGGTGGCAGAATTCCAGCCCTTTTTGCTTCCTATTAATTGAGCTTTCTCCCTTTAAAATTCAACCTTTTTACCAAGGTTAATTACTCTAATTATTTGCTTTAATAATCTTATTTAATTAATTTACAACACCATTGCCTAAGTAAATTAATTATTAACTTGAAATTTGTCTAAATTCTCAAAATTATTCAACATTAGTGATGTATGGTCATGGATTCATGAATATTAGTATAATAATAAAATTATAACGTATGGCTATAACATCTACAAAAATTTAAAATTCAACATAACAAGTTACTCCTCCGTGCTTTGAAGCTCTTCTCATTTTGACTGTGTGGGTTTTTCAATGCGTTACTTCAACTATAAATATTCTTATTTGCATATTAATAAAAAACTATAACAATATATTATGCTCTAAATATTGAGAATAATTTAAAAGATTTTTTTATTTTATAGATGGTGCCAAAATTCCTAATGAGAAAACAAAACGTAACGGAGAGAGTATAAAAGCTATGATTTAGTTCTCGCAATTAGGACTGCAACTATATTTTTATTCCATACTAGATTCTATAGAATTTGAATAACTATTATAATTTTATTAACAGCATTTTTGGATGAAAATACAAATACCTATCTATTGGGATGAACCTATCCAAAATGTATTTAAAGAGAGATATCAAGAGATACCTCTAATGCTTGAGTCACGTTTGGGATAGCTGAATCTGTCAACGTTCCTTCTGCCTACAGTAGTAGTAGAATTAGTAAAGCAGAAATGAAAGTTTACAAAATTGAAAATATCAAGATGGACATCAAGAGTAAGGAACAATCGAAAGTATAATGATGCATTTAAATCACAGGCAAGTATTCAATTACAAAGTTCCACCATAAGTCTAAAAGATGCCAACACTTAAAAAGATGAACAATTTCATGATATTGATGGAAAGCTCAAATTGAGATGAAAACAAACCCATCTGAATCTATTGCCAATGACTGTCACATATTGATATTAGATTAATTATATACAATCCATCTTTTGCCAAAACGAAGGAAAATTAATGGAAAAATCACAACAATGAATTTTTGTGGTCGAATCATATTTTATAAACTCTTATTGTATTATGTGAGAACCATCAATTCAAGTATCCAACTTACATACTAGTAAAAAATTCTAAAACAACCAAAATATTATGTTTTGAACCATAATTTCAGACAGAAATAAGTCTGATATCAGCACATCAGTGCATGAGTTTTTTCATCTAGATTGTAATTATTCCATTTCTTACCTCTAGAGCATGAAATGAGAAAATTGCTTCAGACCTCAATTGTTCTATCATCTTGAATACACATTTGGACACACATCTAATAGTTTATTAAAACATTACAAGTAGAATCCTTCAAATATGATAGAGTAGCTTACAGAAATTTGCTCTATGCCAAAACTAATCCTACAAAACAATGTGTTACGTATCATACAAACATTACTATTGTACACAAAAACCAAACTTTAAGGGCTTGTTTGGTATCACTTTTGGTTTTCTGTTTCCTGTTTTTTTGAAAACTAAAAACCAAAAACAGGAAACAAGAAAAAGGTGTTTTCACTTTTCTGTTGTCAGTTTTCAAAATTATCATGATTTTAATAAGCTTAAATATTTTTTGATTCATTATGTGACATATATAATATACTTTTAAAAAACGAAAAACCAAAAAACAGAAAACTACAACGATGCCAAACGAACCCTAAGTTTTCCTTGCATTGTTAACACTAACACTAAGCCTATAATATAAGCCACTGAAAAATCCTATCACTAAGCTATAGTTGCAATATTAGTCCACAATTTACCCATTCCCAAAGAGTTGCTGCTCAATCCGGGTTCGAGGCATGTTCTCCCATCTCCTCCCTGTGCTAGAAACTAGCCTTATAGCATAATATTTCCACATCTCTATTCTGGAAAACTTTATAGTATATGAATTTCAACTAGATTTTGCAAAATATAATCAAGAACAGTAACACATCATCAATAACTCCCCCTCCCCCCTCCCCCCCCCCCCCCCCCAAAAAAAAAAAAAAAAAAAAAAAAAAAAAAAAAAAAAAAAAAAACCCCAAATTAGCAAAAAAACACACACACAAGAACCCAATTGCCGCAACAACATAAACAATCTAATTATGTCCCCCAATTTAACCAAAATTGTATACATAATTCTAGAAAATTGTACATAAGATTCTCGTCCTAGTTTTTGCAAAATATAATCAAGAACAGCAACACATCATCAATAAAATCCCAAATTCACTCAAATTAGCCAAAAAAAAAAAAGAGCGCAATTGCCACAACAACATTAACACTGTAACTAAGTCACCCAATTCAAACAAAACAGCTAAAATTAAATTATTCATTAAAATAAACCATGAAAAAAATAATAAAAAAATTTGAATGTACCTGAAAAAACATTATCAGCTTATCAGAGGGGGAAACTGGGATGGCTACAGTTTGCTCAGGAGAAGCTTCCTCTTCCGCAACAGCCGCCGTCTCAGTTGTTTCTGCTTCTGGAATTTGAGCTTCTTCCTCAGCTGATTTTACCCTCCTTAATTTGGAATTATGGGTCATTCTCAAATGCTGGAAATTATGGGAAGAAATTGCATTTTTGTGGAATTGAATTGCAGAACAATGGTTTATGGAAGAAGATTTCAGATAGTTGGTTCTGTGAAGTGGAGAAGTGAGTGGTCGGAATGCTGAGATTGTTGACATTGTTACAAAGTTTCGGAGTGTGTACGAAGTTTGAGTGTGGAGTGTTGGATGGAAGAGGGGTTATCCTGTGTTTATCCACCAACAGGTTTGGGTATATTTGATTTTATCGTTACGCCTTCCGTTTCGTAATAATTACAACACTATAGTATGCATTAAAATTTAGGAAAATTACTAGTATAATATCCGTGCAAATTGCCCAGTTTTGAAAGTTTATACATTATATATGCTGAAATTTGAAACTAAAATTAATTTAATGTTAGCTATGGTTTTTATCATGTTAGTACCCATGCAATTTCACATTGATATGTACCCATTTTATCATGATATTGTTTATCAGAACTTTAATTAAATGTTGCATAAATAAACCTAAATACGGATGACTCATGCTCATTTATATATATTATATATTACCTTCAGCAACTTTTGTAAGTGACCAACTAACACGTAATGACACAAGTAACCTATGAGTCTATGACCACGACCGAGTAACCCCAACCCTAACCAAGTAAACCCTGACCGACCGAGTAACCCCTGACTAAGTAATCTATGACTAACCAATAAGTAACTCTTGCCTGAGCGAGTAACCCCTAACCAAGTAACCCCTCACTGATCGAATAACCCTAGACTAAGTGAGTAACCCGTGACCATTTTTTTAAAATGTGGCTTAATTGATTTTGTAGCGCCTAACATATAAAAGTTCCACATTGTGGCCTAGGATAGCGAGAAAGTGTTATAATCAGGCCACAATGTGGTCACAAAATTATATAAGATCAATTATCTCATCATTTCTAATATATCTAATAAAATTTTCCTGCTTTTAGAAAAATTAATTGCATTGTTTTAAAAATTCTTATATTGTATATATTTTAGGAAATTTTGACATTTGCTACCAGGGAAAACACCTGTCTTCACATTTGCTACCGATTTAATTTTTTTTTTTTTTTTTTTTTTTTTTTTACTTTTCTACCACCTAAATCAGAGTTTGTTAAATATCACTACCCAATTCCTTACAACGTTACCATTTCCGTTAGTGGAGTCTTACCACCGTTCAGCCGCCTTCCAGCCACCCTCTGGCTGGCGGCGGCAAACCCACCCCCTTCCCTTTTCCCCTCCTTCCAGCCACCCACTAAACCTTCACAGCATGCATTCGCAACCACCTTCCCTCCCAGCCACCAATTCGCAGCCACCTTCCCTCCCAGCCACCCTCCTTCGCAGCCACCAATTTGCGAAAGCCCGCAAGGTCGCAACACAACCACCACCATCAATTTCGGAGACCACCAATTTCGCAGGCCACCACCATCAATTTCGCAGACCCACCTCATCCCACTGCCGCCACCCCTATTCTCTCCCTCGACACCCAATCAGCCGCAAATCAGCCACCAACCCTCACGCCCATCAATAAGCCACAAATTGACCTCGAAAAGACGCAGAGTTCTCTAGCCACCCAAAACCACCAATCAGCCACAAATCGACCTCAAATCGGCCACAAATCGACCACGGCGCAAAGGAGTCAGCCACAAATTAAATCGCAAACCGCTCACGCGAAGGAGTTCCCTAGGCCCCTAGCCACCCAAAACCACCATAAACGAAACACTAAAACCCGTTTGGGTGGTTTCGGCTGGTGGTTTAGGGTTAGGGGTGTCGGGTTTAGGGTGGGGGAAGGGGAGGGGTTTGATTCTAGTTAGGACACCGGCGCATGCCGCATCTTTGATCGCCGGCCGCCAGCAGGGGGAGGGGGAGGGTGGCTGACGGGAGGGGCTGGGCTTTTAAGGGTGGCTGATTTTTTTTTTTTTGTTTTTCTTTTTTAATTTTTGATTTTGTTAAATATTAACTTAACGGAACCCGTTAAGTGGTAGTGATTTTTAACAAAGTCTGATTTAGGTGGTAGCAAAGTAAAAAAAAAAAAAAAACTTTAAAACTGTAGCAAATGTGAAAACAAGAGTTTTCCTGGTAGCAAATATCAAAATTTCCTATATTTTAAAAATACATCATCAATAATGATGAAGTGCAAACCCATGGCCCATTGTTAAAAAATACATGCTCGTAGTGCAATTAAGAATTTTCACGGCTTAAGATCATGAATCTTAACATCAAATATTGCTATTAAAAAAAATATTTAGATCAAATATTAATTAAGATCAAGATAATAAAAAAATTTATGTGTATAATATTATAAATAATAAGAAGGAAGTAGTTATATTATGGTAATAGGTAAATGAGTATAAAATATTTATATTATTTTATAATATATAATATTTGATTTAGTTACTATATTTAGGAGTGAAAAATGAAGCGGGAAATTTTTTAACGATAGCTCGACACGTGTCAAAGTAAACTTAGAGTGGAGCTTCGAGTGCCTCTGTTTCAGTATATATATAGGTATGAAGTGATATAAAATAAGGAGAAATATGAGAGAGATCGAGAGTCGATCAATGTATTTTTATTCCATATAATGGGGTCTATATACCTACAATATAATTAGGGTTTGCTAATATTAGATAACAATAAACCCTAGAACTAGAATATTCTGGATGGTATAAAGAGTATAATGGGCATCCACACAATATTTCATAACACTCCTACTTGGATGTCCATTATCGAAGATTGTGCCTCGTTAATACTTAAATAGGAAAAACCATGTAGGATAAAAATCTAATTAAGGAAAAAGAGTACAACATTCTTCGTAATACGCTTCGAATGCTGCCTCGTTATAAACCTTACCAGGAAAACCCAATGTGGGACAAAACTATGGTTAAGAAAAAAAGAGTGCAACGCGTATTTTCTCCCCCTGATGAATACATAACGTGAAATCTTCTAGTGCAGTAAATCCGACGTGATATGGTTCGTTGGATTACTTCTCCCATGTAGCAGAATACCATTTCTTGATAATTAATTTTTTCAAATCGAACTTGAATATTAAAATATTCACATGAACTTATAGAGGCGTCTTCATTTCTTCATACTTGAAGAAATAATACAAGTGTTTATCACTATTTCATTCTATAATTTTAGTTTGAATTGTCATAACAATTAGATGTATGCCTTCTTCTATAGGTCATATATACTACAAAATGATGATCAATAATTGATCACATTATCCAAACACAATTTCATGGAAACACTTGATATCATCATATGTATTTCATTTTCCAATATCATATGAAGTAAGAAATTAAACGAATTACATATTTTGCTCATGGCTCTTCGGGACCATAAGAATATTATTCTGACTGAATGGTATCTTAATGTTATTGTTTAATTAGACATTTCATGTTTTATACTATCTCCGTTAATTGTTATGTGCAACCTTGGGTATTATTTGTGAGATATAAAATATTCCAAAGTTGCACATAACTTTTAACAGAGGTAGTATGAGAATTCACCAATAAATACAAAGACTTGTTGAAACTCACATACTCAAACTTCATCTTGAGATGTCGATGATGTAGTCATATTGACTTTTCAGGAGTTTGATAATAATTACAATATTCAAGATGTAAAATATGTAGGGTTGGGTATTTATATACGTTTTATATAAGTTCTCCAGGAACTCTTCTTACATGATTTATAACATGCTATTATTAAATCGACGTTATCAATAATTTCATCTTTAGTGTAAGTCCATTGGAATAAATATTTCTTTGTAATTTCTCATTAACGTTGTAAATATGTCTTACTATACTTTAGAAAAATTATTCACACATACCACAATTATTATATAGAAACTAACTAGTGCATGCAATATGAGATATATGAATCATGATAAGATAATGAACAAAATATACAATGAGTAATGCATGTAACAACTTCATAAACATGCAATAAGTAATCCATTAACCTTTGACTCACGCATGAACATGGATATAAGATTCTATTTATGTAAGACACTGTACATTGTGGATTAGAAAATCCATATTTTATTGGACTTCTGGTCCATGATGAACTTTTGATGACTATCATTATGTCGACATCATACATAATGGACAAATATTTTAGATCCCTTATTCACTAGTCCATTTTATCATGCATATGCATATTATTCATCGGTTCGATTGTGTACTGGTATCATGAAATTACCTTAATGTACATCGCATGCTATTTTACAATTATATCTGAATACATTTTCAGTTGTTACCATTATGATTTTCTTACATCATAGGTCATCTATTGTGATAATTTAGATATCTATAGCACTTTTTCGGGTATTTCATACACTTTAGTATTTATATACTATTACATACACTATTTAAAGTATTAACTGCACATTGCAATATCTTGCCATATATCATATCCTTATTTTGGTAACCGGACATATAGCCTAAACTTCAGGTGTAGCTAGTGATTCAAGTATAATTGACAAGATTTTATCTCAATGTATACACATAATTAATATGACCAAAATGTATCTTCAACGCTATGCAATGTGAGTCATAACTGAATACAAATCAAATCATAAATGTGCAACATATCTTGATAATGTGTAGACAAAAGTTGACATATTACTTTTCAAACTACCATTATAAGGATCATGATTATTATTTATTTAAATTTTTCCAACCTTTGTTAATTCATTCATTTCCCCTTTAGTTGGTAAAATATCTCATTTATAGGAGCTTTCAATGAAGAATCATTTCTTCATTAACTTTACATTGAAAGTTTATACATTATTACCCTTTTCATAATATGTTCTCTTTTAGAAAGACAATGTCAATAGGGAGACACGTATTGTGCAGTTGTACGTTTTTTCTTCTTTTCCAATTTCTTATGTGCCGACATATAATAATCCCCAATCAAAAGAATTGTTATACAAGCATAAATCACTTGCTTGCAATTCTACTTGGTGGTGATCTTTTGGATCTTTAAAGACTTAAATAGTGTATTTGGTGAGCTTTTGGTCACCTAATAGTTGACAATAATATGTAAGTTATTTTAGTGAACTTCTGATCACCCATTACTCTTTTTTATAAGAAATTGAAACCTATTAACTCTTGAAATTATCATCAATATAAATTGTTATGAATCACAATCCAAATATAGCTCAATCTCATTCAATTCATTTCATATATCTAACATTGAGAGAGCGTCGGCACATTATCAAATGAAACTTCGCCTTCAGGTTTTCGTCATAACGGGTAATTATTCAACCTAGATGGCCTAATTTAATTATCGCATCCAATCACTTCTCTAAATTTGAACTCTAGTTAGTTTTCCACACTAGTGATCACTTTATTAAACTTACTTTATGCATGTCCATGAATTTGATGTGATATTTGAACACTAACATGTGTTTCTTTTTCAATTGTCAAGATAGTCAATTAATATTGTATCCAATAACTTACTCATACTCTGCTGGACTTTTGACTATAATCTTGATACATGTTAATTTGGTTGGATATTTCATACTCATCTGGAGTCTTTTATATAATCATGAAACATATGAATTTTACTAAAAGTGATTTCTTCTAGAAATGTAATGGAATTATCACTTCCTCAAATTGGCATTGTCAATAATGTTCCTTTCCTTTTCGTAGATACTTAATTATCTTTAGAACCTATTGATCTATCAGGCTTTAGGGGTGCTACGCATTCATCATCAATTGATGTTGTCCTTCAAGGACATCAATTTTAAATTGAAGCATTTACAACTAATATATGTTCACTGACATTTATTTATATCCATCTTCAGGATGGTATCATTTCAAAATATTTAATTAACATGTGTCTACATCTATGAAATAAATCGTTGATATTTAAGTTAATGTATGTACCAAACTGACCATCAATATATTTTATTATTTATGTGCAAGCATTACAAAAATAATGGAATAAATACAATCTCCCTCTAATCCTTGCATGTAGGGCATGAAATGAATCCAACAACCTTTAAATCTCTTCCACCTTCCAAGGCATGAATTCTTTTAGCAATGCATGTATATCAAGCATAATAAAATTATTCTTATAATCTCTTACTTAATCCTTGCCCAATTATCTATATTAATCCAGGCCAAAACCCTTTTATAAAACATGAGAAATCTTCTACTGTTGCTTAAAGAACAGCAACCGAAAACACTATTGAAAATGAATAGTGTATTACCAACTTTGCCCTGCCATGTGCTTTTTGCTATTAGGGCCTTTTGTTCTTACCCACTGGTTTTTCTTGTCTTTTACTTTTTGTTGATTTAATTGTTTTGTTTTCTTTTTTATTTTTGTTTTCTAGCTATAGGCCCTTTCATGCTTTTCCTTGATTTTTTTTTTTTTTGTTATTTTGCTTTTTCCTTTTTATTGATTTTATTTTTTTGTTTTATTTTTTTATTTTTTTCCTATAGCGCCCCATAAGCCAAATCTGACAAAAAAAATAATAAAAATTTATAACGTTACACAAATAGGTGGCGCGCACATCAAAATCAGTTGTGCGCGCCACCCGTGCGCATCCTAAAAGATTGCGCTGGTCAGACCAGCACAACTTCAAGACTTGCGTTGCAATACGATGAAAAAAACATACGTGTAATAGGAGTGGACTTCTCGTGAAACCATTCTCGTTAGGGTCTCCTCTAAGGCGATTCAAGCACAGAACGGTTTCCGCCAAAGCTAAAGGAGTGGGTGAATGACACCCCTTTATTTGCTCTACTATGGACACCATGGAATAATCTCCGTACTCTTTACCTGTCCTAAGTAAACAATTGACAACAAGACAAAAACATAAAGCACGAATTTTAAAGCGTTGTTTAGTTAAGTTGTCACGAGGGGCGACGAAGTGTTCAATAAATTGAATTAAATTCACGCCTTCTTCTGTTCCAATATTAGCCATATATATCATTGTCGTTCAAGCCAAAGAATCTCTGAAATATAGGTTTGGAATCCGACAAGTTAGGGGTATATGTCATAGGGAGAGTTTTTGCAGGGAAACCTAGTAGAGCCCCAAACTCGCCAGGTAACGGGACAATTTCATACCCTTTAAAGAGAAAAAGATGATGGTTTGAATCCCAATGATTAACAGGAGCATGGAAGAAATCAAAATTTATAACTAGTTGCATATAACTCAATAGAGGGTCGAGGTGGTATATTTTGAAAGCTAGTTTGTCCTCGGTTGAAAGGGAAGTGACCCATTGTTTCAAACGTTGTTCAAAGGTTTTCACCATTGTTCAAAACAAAAAAGGAGAGGAGATTAGAGAGATTAACTCTTTTTCTCTATAGTATTACTAACGAATGAATGCAAGATGATCGGAAGCCTACACGAAACCGCGTTTAAATAGACCTAAAAGGGGCAAAATTTTGGCAATTTTCGCTCAAAGGAAAGTACAATCGCAGGTGGCGCGCGCAACTCACGAGTTGCGCTCACCTGCCGTGCACATCCAACTTACATGCGCGCGACTGCCGCGCACAACACACCCAGTTCCACGTGTCTTGTCTATCGCGACATGTTGTTAGGTTTATTTCCGTATTTTGAACCAAAAATAATGGAATACTAACGAAATCTTATGACTAATCATACGCTTAAGCCTTATTTCCTTCTTTCTTTTCATCTTTTTTTTTTATTCCATCTCTTTGCTTTTTATTTATTCTTTTTTACTTTTTTATTTTTTCTTTATTTTCCATTCTCTTTCTTTTTCCTTCTTCCTTTTTTCCTTTCTTTTCTTTTTTTTGTTATTTTTTCGTGGGGGTAACTCGGGAACCCTTTCCCTTCCTCGGAATTTTTTTTTTTTTTTAATTTTTTTTTCTTTTCAAAAAAAAAAAAAAACTAAAACTCATGGAAACGAAAAATATATGATATATATACAAAATATGTGTGTCATATGTACAACAAAAAAAATATAAATGTACATATGTTTTCCATAAAAAAAAAGATATATATACATAATAAAAAAAAAGAGGAAGTTAGGGTGCTCGGCGACTCCCGGAAGGCTGCTGTACATCTGGCAAAATCCAAGACAAAGATTAATACACAAAAATGTGTAACTTTGACAAAAAAAGAAAAAGAAATAAACTTACCGCGACAATCCGATGATCATGGCACGACAAAGCCACGAGGGCTCTCCGATAAGCGGTTCGGAAAGCACGCATAGTCCTCACTATGTCGTTCACGGTCTCTCGCGGAACCTATTCCAAAATACAAGGACAGTTATCAAATAAATGTATATGAAAGAAAAAAAATAATAAATACATATACAAAATAAACATACCAACTCAACCGTCTTGGGAACAAACGGTGTGTCCTTATTTATTTTGATTCTTACTTTAGTACGCAAAACCCATATATTTGTTTGGTCGATTGGAATTCTTTGTCTAGGACTTTAAACTTGATATTTCTAAGTTGTGCTCCATTTGTGAAAATAACACAACACAAGTAAGCATTATTGCATGTTGGATTGCTATGTATTGAACCATAAAAGTTGACAAGTTTTGGCATCTATTTTAAAATATGGGCCATCGTAGTGGTGTTTGTTTTGTTAATCTAGAGTAACATAGGAGTCCAAGACGATCATCACTTCTTTTCAATTCATGTTTGTAACACCTTAGAAATTCTTTTCGTTTAATACACCTGTTTTACTCTTTTTAAAATACGAAATAGGAAATTCTAAGACATTACCGCCACCGTGAATACGGCTAACGCAATTATCAAAGACACACAACCTAAACTAATTTCAAAACCATTCAAAACAAGTCAACTTAAGAAGTCAACCAAACGAAAGTAAAGTCAACGAAAGTCAAATAAAAATCAACCTACAACTTGGAACCATTGTAGGCCCTTATTAAAACCAAACCAAATCCAAACTTTGCGTTAGTCCACATATAAATAATATCATAAATAATTAAAGCATAAAACACATCATTACTAATGGGAACTGGTAACATTCGCTCTTCATTCATGCCCCGTCATAAATTTGCTTCAATACCTGAAAAGCTTATCTCTACTTGTTTCCACTACTCTCCATTAAAAATGGGTCACCATAGGGCCACAGTAAAGATATGGCCAAAACACACAATTAGCAAAGCTGAGTACATAAGCATAATTAAACACACTAACATGCTTTCACCTATCAACATACACTTAGCTCAATGCACCTGTTTACAAGCACACACAACATTCAACAGGACCTTTCAACTAAACACCATATTATTTATTTAGCATTGATTACGCATCGAACGGGTTTCAACCTCTACCTCCCCCAAATTAATTGAGGTTAACTGATACGGGGGCTAACCGTGCCAGCACAAAAGCACACATAAGTGGCGGAATTCCAGCGCATAATAATAATAATAAAAAGGAATGTACAGCGTCATGTACTCCGTTAGAAGTTATAATCAAATATAAAGTCACATAACTCCCCCTATATGTTCATACTCAAGGTATATACGTTCCAAGAGTTTTGGTGCGTAATCTTTTTCACTTTACGTTATTTACAAATTATTATACTTGGTGATGACTCTCAAACCATAATCATTTAATCATCAATAATCATTCAATCAATTAAACACACCAATTTAATTCTTGAATAATTAGTGATCACATAATATTTAATGTTGAACCCTTTTTAAATCTAACTCAGTGTCAAAGACACCTCAAACGCATAAAGCGCCACAATATCTATCCCTCGGTGTTAAAAACACCTTAAGTGCACTAAGACACCAAAATATAGTTTAACCTCGTGTACAAGGACACTTAAATAGCTCTTTTCTCATGCTTATAGCATCAACAAAAATTATATGAACAATAAATAAATTACTTTTTAATATCCCAAACATAATAAAACATGTAGTTTAATTAACCATGCATTCTAACATGCCATAAATAAAAGTATGGTTCATACACAATAACATAACATGCCAAACAATAATTTTCCAATCATTAATCCATCACAAATAAATCATGCTTTCCAATTTAATCACCAATATCAATAATAATCCAAAATTTCCAATCATAATCTTAGCATGATACTACTTGTAATTCAATTTACCAAAACTAACATGCTACTACGCGAGCGTACCTCAATTAAGCCCTTAAAGTAGCCAAATACACTATAACACATCTCGAACTAAGTCTCCTACATAAAGGGACAATAACACCATTAAAACTTCATCAGAACTCCATACTGAATTAATCATTAAGCTCTATTATCACTTACAATCAATGGGTATATAAAACCCCCAAATCAATTGTAAGTTAGAACCCTAAAAATCAACATTTTAATAATTAAAACCCTAACTTTTAATACTTTATAAAATCTGAAAATTAAACACTTTATAATCTAAAATTTACAACATTTAATCATCAAAACATAACTATAAAATATACTGTTTAGACAATTAAAATCAATACCCAAAATATATAATTATATATCAATAGTTTAGAACAAGGAGGAGAAAGAGGAGATGGTGGCTCACGGTGGTTGATGTGGCGGCTGGATGGACTGGTCGCCGATGGGAGGTGGCCAGTGACGTGGGCTCTGGCGGTATAAGGTGGCAGCAGCATGGCTGCATGGCCTACCATTCATGGGAATGAAATCCACGCATGAAGTTCCGATAGCAAAGAAAGTAAGGCCTTGTTCTCTTACGTTTATCTGTTTAGTTCAGTTCAGTTCAGCTCAGTTCAGTTCAGTTCAGTTCCTAATTTCCTTCTCTTATAAAATATTCATTTCATTTCAGTTCAGTTCAGCTGAGTTCAGTTCAGTTCAATTCAGTTCAGCTGAGTTCAGTTCAGCTGAGTTCAGTCAATGAGAACAGGCCCTAAGAAGGAAGGAAAGAAAAGGAAAGAAAAAGAAAAGAAAATAGGAAAAAAAATAAGGAAAAAGGAAAAAGTTTACTTACCCCCAAAAATATGATTCTTGAGCCTCTTTGTGTGGGAAAATTTTGGAATTTTGAGGGATATTTATATAGTATGAGTATAGGGTTAATTTTGGGCTTATTAAAAATGTGGGCTTAAGTTATGGAATATTTGACCACAAGGGTTCAAATAAGTAATTGAGCTTAGTAAAATGAACTAGGTAGGTCTAACAAGAGTATGTAGGAAGAGTATACATACGATTATTTAAATGGGCTCATATAATTAATAAACGTTTGACCCAAAATATAATTTACTTTTATGAACTTTATAATTAAAATACTTTAGCCTTTACAGTACATTTTATAAATACTTAAATACTTTGTAAAAATACATTAATATACGGGGTATTACAATGTTGAAGTAAAACATAATGCAATCTACGTTATGGATTCTCTTTATAGCACATGAGAAAGACAACAAAGATGATCACCTGAATGATAAGATTGTCCAAGGTTGTAAGGTCCTCCAGTATATAGGATTTATATAGTTAAATGGGATGGAACATTGGATGGAAATATATCAGCTCACATGATCAAAGCAAGTTAGTTGAAGTGGAAGAGTGCTAAGGAAGTTTTATGTGATCTTGACATGCCTTATAGATTGAAGGATATATTCTACTGAAGGATAATTAGGTATGTATTGTTATATGATACTGAATGTTGGGCTGTGAAGAATTATCACATGCATAAGATAAAATGTGGTACAGATGTGTAAATCACGGTAGTTGTGTTGCCATACAAGAAAATGATCAATTGAGGAATGAGATGAATAAGAAGATTGTAAGGATTACTACCATTGAATAAAAGATGAGGGAAAATTGCCTAATGTGATTTGGCCATGTACAATAGTGGAAAAAAGTATTTGTAATTTGCAAAACTTTGTTGGTTACAATAAACCTATTTGTAACAAGCATTACAAGATTCAGTAACAATAAAGCAGCGTAGTTAGTAGAATATAGATGGTCTTTGAAACGAACAAACTGTGAGTTACAAATACTATACTACTCCTTTACAAATATTGTAGTTTTTGTAATGACACCTTTTCCCAATACAAATTGCTCGGTCAAGGAAAATATAAATTTTCTATTCGTGATTTACATTTTGACCGTTACAAAAAACTGTTCAATTTTTTTTTATTTATTTTTTTATTTTTTATTTTATTTTTTTTATTTTATTTTATTTTTTTGTTAGTCTCAAGTCAATCTTCACTTCTTCATTTTGACGCTAGCCTTGATCACCTTTTTAATTGTTTCCTCTTAGCTTCCACCCTCTATCTCTCGTCTCCACCACTGAACGACCGTCCCAGCCATGTTCTCATTAATTTGTTTCCAAAATTATGAAGAAATGCTTACATATTGTCCACTAATCAATGTACAATCAAAGTGATCAATTCGAAAGTCCTATTGCTTAAGCTTTGCTTTGAGTTTAATTACTAAGAAAGAAAAGACACCAATACGCTATTGAAATCAAATATCTATGAGTTTGTCTTAACTCACTCCGCTGCAGCTTTACTTTGAGTTAAGTTTTTGTAAAAAAACATACTGTTGTTCTAAAAGTTGTCACTAAGAAAAAACCGATAATATTATTGGCAGTTTTATACACGGCGAAAAAGGAGGAGAGGACAGTGGATGGAACTAGCTTGTATATGCTTAGTTGGTCACTTGTCTGAGTGAACTTACCATAAACTAGCAGCATCTGTTTACCAGTACACAACTTCAAGAGTTAGCTATGTCTAGTAGTAAAAGTTCTACTTCTAGTACGTATAATAGTAGTTTTCTAGCATTTACACAAACACATATTCTAGTTTCAACAACCTTTCAACCTAAATTAAGCATCTCCACCTAAGGCCCTAAACCGAGTTCAATCAAGAACCATTTTACTTTACAGCTTAAGGATCAAGAATCGAGCAGCTACCCCATTAAAGCATTCACATAATTATGCTCGAGATGTCATCTCAATTTCAAATTGTCCATCTGCACAACATAGGACATACTAGTATGAGAAATGTACATAACAGCGCACTCAAAAACAATGATGCAGTTAAGGTACTCACCTCTCAGATTAATGGCTCGATTTGCTTGAGCATCAGCAGCGGAATTGAACTCCTGCAGACGACATAATGTCAATCAGATAGCATCACCTAGGTTTGGGAATGTATCATTCCACTGGCCCTAATGTTGTGTACAGATTTTATCACCTTCCCTCGACTAGGAACTTCAGTCAATAGTTTTTGTTAAAAGTAATCATAATCCCCTAATTTGGCATATTATAGATGGGGCTAGTTACCATGACCAACGATATCAAGATCAAGATTTTGCGTTGGACAAAAGACTCACAAGATCAAATTTGGGGATCATTGTAGAATCATAAAAATCCTACAAATTAGCTAAAATATGATACAAACACTCTGACATAATAAGTATTATTAATAACAATCATCAATACTTATAAGTGATATACATCTCAACAATAATACCTTCTGGCCGATCATTCAAAAATAAAATGACACCTCCAAGGAGTTCGCTTTAAATAGATTTAACAAATATATATGTTAACCAGATTTTTTTTTTTTTTTTTTTTTAATTCCTCCCCATTCTCCACCGTCACCATTATATCCCTTTTTGACAATCACACCCATTAACCTAATCTTTACATCAGCCCTAACTCCCTATCCGGTCACCCACATACAAACCAAACCAACACCGTTAACCCCACCTCCCTTATCCCACCCAGCATCTCCACTTCCCACCCCGCACGCGACTGGATCAACCACACTCTCCACCAACACCGCCACAAACAACCAATGCCTCATCATCGACATCTAGTCATTCCAACAATGAATTGCAAACCTAGCCCATGAACCCAACCATCCCGTCCTTTCCTCCCTGCCATAGCCCCCACAAACCTGTTACGAGGTTAGGTACTAGGGAAGAAGGATAGAGTGAAGGGTAATGGAAGAGGGAGGGGAGAGAGAGAGAGAGGGGTTTTATTCCAAAAACAATAAATTTATTTTTTATAAAATTAATATTAAACTTTAATAATCCAAACAAATTAGGATGGGTGACCTCCTGGGAAGTCCTCATGTTGGTTCATGTAGCCGACCCCACTAATGGAATTAAGGCGTTCAAGGTGAAAAAGAAGAAGAAGAATCCAAACAAATTAAATAGGGACACATGTCATATAACTAGCTAAACCGGTGATTAATTTAGGATAATCAAAACTTGTTATTTTTGAAAGACCGACCATATGTGGTATTATCTTTACAATTTTTTTATATGTTGCACAATGGAGGATTTATGCATCATAATGAACATATTTAACCTTAATAACGTTAAATATGCTGAATATAGCAATTATAATTTTAAAATCTTGATATTATGAAATTATATATCAAGAAGAATTTAACATAACATCACATTACTAGCTTTACGTGTCGATCACGATATATGGTTGTAGGAAGTGTGAATAGTGTCAAAAATGCAAATGGTGCAATTGCAATATGTAGGGAACAGAGGAAGCATAAATTTTATGTTTTTATTTTTTTATGAATTTAAACATCCATGAGAGGGTACAAATGTAATATTTATAGCATAGAAGAAAAGGGCAAAAAAAAAAAAGTTCTTTACACTAATTTTGTGTGATTTTGTACAATCCTATACCGATCCTATGTGATTTTGTACAATCATATGTTGTCCTATTACGATCCTACGGTCCTACCTACTTAATGATTCTACAAATGATCAAGATCGTTTTTGACATTTTTGGATTGTGAGATCCTACAACCTTTCAATCCAAACATGATGTGATCCTCTTTTTTTTTTTTCTTAATCTTTTTTCTTCTTTCACCCACTTACTTTTTTAATAAAGAAGTCTATAGTGATTAGGCACATTTGAAAGGAAGGGGGTGGGGAGGAGTAGAAAAGATATAAATAGGGGGCAATATCCCTTGCTTTGCAACACTTAGATAGCAATAGCTATTAGCATTGCAATAGGAATACCCCTCATGATGATGGTTTTCTAATATTTCCTTCTTCTTTCCTTATCTAAAAAAAGAGAAGGCTATCAGACATGAACAGCTTTCTCAACCCACGTGATGCACAATTTGGCACAGTTTAAACTCTAACAAAAATAAATCACCATAGTCAATGGTTCAATCCTTCAATCAGAAAGTGCACACAATGTAAACAACTTTTATAACATTATAGTCACTTTAAATATAAAATATAGACTGCATGAAATCTGAAAGCAATCAAAATATCCCTGAGATCAAGCACTCACCCTAGGAACTTGTTCAATAGTAAATGACTGAAACTGTTTCTTCAGTTGTAATGCTTCCTTGCACAGGTTGGCCATGTTTTCATTTTTAGTTTTCCATTTACCCTGAATCTGTTCAATTCAATATGGTTGTCATTAGAGAGTGAGAGAGAGGCACATTTTATGAATAAAAGGTGTACTATATCATGACCACAGCATTTCACATTGATATACAACTGCATAATTTGGTCTTTGAAATTGGAAAGGAAGATAACATTAGTACAAATGCAATTTAATACCTGATTGCAAACCAGCAGAGAGTCCCCTCGGACATTAACATGTTTAAATCCTTTCTCGAGAGCTATTCTCAAACCTAAAATCACTGATCGATACTCAGCAACATTGTTAGTAGCAATTCCAACACCTTCACGCAAAAGCCAAACCTGCCAAAACATTGTTATGAAATATAAAAATCTAAGGATGGAAATCATAAAATACATGAGGGCCCTGTTTGGTTTAATGGAAAAGGTTTTCATGGAAAATGATTTTTCCATTTTTTACCCATTTTCCTTTGTTTGGTTTGCTAAGGGGTGGAAAACAATTTTTCCAAGGGTGGAAAATTCCATCCTTAATGATGGAAAACATTTTCCTTCCAAAAACAAGGGAAGCCACATTTTCCTCTCTCCTTTTTACCTTCTTTTTTACTTCCCTCTCATTCATCCTTACATTTCCAATCCTATTTTTTATTTTTCTTGAACTTTTCTTGTATGCAACCAAGCAAAGGAAAACTAATTTGTAATTGTGTTTTTCCTTGAAAATATGTTTTTCGTGAAAACTAATTTTCCACTGAAAATGTTTTCCATTAAACCAAACAGGGCCTAGATGCTCCATACACCATACCTGAGTTCCACCGTTAGCACGCAAAATAGCTCCGGCACCAGAAAGTCCAGGATTTCCTTTTGAAGCTCCATCAAATTCAATTGTACAAGATTGCTGCACATATATAACAAAAACTATCTCTGGTTACAGCATAAATGAAGACACCCTCATTTGGTCATAAAGCATCCATTCTATGTGGCAAATTTTACTTGAGATAACATAAATCACCAAGAGGCCAAAGAGAAAGACAATTATATTGTGAGGGCCTTTACAATACAAAGGGCCTCTATTTCAAGCCCAATAAGCAGAGTAATCTATTAACAGCCAGATATCATCTCTAGTTTATGTAAAACGTTCACAATGTACTAGTTTTATTGCAAATGCAACAGAGTTTATACTAACTATTTACATTATTTTAATAGCACGTCCATAGTATCCATTACTTGACAATACTTGGCACAATTTTCCTAACAGTATTTTTGCTTGCATCACTCTGCATATGTATATATTTATCATGTTTTCATATTAGTTCAGGAGAGTATTCTTATCTCCTTACTCTCGCCAAAACTAAGACTTTTAGGCTTTTAGCCCATGTATCACTTTCCTAATTTCTTTTACCTTTTCTTATCTACTCTCCTTTACTTGACTACTCTTCAGTGAATTTTGGACAAAAACAACCCTTGGACTAATAAGAACTTCTTTTTTTCAGTCGTGCTCCTTTAATCAGCTACTAAATAGTTGGCTCCTAAGTCCTAACTATTTCAAGACTATCAGCCACCTTTTCATTTGAGGGTTCAATCACTGAAGTCAATGACAGATCCCAATAAACTAGTTCAGTCTCTATAGTGTCTGCAATTTTCAAAGCATCAGAAGCTCACCTAACAAGTGCTTTGAAAATGTTATGAGAAGCTGACCTACTTGAACATACTAAATTTCTTCAGAAAACATGCAGCTGGTTTCAAATTGATGCTATACGCTAAATCATAGGCTGAAACTTTCAGATCTTCCTCCTGATTGTGAGGAAAGTAAGGAACTTGGATGCCACTCCATAATTTCCATAGACTATAGCTTACTCAAACTTCCCGTTCTTGAAATAAATAAATTCCATCCTTCTTGAAAGATGTAATATGATCTAAGAAACCTCTAGGACTTACCAAGTTTGAGATTTATTTCACTAAGTTATCATCCTGATCATCCAGATACCCTCATATGAGAGTAGGAAACTGAGATTCCCCTTAGTTGATTCACATGCATCTACGAAATCCATGACTAGGTTCCCAATAAATAAAGCCCACTCTACACAATGCAAGAGTTCTAAGGAAAAGACACACAACCACAAAGACACCAATCACAGATTCACGAAATTAACAGTAAATTCAGTATACCTCATCCAATCAAGCATACCCTATTCAGGTTATTAAGGAAAGTAGTAGAAGCATGAATCAATTTCTGAACCTGACAGCCAAAACTGGAAGTTAAATATAGCAGAGCAACAGTGTCCGAAAGAAAGAAGGAAAAGAGATGATAATGTTAAAATACTGGTCTACAGTTGAAATAGTGATTTGCCAGAGACCAGAAAGGTTAACTGGCCCTTGCCTATCTCCTATGAATTCGAACAGGAAAAAGGGAGGGTGTTTTGAAAGATTATTCAAAAGAGGTTTTTCAAGGGAGAATAATGTTCCTCAATTTCTTAACAAATAAAATGACACGAAGAGGCTATTGGAGAGACAACACCTTTTTGATAACATAGAATACATTTCCTTAGTCAATACTCTCTCCAAATAGCTTTATACTAAAAATTTTAGATTCACCTAGTCTTGAGCAAGTGTTGAGGTGGCTGAGTGCCAAACAGACAAAAATATTCAGGAGCTTAAAAAAAAATCTACAGGATACAAAGGATGAGAAATTTTAGAAGACATGAGTGCTAAGACTGCTAACCATGCTGACTGCTTGTCTGCTTTAGCTTATGCAATCGAGATTCGAGAAATGACGCTTTGAGAGTAGAATGATACTTGTCCTGGCGTAACTTTCAGAAGGATCAGCGCTAAACTCATGATTATATCTTATTGTGTAATGCCTCAAAAGACTTTGAGGATTGATAGAGCATGATCTGTTCTTAGTATTAAAGTGTTGTTTTGTAAGGTTTGGAGGTCTAGATGAAGGAACCCTTCCTACAAAGCCTAGAAGCTGACCTTTTCCTTCGATTCCTTGACTTTCCCTAATGAATAGTAATATCTAGCCATATTTAGAATCATTAAATACCCTTCCGGCCATTTCCCAAAGGAGGCTTATATAGTATTCCTTTTCGAAATGAAATGTAAATAGCTAGTCAAATTCTGAATCATTTACTACCCTTTCCTCACAGCAAACATGATCACCATCCCTCTCCTCACAAAATGTAATAGAAGGTCAAATTCAAAATCAATTAGTACCCTTCCCCCAAAGGAGGCATATATGATAACCAAGTATTTCCAAATAAATTGCAATAGCTAGTCACATATTATTTTAAAAAAGCAAACTACCCTTTTCCAAAAGGACCATAGCTTAACTAGTGGCTCAAAATTGATTAGAATTCTACAGGAGAGACTGGGATAGTATGAAAGTTTGTGATGTCCCCATAGTTTAGAATAACGAAACTTCCCTAAACAAAATCAATGATAGCAGTACTAATTATGTTTCATATAAATATTTCTTAAGAAAATCTACTTTATTACAAGCTAAGTGCTCCATGTTATATATGGTAAAAGTTTAGAAAGAAATGGTGTAGTAAACTATCCTCTTGCTGATTGTACCTCAAGAGAAGTGAAGCATTAGTGAATTGCAACTTTGATGTTAAACTGGCTGAAAAACCTATAATGTATTTGACTTGCCAAATACAACTAGAAATTTACCAAAGTTCAAATAGTTAGCAAGTCGAGCATTTTAGAAATTTGGTAGCTAAAAAACTTACACTAGCTGGGTTAATCACTTGTTGTGATTCTGTGTAATCTTTTAGCTCGCAAATTCTCTTCTGAGGATTGGTTAAGAAGGAACTCGTTTCAGCAGAAACCTGGACACAAGAGGTAGTTTATTTATGAGCCTATTACTAACACTATACTCCATTGTTTATGAGTTTACTGCTAACATCATACAAACAGGTTAAAATCTTGTTACTTTGTTAATCATTGCAACAGAAATTACAATGGTATAGTAAAAATTGCAATATAATATGGAATAAGAAAGGTTCATACTAAGTCACTAACCCATTGCCACTACTCACACAACACTTCACATAATACTTTTATATTTCTTAGTGCATACCACATTGCATTGCATAGTGGGAATTGGCACCATTTCAAGAGATGTTTGTGGGTGGGCCATTTTTACTTGGTAGAGTAAAATGTGTGGTGGGTACAATTTATTTAGGAGAGAGAAAAAGTAAATTCAATCGGAGACATGAAGGACTCTTATATTGAGGGACAAAAAGTAGATGTATTGGAGATGGTAGTTGTATACTAAGGTGAGAGTAAGTTTGTGGTACCATGTCACGTGCCAAATTAGACAGTGCAGAATAATTACGGACGGCTCAAAAAGAAAACTGTGCAAGTAATGTGGAGCGCAAGGAGTAATAGCCAAACATCACTTCTCCAAGTTGGAATTGCCAGAGCAAATTCACATATATAAAGCAACTGTCTTGAAGGAACTTACGCGTGCAGAACGAGTCAAGTCTGCAGAATCTGTGTAGTTGTTCAACTCATCACAATTTTGCTTTGCTGAGGATATATTCAATCCTGTATCAACCTTCAATGAGAAATAACAATATGATAATTTCAGGCTTAAATTGAAATATCTCTGCGGATCACTCGATAATAAATGATTTAAATAGTTCTAGAGCCACACATTTTTCCGAACACTTCCATTTAGTCCAGGAATAGCAACACAAGCAGGACTCACAGAGGCTTGGAATTCACCATAATGCTCCAACTTGACAGGTTTGTAGGGAGGAATTCTTGCCGAGCTGCCTGAACAACCAGCATCCTGATAAACAAATGAAGTAATCAGTTAGCGAACTTCTACTGAATGATCTAGCGGCAGTCACAGCAACCAAAGGAGATTCAAATTCTTCAAGTTATGAAATTTTAAGCAGCTCTAAAATTGAAATATCACTATGGATCACTTGATAACTAAATGATTGTAATAGTTCTAGAACCACACATTTTTCCGAACACTTCCATTTAGTCCTGGAATAGCAGCACAGGCAGGACTCACAGAGGCTTGAAATTCACCACAATGCTCCAACTTGACAGGTTTGTTTGGAGGATTTCTTGTCGAGCTGCCTGAACAACCAGCATCCTGATAAACATATTAAGTTATCAGTTAGAAACTTCTACTGAATGATCTAGTGGCAGTCACAGCAATTAGAGGAGAATCAAATTCTTTTAAGTTTTAAAATTTTCAACAGCTCTAAAACCTCTTCATTTTTCCAAATCAGCTAAAAGCCATAAATTAATCTTATTACCCAAGGTTTCAATAGCTAAAGGATAGAGAAGGATTTCCTACTATTACCAAAAATGCCCATCATTACTAAAATAAAAATGTTAGTAATAACAGTTGCTCCCTTAGTTTCAAATTGATGTTCCTAGAACAAGAGGAGCCTAGGTCATGAAAAGCACCACACCTATACCATCTTTGATGATAACTAAAAGGGCCAAGAATAAAAGCTTCCAGTAAAGCTTTAGAAAATCCAGCTCTACCTGAAACAAGATGTTTAATACTTATACTGTTTTACAGACTAGAATTGTTTAATGGGCTGGCACAAAAATTGATCTTTCAACAGAGATATCTTAAGATGTTTGAAGATTTGCCCGCTATAATAAACTAAATTACAACTTACAAGTCAACATTACGCCGCCCTTGAAGATCTAGAAAATTATATACCTCTAAAGATCCACTATGGCAAAGAAAGGAAAAAAAAGGCATAATGTCTACACAGTTTATCATACCATCCTTAATCTAGTTCTGAGGGCCAACTAACAACATGAAACAGATATCTGATAGAAAAGAGAAGTTAATTAGCTACAAAAAATAACACAACTTTCTCAATTAAATAACAGTTTTTCTCAATTCTTACCTGAAATGGACAAACAGAGAGGTTCCCAAAAAGTCCATCTTGTACATCACATGCACTGATTGAAAAACCTGCTTGCTGAAGGCCACGCGAAACAAGATATGCTTCTGTCTGCTTAGATAATCCATATCCTTTATATACTGAGATAGAAGGGTCCAGTGGCTGCAATGAGGAGAGGGATAAGAAATTTTTTCCATGTTTGATTCGTAATGTTTTTCCGTAATATCCAATCATTCAATACAAGACCACAATAATAACATAAAAAACAAGGAAATGAATGTATTACTCATCAGTATTAAATGAGATGGTACAATATTGCTAGCATGTCAGCATAGAAACATGTTTGAGAATCAGACAATAATTTAATTTATTAACACTATAGCTGAGAAACATTCTATATTTCTATGAAAGCTACAATAAGTTATACAACAAGAGGCTTTTTATGGGATATTGATACAATATAACATCAATAGCACAATTGCACAAAAGATACAAATTGTATATAAAAAAATAATAATAATAATAATAATAATTAAATTCTACTTGGCAAACAAGTACCAAACCAAACTAATATTGAAAAATCTGATGTAGCATAGAGACCCAGCAGGACATTTCAGAATGGATGAACTTCAAGGTAAATCTTTAGAGCAAAGGCAGCTCTTGTAGTGACTTGTGACACACTGACACAAGGTCACATACCTTCACTTTAAAAATCAAGGACCCAACAAATATAGCTTGAAGAACATAACAATGGCATAAATACATATTGGTTATTTCCGCTACTAACTTTTCTGACATGTTCCTAATAATTGAAATTATCAGTTGTTCTACATACATATCATTTCTCTTTAGAAACCATCTAAAATTGAGGTCCTTTAATCTCTCTTGTTATTGAAAATGAGAAAAGGGCATTTCTTTTACAAATTCACCTTAGTCACCTCAAAGGCTCATGTTAACTAAAAACCCATCCAGTTCCTAAATACAAGTTTTTTAGCTTTTAATTCCCAATTTCCAAACACCCAAAATCAAAATTCCTCTCTCCAATGGGAGAATCGATTTGATCACCATGCTAGTAATTCAAGTCCCAAGTTTCAAAGAAGCCATCAATACCCACAAATTTCACAATGCATTTGAAGGGGAAGATAACAAGAATCGTGGTTAGACCAAAGACCAAAGAAAAAATAGTGTAAATTGAGGTTGATTGATGAATTGCTCAAATGAACATGGTTGAATTCTCATGAAAGGACAAGTCTGTATAGGCATATGAGGCATATCAGACTATTTCAAGCAAATCCTATAGAGTTTAAAATAAACGCGAAAGGGTAGGGCCATTGAACCGTGAAGCTATTGAAGCATCATTGGTTTTACATTCCACATTTGTAAAATATATCAGATGGTATGTGTAGACTCCGATAGTCAGTCACTTCATCAATCATCAAGTAAAAAGCTAAAATTATAGCAATATTTTCATATTTTGATGAGACCCCTTAACAGGTTCTAGCCAACAACAATTGGAAGCTTGAACATAAAATCCCCAGATTCTGCCGGAAGTTCACTCCTTAAAAAAGATTTTGCAAAGGGAAACACAAATAACTTGCTCCATCCTAACTCTCAAGGCTGATAACTCTAACAAAGCATTGCATATGCATTTTTCTCAGGTTTTTCAGAAAAATTGGTTACATAAAAACAAGGAACAAAGAAATAATCAGATTATCATCTTCAGCAGGAAAACAATAATCAGTTAGTCTGACTAAGCAACAAAGCAGACAGTAATACTTTAAACAGTTAAGCCACAATATATATCATAAAAACAAGGAATAGTATATCAAATTATCAGTACATGTCTCCTTTGTTAAAATTGAATATGTTTCATAATTCTTCCGAATTACAACAAACTATCCAAGCACAATTTTAGAAACAATCAAATAAAATACCAAAGGCAGATTAATAATGAGAAATTGTCAAGAAATTGAAAAGGGTTATTGAAAAAAAGAGTAAATTACAGAAAAACCGGCTTGAGCTTGACAATCGGAGAAGTTTTTGTAAATTCCGACGATGTCGCCTTTCCTTACAACATAGAATGCATCTTTTTCGTCCCCCATTAATTATACTTGTATCAAACTGCACCCACCAACAAAAATTAAGATTATGAACAAATTGTAAGGAACAATTATACTCACAAGCAACAACAGTATAACAGTAACCTTTCAGATAATCAAGCAGAAGATGGGGATGAAGCGAGTCGCAGGGGTCAAAGAAGGGTCTGTTCAAATTCAAAATTTTGCAGGAAAAACTTGCTGTCGAGTCGACTATAATGTCTCAGTTTTTGGCACGTATGTCTAGGTAAATATTACTCTACACGTTAAATAAGTACTCCCTTCATTTTTAAATAATTCTACATTTCTCAATGTGCGGAGTTTTACGAGATATTGGGGGAAAATAAAGAGAGTAATGAAGATAGGAATGACCGATTACATAGGAGGGTTGCTAGCTTGCTGTTAGTTATGCCTTAACAGCGCGTTTTCTGTGTGGCTGACTAACACACACCAAAACAATGATCGGGTAACTCCTGATTGCGTATAGTAACCCCTGAATTGAGTAACCCTTGACCGACTTAGTAACCCCTTATCAATCGAGTAACCCTGGCCTTCCCCTAATCAAGTAACCTTGTCCATACGTTGTTACCAACCACATATAAAACTAACCCAAATGATTCACATTAAAAAGGAAAAAGAAATTTATTGTTCAAGACTTCAAGCTCGTAAAGACTTCCAAGTCAATATTTTAGCCACTTTAGGAATTAGAATTGAAGTTTAGTCATTCGGGTAAATAGTTTTTGTTAATGTAGTCATTTTAGTATCGATCCCATATTTGCTTTCCTACTCTTTGTTATTTCGTATACATTATATTCAAATATTCTATTATCAAATCTTTCATATGTTTACATTAATAATATGGAAAATTGACATTTACTACTACTAAAAACACCATGTTTGACATTTGCTACCTGTCTAAATTTTTTTTTCTTATACTCTTTACTACCACCCAAATCCCAAAATTTTAAATTAAACTACCTAATGTCTTATGCCGTTACTATTTCCATTAGTGGGGCCCAACCACCGTCTATCCACCCCTCCCTCCTTCCAGCCACCTTTCCTCCCTGCTCACACCAACAATCAACCAACAACGACCACCCAATCACACGCACAACAACTCCCTTGTCTCACCACCACGCACAACACCTCCCTCCACCGTCACTTAGCTTCCATCACCACCAACAATCAACAAAGTAGGAGCATCGTCACTTCCATCACCACCGCTAAACCTTGCAGTATTGTCACTTCCATCTCTAAAAAGCAAAAAAATTAGAAGCAAAAATAAACCCTAACTCACTTTCTCAGTTTCTCTTCTCAGTAATACTATTACTTCTTACAAATTCTCCCCCTTTTTCTTTCCCGTTACTTTCAAAGTTTCAACCTCTTTGCTTAAATTTCCAATCTTTTTCAATTTTAGGGTATTAATTTATCTGGTTGTTCTTCAATTCTCTTCAATTTTAATATTTTTCTTTTGGGATTGAAAATGTATCCAAGATTTATTCAATCCCATCACCATAATCCTCAGCATCAGCAGCAACAACTCCATAAATCTTTAAGTGTAATGGCAAGTCCCATTGATGAGATTAATCAAGTGGGTCACACTTCCACTTCCGCTGCCGCAACAAGGAACCCACTGTCGATCCAAAGCCACGTCTCCGGTGAACTGCCGAAGCAGCAAATTGTGGCAGTAGCGGCCAAACTCGGCCAATCACCGTCACCAAACGTGGCCAATCGCGATAGTAGCATCGACAATTGTTGGTTTTTTGGTGAGGGAAAGGGAGGGGCGTGGGGTCGTCGGCGCCGAGGGATAGACATCCGACACGGAGGTGGGAGGGGGAGGGATGGCTGACAGGCTACAAGCAGCCGGCGACGTAGGTGGGAGGGGTGGCTGACGGGCTGTTTTGGTTGCTGGGATTTTTTTTTTTTGATTTTTTAAAATAAATTAAATTATTATTTAATGAAATATTGGGCACCACTTAACGAAATCTTAACGAATTCTGTTAGGTGGTAGCAATATATAAGAATCTTGGATTTGAGTGGTAGTAAAGTAAAAAAAAAAATTAAACAGGTAGCAAATGTCAAACATGGTGTTTTTAGTGGTAATAAATATCAAATTTTCCTAATGATATATGGGATTTTCCAAATGGTTCCACTAAATGTTTGGCTTTTCCAAATGGTACCTTTATTGTATCTCTTTTCCAACTAATACCATTGAAGTATCTAATGATATATGGGATTTTCCAAATGGTTCCACTAAACGTTTGGCTTTTCCAAATGGTACCTTTATTGTATCTCTTTTCCAACTAATACCATTGAAGTATTAATCTACTAGCTATAGTAAACTGAATATTAATTAGGTTTAGAGTTTAATTAATTTGTTAATTAAAGAATATATATTTACTGCTTTTTGTTGAAAAAAGATCAAACTTCCATTTGAGACTCTGCTTTCCTCATTCATTTATTCATGCTTCTCAATTTCTTTTAAAATCATAATTTGAAATACTACTTCAATTATTTTCATGACTTTGATTGCGGCAATCAAAGCCTTGCAAGTTGGATTCGTAAGCCAAGAAACATGAAGGAATTAAAATGAAGTAAATTAAGCAACAACAACAATATTATTAACCAACACAAGTTGGTTGCCACTCGACGTTGTCATGATATGGTGGACTTAGAGATAGCGAAACTAGAAGATCTGGTTGCAATTACCATTTAATTTTTAGTATAGATGAAACACACCACCGTGAAACCCAACCTCCAATCTCCAGCCTATCCACCATCATAAAATCCCCCAACCAACCTCGACCCCTTCTTTTCTCTTCTAATTCTATAAAACAATTTTTTTTTAAGAGATAAATTCTATATACCAATTACCTTAGCTGATTAGCTCAAAAATAAAAAAATACAAATAAAATAGCACAAGCATAATAAGAATATTTGCAAGAAAAGTACTCAGAGCATCTACATTGGTTGGAAAGTTAGCTCCCCATTTGACAAAAATAAAAGTGGGGATCTTCCCACCATTAGTACTAGCTTCCCATCCTTCACTTTAATTTGGGGAGGTTAACAATATTGGATGGAAACCCTTCCAATATCAAAGAGTGAGATCCTTATTTGTTTTTATCTGCCAGTATCATCAAGCTATGCAATTTTCCTTTTTTTTTGTTAATGGGTATGGAAAAATAGGAGAGATAAAGTAACTAGGGAGGTAAATGAATATAGGTATGAAAATGTAAAATGGAAAAGGTATGTGAAGAAGTAAGTGAAAAGTGATGTGGACTAATGAGGTGAGGAGAGAGAAACTATGAGGAGCCAAATGAATGTGGATGCTCTCAAGTTCTTCAACTAGCTCAAGAAAGACAAGAATATTTAATAGTGGTAGAAGGAAGCTAAATATTGATGTAAGAATTGGAAAAAGAAGAAGATGAAAATAGGGGAATGTGCCTTCAACGCAGGGAACAAAAGTTTAATTGGTAGGGAGTTAAATATATTATTTAATTAATGAATCTATACTTATTATTATTATTATTATTATTATTATTATTATTATTATTATTATACATTATAAAGCGTTCCTAAAATTGTTTATGTGCAATGTAGTACATTAGCATTGTGCCACATCACCACTAGCATTGTAGCAATTATTCCATGTCATTACTTACTTGAAAAGAACATCCTACAAGTTTCAAACACTAAACCTCATGGATGTAAGATTAAATTCCTTACCATCTCTAATAGGGGTGAGCATAACAGGGTACCCTGTTAAAATTCCTAGAAACGGAACCGGAACCTGTTGCAACAGGTTCCTCAAATTGGGAATTGGAACCGAAACGGAAATTAGGAACTGGAACCTATAGGTTTCGGTTCTAATTCAGGGTACCCTGTTTTGTAATATATATATAATTTTTTTTTTTGCAAATTTTCTTATAAAAAACTAGATGGTCACTCTTTTATAATGTTTATAACTCGCAATTAAAATAAACTAATAGTAATTGTTAAAAAAAATATACATGTATTCATAATTGTAGGTTTTTTTTTTTTTTTTTTTTTACGGGGAGCAAAACTTTCATTAAAGAGCTAAAGCATCCATAAGTACCAAAGGGGAAACATCAGTAGGAACACAATGATCCCAGAATTGCTCAACATTAAAAGGTATAAACTTTTCAAGGTTGTGCGCCACTATGTTGCCTTCTTGCTTGACATGAATCCACTGCAGGCTAGTGAAGTGAACAACTTGAGACATCACATCGCATAACACTGAATCGAGATCAATAAGGTAGGTTGAGCTCCTCGTAAGTCTGTTCACCACAATTTGGCAATCAAATTCAATGATCACACTTGCACAACCATAACTCCTTCCTGACTTAAGAGCCCACTCAACAGCCTTAGTTTCATTAACTTCAACAGGCCACCAAGCACGAGTTCACTTCACAGCAGCAAAAAGTACCTCTCCACTGCTATCACGTGCAACGACACCCAAACCCACCTAACCTTCATCAGACTTCGATGCATTAGTGTTAATTTTATAGTACCTCGAGGGAGAGGGATTCACTGTTTCGGGCTGGAGTAGAAGCTAGTAGCAGCAGCATGTGAGTTCCTGAAGCTTGCGAGATTGGTGCTTTCTTCGGTCCATCTTAGCACACGCACAACTAGATGTTCAATGGGAGGATCTTTCCCTTGAAATACTTTCATGTTCCTATCCTGCCACAAACCCCACATTAGGTATATGCCTTTAACTTTTATTATATTCCCCGAATCCTTCCAGTTTTCAAAGCAATCACAGGAAGATAAAGAACCAGCATTAAATCTCATAACATCACAGCCCAATTTCCACCAAAGATCCTTTACCCTCCCACACTCAAAAAAGGCGTGCTGCTAAGTTTTTGGTTCACAGTTGCACCTCAGGCACAAATCATCTTCAGTGAGATGTCTATGCTTCAACAGACCACGGACTGGAAGAGTTTCAGAACAAAAACGCCACGAAAAATTGCGAGCCTTTGGGATTACATTCACTTTCCATATCTCAACCCAAGCACGATGAAAATCATCAAGGTTGCAACCCTTACCCAACATATAGGCAGTCTTCACATAATATATGCCATTCTTTGAGAAGGCCCGCGTTTTCTCATTATTTGGGGCTCTTGAGCTCAAAGGGATTACAAGTATGCATTTCTTATCACGCTCATTAAAATGTGCCTGCACCAAATCATAATCCCATTCCATATTCTCACAATCAATCAAGTCACTGACCTTTGTTATGTCCTCCGAAGGAGTGCTAGTAGCAAAACACCCCTCGTCATCACAAAGCCACGGATCAGTCCAGATGTTAATATCTCTTCCATTCCCGACCCTCCACAAGACACCTTCCTTTGCTAGGGCCTTTGAGCCCCAAATACTTCTCCACGAGAAGCTACCACCCAAACCGAAAAGAGCCTAAGAAATCAGAATTTTTTTTTAATATTTAGCCTTCATTACTCGGCTTAATTAAGAGAGAACTTGTATTACTTAGGAGTCTCCATGCTCATGTACCAAGAAGTGCCTTGTTAAAAATTGTTAAATCACGAAAACCCATATCTCCGAGACATTTGAGAGTGCATAAAGAATCCAAACTCCTCCAATGAATACGTTTTCTCCCTTCCTTTTGCCCCCACCAAAAATTTGCCATAGCCGAATCGATCTTTCGAATTACCTCACTAGGAAACTTATACACCCCCATAAGATAAGTCGAAATGGCTTGAATTATTGATTTCAGAAGGATCTCTTTGCTGGCTTGAGACAGTAACTTTTCCTTCCAACCTTGTAATTTTTCCAAATTCTATCAAGAAAAGCTTCAAAAACTCCCCGTTTTGACATCCCCAAAATATTCAGAATACCAAGGTATTTCATGACGTTCAACCTGCTTCATATTTAAAACACCCAAAATCTCTTCCTTTTGCTCAGTTCTAACACCTTTACTAAAGGACACCTCCGATTTCTCATAATTAATTTTCTGACCGGATGCTGCTTTGTACTGGTTGAGAATATCAACAATGTGTGAACATTCCTTTCGGTTTGTGCTATTAAAGAGGAGACTGTCATCTGCAAAAAAAAGGTGTGAAATTTTCGAGCCCGTGCGACTAGCTTTCGCGCCATGAATTTCACCCCTCACCACCGAACTCTGAATCATATGAGAAAAAGCATCAGCCACGATGATAAACAAGTAAGGAGAGAGGGGGTCACCTTGATGAAGACCTCTAGAGGGAGTTACCGCACCACAACCTTCACCATTAATCATAAAGGAGTACTTGACCGAAGATACCAACGTCATCACCAAGTTCACCCATCTACCATCAAATCCCATCTTCAAAAGCAATTGCCGGAGAAAACCCCACTCAACCCTGTCATAAGCTTTACTCATGTCTAGCTTCATAGCAATGTGGCCCTTTCGACCCTTACTTCTATTCTTCATAGAGTGAAGTAATTCCATAGCAATCATAAACATTATCAGTGATTAGTCTACCGGGAACTAGAGCTGATCATCGACGGACAAACTCGCTAGGCCCGGCCCGACCCATTTGCCCCACTTATAAACGGGCTTGGACAACTATTTTTAGAAAAAAAATTTGGGAGGGCCAAGCCCGACCCGCTAGCGTTAACGGGCGGAATATGGCAAGCGTAAAATTATTTCGAGCCAGCCCGTCCAGCCCATTAAGATATTTTATGCAAATAAATTACACTTAACATGTAGTTATGTACAGTTTAATTCAGAACAAGGCCAAAATTAAAAAAAAAATACCATTGTTGTAGATAACTTTTGAAAAGTAAAAAAGTATAAAATAAATAACCCTAAACCCTAAAGTTCTAAACTCTTTAGTCATTACTAGCCGTCAAATTACCACAACACTACTCATTTTCCCATTTTTCTATTTCTCTCTCCTCCTCTTATCTTCTTTCACAATTTTGAAACTTGAAATCTAAAGTATATAATCTTCTTCAATATTTCAACAATCAAGAGCTATAAGAGATTGTTTTAGCTTTGTTACGGAGTATTTTTTTCTTTCAATTCTTAAAAATAAAAATCTAGTTTGAAATCTTCTAAATATGCTTTGAGTTGAAATGAAAACCGGAAAAGGATTTTGGTTAACTGGTGTTATTGCTTGTACTTGTTAGTGTACTCATATCTGCAGATCTAAAAGAAAGAAATCAACTCAATTTATGTTGTTGAGACTTGAGAGTAGCATTTTCTATTAATTCGGGTGTAGGGAATATTTCAAGCATTTTCCCAAACTTGAACCCCACTGTGTTCATACACTTAAGCATGGTGGCGTCCAAAGAGAAGGAAACGAGAGCAAAAGAGTCGCCAACAAATTTTAGGAACTTGTAAACCGTTCACAGGGTGAAGGTTACACCCCTTAACGATCCATGAGATCGTCAACTCCAATAGGTCTGGAACCAATCAGGGTTCGGGGATGAGGGTACGAATCTAATCTATAAGAGAAAGAACCCGCCCTATAAAATAGGCCTCTACTTTATTCTACTCGTATTCATGTGCGCTTTCTAACTAACATGCAATCATTAGGTTAACCCTAAACCTGTTTAATCTATGTTGGTTGAATATTAATGCACAAATAAATCTATTATTGGCGATCACTTGAATTAAAATCATAGCCTAAACCAAATTATTAATTATCTTATTAGGCGTGATCGATTTCAAGTAAAATTCCCTTTAAACATGCATAAAAGGCGTGATCAAGCAATAACAATAAGTATAGATATCAAGCAACATAAAAATAATTATCATAATAACAATAATAATCATATTAACGCTAAAGCATAATAATAATAGCAAGATCCTAGGTATGATACTAACAAGATTAATAACAAATCCTAGCATGTCACTAAGCAATAAAGATCAAAGCTTTAGCCCTAACATGATACTAACATTATACTAACATGATATTTAGAAAGAAGAAAGCATAAAAAGCAACCTCAAACATGATACTAGAAAGCAATAAAATCATCCTAACATGATACTAGGAATTAAACGAATATAAGCATGCTTTTTACATCGAAATAAATAGGGAGTAAGCTAATTACTTACTTTGAAGCCTCGTACCTCTTTCTAATAACAAAATACACGCGTTAGTAAACTTCAATAAAATTAATAAATCAAACAATTAAATTAAATAATTGAAAGAAAGAGTTAAAAAGTTTAGACTGGATTTGGGACCAAACCCTCAGAAATTATCAATCTTTCATGTGTAGGGCGAAGGCAACTTCAAACTTAGCTAGGTGTGTCTAGATCTTGTGAATGCGAAATTGTGTTTGCAAAAGGGGTAGGTTTAGAAAGAGAGAGGGAAAATCAAGTAATTCTTGATGAGAGTTGATGATTGAAAACGGAGGTCCAGGGACCCTATAAGAAAATAGCCTGGAATCGAAAGAAAAGAGTTAGAGTAAGAAAAGGAATACAACTGCATCCAGTAGCCAACGACAGGGCTCGTCGCCAGGCGACGAACTTGTCGCCAGCGCTGCATTGCAGCGCCAGGCGACGAACCTGTCGTTTGGCGGTGCAATCAAGACTCACACGTTTTCCACACGGAATCCTCTTCTTCATATAATTCAGTCATAATTCCGTGTTTAAGGGTAAAATCGTATTTTCGTATAAAACACTTATTTTGCTCCAAGTAAACTCTAAAACATAATTATCAATCCAAATTCCACTAGGATTTAAGAGAACCTTCTAGATAGTTCCAAAAGACTATAATCAATCCTAATAGCTTTAGGAATGATAATTGACAATAGGCCCTCCTCTAGATCAAATGGACTGCATGTAAGAGCTAAACCAGGCCCAATTTAGTATTTTGGCCATAACTTTCTCAATATTCATCGAAATTGGGCTTATAATATATGTTGGAAAGCTCATTTCGAACCCCATCCAACTACATCATTATTGGACCCTTATCATTGACCAAACCAAACTGGAATGACTATTTTCATAAAACATAGTAGGTTTTCGAAAACAGAGAGATGGATTTTTAATAAAAACTAACCACAACACTAGACTTTTCACACTTTCACTTCATTTGATTACGGTTCGACACGAAAGGTATTCATCACTAGGTTTGGTTTTGGGGAGACACAAATGGGTGTCTACATCGGGGTGATTTCCTTACTATTCGGGGTAAGAGTAACATTTTTTTTTGTGACAAAGGAGTAACATTTTATCAATTGCAAGTTATATATATAGATATACTGTAATTAAGATAGATATATGAAAAAATAGTAAACAAGCCCGTTAGCCCGTGGGCAGCGCGCCCTTTTTAAAAGGGCGCGTAAGAATATCATTGTAAGGCCGGTTTTTAGGGACGAGCTTCTATCTATCTAGCCCGTTGGACAAATTTTGTAACTTAGGCCCGACCCGTGTCCGGCCCAGACCCGTAAATGATCAGCTCTACCGGGAACAAAAGCACTTTAATTTTTGGAAATGATATCACCCAAAATCTCCTTCTAACGGATAATAAGACATTTTGAGGCAAGAGTATAAATGACATTGCAAAGACTAATAGGGCGGAATTTAACCACTCTTTGAGGCTCTTTAGCTTTCTGGATAAGGGCAATATCAGTCTTGTTAACATTCTCCGGAAAACAATTTTCGTGCATAATATGAGTGACAAAATTGCTACATCATTACCAACAATATGCCAAAAACTTTGGTAAAAAATAACATGCATACCATCCGAGCTGGGGGCCTTTCTTGGGTGCATTTGCTTAAGAGCCACATGAACCTCCTCTTTTGAATACGGCCTCATAAGCATAGCATTCATTGAGCTTGTAACTGAGGTTGGCAACTTTTGAAGAACCCGATCAAAGTCAAAATTAGTGGGATTGGAAGAAGCAAAAATGATGTCAAAATAGGCACTAATAACAACAACAATATCTTCATCCTCAGTCTTCCACACGCCACTATCATCCCATAATTCACTAATTGTGTTCTTCCTTTGACGCTGAAAGGCTTTATGATGAAAATATTTTGTATTTATGTCGCGCTCTTGAATCTCCGCAACATGAGACCGCAAGTGCCAATATGATTCATGTTTCTCTTGTAATTCGTCAAGTCGTTACACTCACGACAGCTATCTTAATTTATTGGGCGCTCTTGAGCATCTTTTAGAGCTATCTTTACTGCAGCAATTTGTTTCTCCAATTTATGATAATGCTTGTCGCTCCACTTTGTCAAACTCCTTCCCACAACAGCCACTCTCCCAGTAACATGTAAACCCGCAGACCCCTCCCACGCTCCTTTTATCACCTCCTCACAATTTTCATCAATGAGCCAAAAAGTTTCAAACTTACTCTTTTTTCTTTTTCTTCTTCTTTTTTTGATTTATGTGCCTCATAGTTGAGAAAAATAGGAGCATGATTGGATTTTATTCTCACAATGTGATCCATTGTTGCCTCCCTAAACATCGAGTACCAATTTGTTGAGCTAAGGAAACGATCCAACCTTTCACGAATTTGAGTTGAAGGGGTTCTACCACGCTCCCAAGTGTACCAAGTGCCACACTATAGCCCAAATCCCGCAAGCCACAATCAAGTAAGACTTCTCTGAAATTTTCCATATCCTTTCTTACCCCTTGAGCACCTCCCTCCCTCTCATCATATGAAAGTAACTCATTAAAGTCTCCATCCAAACAAATCGGAATATCGATATCACATAATTGGCGTATGAGTTGCTAAGTATGGACCTTTTCCTCCTCTTTTGCCCAGCCATACACTCCCCCAAACTTCCACTTCGGACGACCCTCACTCCAAATATCACCACAAATATGATGATGAGAAAAATAAACAAGCCGAAAATCAATGGACTCCTTCTAATAAATACATAAACCTCCAGAACGACCCCTACTTGACACATTAAAAGCACCATGAAATCCCAAAGAACCTTTGAGATCTTCTACCACCTTACTATCTACCATCGTCTCAACAATAAAAAGTAACCCCGGGCAATACTTCTGACTCCATTAGCGAAGTTGCTGAACTGATCGGGGGTTGCCCATTCCCCGACAGTTCAATGCCAAAACACTCATTGGGTAAGGCGGGGTTGGTCAAGCCCAGCCTCCGCCATCGGCCCCACACCACTAGTGAAATTTGTATAGATTAGTAGGGGTGAGCGTAGCAGGGTACCCTGTAAAAATATCAGTACCCGGAACCTAAACCTGTTGCAACAGGTTTCTAAAAATAGGAACCGGAACCTGTTCAACAGGTTCCCAAAAATTGGGAACCGGAATCGGAAGCTGCAGCTTCCGGTTCCTAAAAGGGTACCCTGTCTTTCAAAGTAAGCTTATAGTTACTTGATAAATTGTTATAATTTTTTTTTTTAAAAATGGATGTTTACGATAAAATCTTACAACTATAATATAGTACTTCAAATACAACAAATCAATAATAATTGTCTTGAACATTTAATACCCTATAAGTTCCGATTTCATGTACCCTATAGGGAACCTATACTAACAGGGTACCCTACAGGTTCCAAGCCTAAAATTTTATTACTCGGAACCGGAACCTTTTGCAACAGGTTCCCAATTTTATTACCAACCGGAACCTGATTAGCAAGTTTCTAACCTGGAACCTGCGGTTCCGAACAGGTTGTGGTCCCAGTTCAGGGTACCCTGAATTTTTGCTCACCCCTATAGATTAGATTATCTTCTTTCCAATATGAAGTTCTTGCTCCACTGTATCTCCCTTGTAACACCACAATAATTCTCTCTTAAACCTGTAAATACCTTGAAAAAAATCCAAGAGAATTACTAACGTGCTACCGCCACATATTCAAACGTTAAGAAGGCTAATTCAGAATTTAACAGCTAGAAAAACTGACTCATTTAAAAAATAAGTTTCAATAACGAATAAAACCAAATTTAGTGTTACAAGTTGGAACTGTTTCGGGGTTTTTCGTGATTCCCTCGGATACTGGTCGCGCTCTGCTGACAATGAGACTCGGACACCTGCAAAATAACGAATATTCCGGTGATCGGAATATTCGCCTCCGACGATCAAGTTAGTGATCGGAAACGGAAAAGGCTAGAGAGAGAAAGTAGAGAGAAGTTGGAGCTTTTAGTGCTCTAATATTAATGTTACGTCCAAATCCACCCCTCCCATCATAAATGATTGGGGTATATATAGGGGTGGGAACATGTGCCCCCTTGGGTTTATGCCCTAGAATCTCGTGACATGATTGGCTGCGCATTCAGAGGTCGCCACGTGTTGTGGGGGGCGCCGTTTTACGGCTTTCAAGGATTTCTCGGGATTTGGGCCTGAGGTCATCAGGGCCTTTTCTCTTTCTAATTGTTGTATTGGGGCATTTAGAGATGGCTGACGGGTGTCACCCTAACAGGTGGACACGAGTCTCACTCTCATAGGGCCACGTGTCGCCTTTTTACTGGGCCGCGTGTCACTATGAGATTGGGCCACGTACCTGGGGTATTTTTACCCTAAACATTTGCCCCTCAGAGGGGGTGGCTCGTACACTTACTGGCCGCCTCCTCTGATCTTGCATTCTGGACGTCCTGGTACTCTAGGTTGGGTTTGCCTCCCATCTGTCCTGGACGTCCATATACTTTTGATTCGAGGCTTTTTTTGCTACCTGGACGTCCATATATTTTGCTCTGGACGTCCTCGTAGTCTGAAATGAGCTTGGCTTCTTGCTTATTTGGACGTCCATACTTTGTACTGGACGTTCTCGTACTCTGAGAGAGACTTAACCTCTGAATTAATTTGGACGTCCACTTACCTTGGGCTGGACGTCCTCATACTCTGGGAGGAGTTGATCTCCTAACTACCCAGAGCGGCCACAGAAATGAGGCTGGACGTTCTGATACTCTGGGAGGAGCTTTTCTCCTAACCACCCAGAGCGGCCACAGCAATGAGACTGGACGTTCTGATATTCTGGGAGGAGCTTATCTCCTAACCACCCAGAGCGGCCACATATTTTCTTTGGGGTAAACTAGGCTTCCATGATTTCAGACGTACTTCCTGGCTTTTTAATCATGCTTCGTACGTCTGAATTTCTTTTGGACTAAACGTCTGAGAACTGGGCGGACGTTTTTTCCTCTTAGATATTCTCGAGTTTTGAAGACTAAGTGTTGAAGGTGTAAAATTTTTGAACTTGTCACTTAACTCATTTCCATTTACTTTGACGTGCCGTTAATTGTCCGTCTGGTCTTTTTTCACTAGTTAACAGAACCCTAACGTCGTCCTGTCCCTTTCTTCGAGTAATTTCTCAAGAAATTACCGTTTGAATGTTTAGGCGGGAAAAATGATTTTACCATTTTGCCCCCATGAGTTCATTCTATAAATATGGGAAGTGAATTCTCATTTTCACACTTTACCCAATTGTGAATTCTAGAGAGAAGGCAGAGCATTCTAGTGAGAGAAAGTTATTTTTCCCTTAATCTTCAAGAGCGCCGCCGTGAGTTTGAGTTTTCCGGTCAACCTTCAAGAGCTTCACCACCACCTTCAAAGTTTTCAGAACGTACAAAGGTAGGCCGTCTTCATTTCCTTTTTTTTTTTTTTTTATTTTTCCTTGTTTTATTTTTCTTTTACTTCAATTCTGGATCCATACTCAGCTTCGTCCGACTCTTCTCATGAGGTTGGCCGTTCGCCTGAGACTGAGGAATCTAGAGTGGACGGAGAAGAGTTGTCTCCTCCTTGGAGTGAGTCTATGTCTGATGCGTACATACTCACCCCCACTTATTTTTCTCTGTCCCAACAGGCAATGGCAAGAACCATGCGAATGCGTGAGCGTTATGCGGCCAGGAACCCAGACGGCAGTCTGGTTCACCCTATGGTCCCCTACGACCCTAGTAACCCAAGTATTATGGTGGAGACTAACTCCACCACTCAAACAACGACTGCCTCCACTGGCTCTCATCACTTGGCCGTGGAGGTCACTTCTTCCTTCGAGGAACGCCTACAAGCTGATGGTGCCTCGTCCGCACCAGCTCCGAAACTTAGGTTCCCTCAATTTGCCAGTTCGGTCATGGATGGGGCCGAACTGGTAGCCTGCAAAGACAACCCTTCCAATCCCGGGGCGGACGCTTCTGGTTCGTCCGTTTTCCTACTTCTTTCTTAACCTCTGCCTCAACTGGGCGGGGCGGACAGACCCTTAACAGGAATCTCAATCAGAGAACCGTCCGTCCTACCTATTCGCAACGCCCCTCCTTCGGGAAATGAGGCGGACGCTGCCAAAGACAAGGGCAAGCGTCCGATGGTTGAGGAGGACGTTCCTTCTTCCATGGGCGTTCCAAGCACAAGGGGCCGAAGCTCGGCCAAAGCAGCAGATTTGGACAGAGTGTTGTCTTCGGAATTTGGGAGTGCCCCTTCTCACCAAGTGGAAGAAGAAGAAGTTGAGAAAGAGGCCGTGGGTGAGACGGCCGAAGGTGAGGCGGCGGCCAAAGAAACTGTCGCCAATATTGATAACTTCAGGGACCCGTACGCCTGTACGGTTGGGGAGACAGCCCTGAAGTTTTTGAAAAAAGACTTTTAGAAGTACAAGGAGTCCCTCCATTTGGGGGAGGGATTTGAAATACAAGTGCCCAGGAAGGCCATTGCTGTGGCTACCTGGGATGAGGAGAAGCCGCGCAAACGGGCGTTTTGCGTTTACAGGGCCGCCTTGGACGTTGTACTTCGCTTCCTTCGTCATCCATTCATCCGGACAGTCCTGGACGAGTATGACATCGGCCTCTTCCAACTGACGCCAAACAGTTGGATAAACATTTTTGGGTACTTAGTGACGTGCATCGCCAAAAAATTCACGCCAGACTTTGCGGTCTTCTGTGAGATGCACTCACTTACTCGGCTGGAAAAAGATGTGGATGGTTGGCTCATCTTGAGTGCAACTAGGGATTATATGGTCGTGGTTGACCGCGTCAGCAAATGGAGGGACTGGAAGCACCGCTTTTACCACATCAAAACTCAGGACGCGGAGTTCAACCTCCGCATGAACAGGTGTCGTCCAGAACCTATTCAACTCGGACGCGGAGACCATAGGCCTGACAAGCCGCCCATCCACCCAAGCCACGAACACCAGCTCGAGTACTTCAAAGTTAATCGGGTCAAGCGGGGCAACAAAACTGAACGGGTCCCTAGCCATTGGGTTCCTCTTGCCAATTGGCTTAGGGACCCTGTCTTCATGTCTGCGTACGGCCTGTACCAGAACATGCCCCAAGGTGGACACTTAGATATATAAACTTCTTGTACGCACGTAGAGTTTTTTAGAAAAATATTCTAACACTTTTACTTTTTTCTTTTTGCAGCGGAGGCGTACGCAATGCTTGACCCGGCCCAAAAAGGCGAGGTGGAGATGTCCGAGGTGGACCTGGCCAGATACAAGGCTCGTTTCAAGATGTACGAGCAACTCAAGGAGGTAAACACTTAGTTTATTTGTTGAATTTCTCATTCCTTATTGTGTCCGTTCTGCTATATTAGGAGGAACCTACTTCCTGAGTTTGCACGGACGCTTTATGTCCGTTCAGGCATGCTGGAAGGGAGCTCCTTTACCAATTCACACGGACGAAAGCATTAACTTTGCTTTGGAAAATTTTCTAACTTTGGTTGTATTTTTGCAGTCCTCCTCCTCTTCTCCGAAGGCTAGGAGGAAGCAACCGGCCACGCCCACTCCCGATGCGAACGCATCAAAACGGAGGAAGACGGTTGCTTCCAAGACGTCTTCAAAGACTGCGGCCACGGTGAAGTCGCAGACTGCTACAACGTAGTCGAAAGGAGAACAACCCCGGCTGACACAAAGCGGGGCCTCCAAGCCCGTGGAACCTGTAGCTGATCAGGTCCATGAAGAGTCCGTCCCTTCGGACGGTGGGGATAAGTCAACCCCAGAAAAAATGACCGGCCGCTGGACAATCGGGACGATTGCGGGGGTCGAGATTGTCAAAAAATCTGACTGGCTAAATGCCAGTCAATCGGCCAGCGATGCTGATGCTGGTCGTCCAGAAAACGAGGGGGAGGCCTCTTTGCCGCCTCCTCCCACCAATCTTTCTCCTCCCAGCTTCTCCACTGGTTAGCCTTCTTCCTTCTTTATTTTTGTACATCTTTATTTACTTGTAAATTTTAGCTAACTCTTCTTACACGGTCGTCCGCAGATATATCAGAGGAGATGCAATTGAGGATGCCCGGCCAGTCACTGACTGGTACGGACAGGAAGGCCATGCGCGAGGCCATGGTTCGCGCGGTCCCCCAAGCGCAGCGTGACAAGCTGCGGGGGATCAATGAGAGCTTCCTCGGCCCCATGCTAAATTGTAGCGCTGAGGTACGCTTCTTTCTCCTTATGCTTTTTCTTTCCAACACTTAGAAAATTTTTCTATATTTGACTAAGTTTCTTTTTCTGTCCGCAGCCCTTCCTCCGTCTGAACGCCTTCCTAGACTGGAAGGACAAAGAAAATGAACGGTTGAAGCAAGCTTGGCTGGAGATCAGGAAGGCCGAGGATGCTGTAACTGGGACGGCCGCTGTCCAAAGGGTGCACTTTGAGACCCAAATAACCGCGCTGTTTGACAAAGCGGCGCGGCAAATAGAGGACCTGGTCAAACTGGGCAAGGCACTCGAACAAGAGTCCTTGGCCAGGGAGGCCATGAGGGTTGAGAGGGACGAGGCCATCCTGGAGAAGGAGAAGTGGAAGTTGGGCTTCGAGGCATCTGAAGCCTTGAAGAGTGAGCTGAAGTTGGCCCAAGCCAACCTTAAGTCTTCTCTAGATGAAGCGGACGCGCTGAAGGTCGAGGTTGAGACCTTAAATAAGTCCATTGCGGACTATGAGGAACAACATAAAACTCCTCGGCCACTCAGCGTTGAAGAAGTCGTCCGCATTGAGCAAAATGCTGAAGACAGTCTTAAGGCATACTTCTTTGATGCCTTCGACTTGATGGTGGACGAAAGTGAAGCCGCCTATTACGAGGAACGCTTCAAGAAGCGGCTTCAGTACGTCTGCCTTAGAGAAGAGGCAAAGAAGGCCGGCATGCCTCCTCTAGAGCTGGTAGTTACTTCCCCCGAGTCCGGAGAGGACGGGGATGAGGAGGAGGAGGCGGACGACAAGGCTGCCCCGGTTGCGGACACCAAAGGTGCGAAGGAGCCTGCCAAGGATAATACGGCTAAGTAGAGCTCAGGTCCTCCAGCAGCCGTCTGCTCAGCTTTCAAGCTTTCCTTCTTTTTCAGCTTACTGTGTACTTAGCTTATTTTGTACTTTTTCTCTTTTTTTTTTTTTTTTTTTTTTTTTTTTTTGTTTCTAATTTGAAGCCGCCTGTTAGAGCGGTATTGTAAACATTTTGGCCGCCTTTGTGCGAATCTATTAATGAAAATTTTGTCCGCCTTTGTGCGGTTCTTTCACCTTTGTTTCATACTTGGCAATTTTTTGCAATTTTGCGTTTTTTGAATGATTTTCGTACGTCTCAACATTATGCCTTTTCGTACGTTCCTAGGGGTATGCCCCTTTATTCGGTGTTCGCCTAGTCCATTCTCTAAGTGGTTTGATTAACTTGGTAGTTTTTATACCTTAAAAGGGTATGACGACTAGCAAGTTAATCAAATCATAGTAATGATTGCCCTTGGACTAGGTGAAGCACCGAATCAATTTAATTGGTCGTTCGGCTATCATTGTACGAGTAGTCCGTTGAATCCATCGCTCGGACGTACTCTAGAAATCCTAAGTATTATCTCAACTTAGAGATTCCTTGCTCGGCCGGGCCAAACGCCTAGGTATGCCCTTGCCCTATTTGTAAAGGACACTTGCTTTCTACACAAGTTTGGAATACCTTGCCTCAATCGTCCGCCTAGAATTGGGCGGACGCATTGTTTTCTGAATTTAATCAGTTTTTTTTTTTTTTTGTTTTTTTTTTTTTTTTTTTGGTGTGGCCGAATTGCTATATTGGGAGCAACCTTGCTTCCTTTTTACTTCGGCCATTCAATAAGAATGATAAGCCGTGTTGCTATATTGGAAACAACTTAGTAAATCATTTGATTCGGCCTTTAATAATAACAAGCAAATAAATACAAGTAAAACAACAAATAGTTCAACAATGCCTGACTTTTCATTAATTTTGTCAAAGGTACATTGTTGTGGCCGTATGGCTTTAATTACAAGGCTCGGTCAGTAGACCTAGCTGCATAAACAACTTTTTGGCTAAGTACTTAAAGTAATTTAAACTTAAACATGATATTTCTTCAGGTTGTCAGTGTTCCATGTCCGTGGGATCTGACGGCCATCAATTGCCTCAAGGCGATATGTGCCGTCTCGGACTTCTTCCCTGATTCGGTACGGCCCCTCCCAGTTTGGAGTCAACTTGCCGTCCTTATTGGCACGACCAACAGCTTCCATTTTTCTCAACACTAGATCCCCCATTTTGAGCGGCCGCTTAGACACTCGGCGGTTATATGCCCTTGTCATCCTTAAGCGATAAATTTCATGCCTAAGCGCCGCATTGCCCCTAGCTTCTGGAAGGAAGTCTAGGGCGGTCTTCATGGCCTCCCAATTGGCCGATTCATCATAAAGCATTACCCGCAAAGTGGGGTCATACATTTCAATTGGGAGTACAGCCTTAGCTCCATAGACCAAAAAGAATGGAGTCTCCCCTGTAGAACTCTTTGCTGTTGTCCGTATGGACCATAGCACATTGACCAACTCGTCTGCCCATAGGCCGCCTGCTTTTTCAAGCTTGCGCTTGATCCCATTTGAAATCAACTTGTTATAGGCCTCAACTTGACCATTGGCTTGTGGTCGGCCGACTGAGGCAAAGCAATGAGTAGTGCCTTGGTCTCCCAACCATTCCTTGAGTTGACGCGTCTCAAACTGGGGTCCATTGTCGAACACCATTGACTGAGGTACCCCATACCGAGTGATTATGCTCTTCCAAATGAAGGCTGACACATCCGTCCATTTAATGCCCCGGACGGCCTCAGCTTCAACCCATTTAGTGAAGTAGTCTACTGCCACTAGTACATATCGTCTCTGGCCGGATGCAGGAGTGTACGGCCCCAAAATGTCCATGCCCCATTTGGCAAAAGGAAGCAAACTGCTGATGGCTGATAGACTATTTGCTGGACGATGAATAAGGGTTGAAAATCTCTGGAACTTGTCACATTTTTTCACCATTTTCATGGCGTCCGAATTCAAGCTCGGCCAGTAATATCCCAATTGTGTCACTTTTTTAGCTAAGGCTCGTCTCCAATATGCGAGCCACAATGCCCCTGATGAAGGTCGTCCAACACATCATGCCCTCTTTCAGGAGTTATACACTTAAGGTAAGGCTTCACAAAGGCTCTTTTGAATAGCTCCCCATCCTTCATCTCGAAACAGGCCGCCTTCCTCTTCAATAGCCAACTCTCTTTTGGATCGTCCGGAAGTATTCCATCCCTTAAGTAGGAAATAATTCCGTCCATCCAGGTTGAACTTCTATCTATTATCTGAACAGGCTCGGCATCAATGCTCCTTTTCTCCTTTACTTCCCAAAACACTGATCTTGGAGTATCACATGATGCCGAGGAAGCCAATTTGGAGAGGGCGTCCGCTTGATGATTCTCTGAACGAGGAACTTGCTTGAGAGAAAAATGTTCTAGGCCCTCGGCCTCATCCTTAACTAGCTGCATGTACTTCATCATGGCCGGCTCCCTGGCCTCGAAGCCACCATTGACTTGGTGAACTATTAGCCGGGAGTCCGAGCATACTTCAATTTTGGTTGCCCCGGCCGCTTTATACATCCTTAGGCCGGCCAACAATGCTTCGTACTCAGCTTCATTGTTTGACGCTTCGAACTAAAACCTCAACGCGTACTCATACTTGTCTCCCTCAGGAGATTCACATATAATACCAGCGCCACACCCGGTCGTTGTTGCACTACCATCCACAAACACTTTCCAGACTTGGTCCCCGGCCGGTTGAAGATCAGGCCGTGTCATTTCAGCCAAAAAATCCGCAAAGGCTTGCCCCTTGATTGCCTTCCTTGGCTCAAACACAAGATCAAAACCTCTGAGCTCCAAGGCCCACTTGAACATGCGGCCACTTGCCTCTAATGTTGAGAACGGCTTCTTCAAGGGTTGGTCTGTATAGACCACAATTGAATGTGCTAAAAAGTATGGCCGCAGCTTCTTTGATGCCATGTACAAGGCCAGGCCAAATTTTTCAATTGGGGGGTACTTAAGCTCAGCATTGTGAAGTACATGGCTGATAAAATACACCGGCACCTGATGGCCGTCCCTTTCAGCAAGGAGGATGGCACTTAGAGAATGTTCGGAGATAGCAAGATAGATATATAATTTCTCATTCCTGAGCGGACTGACGAGGCGAGGCGATGTATGCAAGTGACTTTTCAACTGTACAAATGCTTCCTCAGCCTCCTCTGTCCACTCAAACATGGCTTTCTTCTTAATGGTTTGAAAAAAGTAACGGCACTTATCCCCTGACCTTGACAAAAATCTTCCGAGGGCTGCTAAACAGCCGGTCAGTCTTTGCACTTCCTTGATTGTTCTTGGAGACTTCATGTCAAGGACGGCTTGAATCTTTTCAGGGTTGGCCTCAATTCCACGTTGATCAATAAAAAATCCGAGAAACTTGCCGGACTCAACACCAAATACACACTTCTTTGGATTTAACATCATCTTATGCCGCCTGAGTTCGGTGAACATTTCTCGTAGATCCTTGAGATGGTCGGCCGGCTCTTTTGACTTGACAATCATGTCATCAATGTATGCCTCCATGTTCCGGCCGAGCTGATCTCTAAAGACTGTATTAACAAGCCTCTGAAATGTGGCAGGGGCATTCTTTGAAACTCATAACTTTGTAACAGTACAACCCCTGCTCGGTCACAAACGCTGTTTTCTCTTGATCTTCTTCCCACAAAGGAATTTGATGGAATCCGGAGTATGCGTCCATGAAACTCATAAGGGCGTGTCCGGCCGTAGAGTCAACCAAACGGTCAATCTTAGGCAAGGGGAAGCTATCCTTAGGGCACGCCTTGTTCAAGTCCGTGTAATCCACGCACATCCTCCAAGTCCCATTCGGCTTTTTCACAAGAACTACATTGGCCACCCAATCTGGGTAAAAGCATTGCCGAATGAAACCGGCGTCCAGCAGCTTTTTTACCTATGTTGCGGCCGCCTGATTCCTCTCTTCTCCGTGATTCCTCTTCTTCTGGCGGACAGGCTTTATCAGAGGATTCACGGCCAACTTGTGCACGGCCAGGTCAAGACTTATTCCTGGCATTTCACCAACTTCAAACGCAAACACATCTTTGAATTCTCTTAACAACTGAACCAACTCATCCCCAAGCAATCCCAAGGCTATAGTGCCAACACTAACTGTCCGTTCTGGGTGGTTGGAGTCAAGCACTATATCCTGGTGGCTGCCGGCCGGCTGGGGCCTCAACTCATCTGGCGGGCCGACAGTCATTAATTGCTAGGCTTCTTCTTGCCTGGTCGCCTTACGCTTCTGGCCGACCTGGTATGCTGGGAGTGAGGTTCCTTCTTCCTTAGGCTCTAACAATTTTGGGCCGCGTGCTGTTGGCTTCACGGCCAGCTGATTACCTTCCTTAGCCATTTTCTGACTTCCTTGAATTGTTCCAATTTTTCCGTCCGACCTTTCAAACTTCAGCAACATCAAGTGGGGCACTATGACCGCCTTGGCTGCATTGAGAGTAGGGCGGCCAAGGATGACATTGTACCCAGTTAACTCTTTTACCACAAGGAAACGGACGACCATGTCTCTTCCTTCTCCCTTCTGCCCGAAACGGATGGGAAGGTCAATCCGTCCAATTGGATGAATGATATTCACCCCAAATCCTACTAAGGGGTGAGTTATATCCTGGAGAGCATCTTCTGGGAAGCTTAAATTCCTCAAGGCAGAGAGACTGATGATATCGGCCGAACTCCCCGTATCAATCAATATCCGTCCCACCTTCAAATTCGCTATCTTCATTACAAAGACCATGGGATCATTGTGCAAAGCTCTGACCTCTTCGCGGTCAGCCTCGCTTATGATCACTTCAGGAAATGGCTCGGCCTTAACGACGTCCGTTTGCATCACATTTGACAAATTTCGAGCGTCCTGCTTGATTCCTTTCATGGTAGGGCCGCCTGAAGCAAAGCCTCCTGATATCACGACCACAAAACCTGAATCAGTGCTATTCCCATCATCTTCCTTGTCATTTTTCTTATCACTTTGTTACTTTTTCTCGGACGTGTTGTCTGTCCGTTTGAAGGTGAATTTGGACTTGATCACATAGGGTTTCAGCAGACCCTTGTCGGCCAACTTATCCAACAGCCTCTTCAGGTTAATACACTCGTTCGTGTCATGACCCACATCCTTGTGGTAATGACAATACTTGTTCTTGTTTCTGTACTGGGCCGAGCCTCTCAAAGGCTGAGGCTTCTCAAACTCAAACTTGTCTTTTATCTCCATCAAAATGGAGTAACCATCCTTGTTGAACTCATACTGAGGCTCGTACGTCTTTCTTTTCTTTGACTTGGGTTGCTTGTCATCAGCTACCCAGATTTCTTTTCTTTTGTTTCCTTCCTTCTTTCGACCGGCCGAGTCTTGCTGAGAATATTGCTTCTTCTCAGCCCCCTTGGCCGGCTGTTCTGATTTGGTGAGCGAACAAAAGTCCGCGGCCTCAATATAGGCTTCGGCTTCCCGCAATACACCTGCGTATGACCGAATCTTTTTTCTTACCAAATCAAACTTAAAACCATTATGCCTTGATCCCCGGAGAAATTATGAGTAAGCCATTTCGTCCGGAATATTATGAATTTGGGCTTTTTCTTGGTTAAACCTTTGGACGTACGAGCGTAGTCCTTCATTCTTTCCTTGGACAATTTTAGCCAAGTTGAGACTTGTCTTTCTTGGTGGGATGTTGTATGAGAAGTTTTCCACAAACAACAAACTGAGGGTGGTAAAGCAATTGATGCATCTGGCTGGAAGGCTGTTAAACCAATCCTGGGCCACCCCTTTGGGAGTGGCCGGGAAGCATCTACACCATGTAGCATCATCTACACTTTGCAAGTACATCAAGTTCCTGTACGAGGTAATGTGCTCCTCTAGGTTGCCCGTACCATCATAGGCACCCACTAGTACACTCTTCACTTTTGCTGGTTGAGGGGACGCTAGTATGTCTTGCGAAAACGGATGCGGCTTGTCTCCCAAATTCAACAAGCGCATTTGCCAATCTATAGGCTGAGGCTGAGCGGACGTTCCAGCCAGGTAAAGAGCCTGGCCGAACATCTTACCATACGGCCCATATTGCCCAAAGACTTGGGAGTTGGTTGTATCAACCCATTGAGTACTTGAGGGGGCTGAAATTGTAATGGCTGAATTAGGCGGGGAGTGATAGTATGACTCTTGCTGGAAGCGGCCGTGTTGGTGTATTGGGAGAAAGATTGGTTAGAGGCCTCATCCGGCATGGTTGGGGTAGAGGCCGTGTCAGAATATGCGGCCCTCTCCCTTTGCTTGTGCCGAATGTAGTCCCTTGCATCCTTGAAACGCTATGACGGCTCAGTCTCAACTCTTTTTGGCTGTCTGCCCCTCCCCCCAGCCGACTGTATTTTCGCCAGCAGGCTAGAGAAGTTGGTCCGTGGGACTCGGGGAGACCTTTCGTGCGGACGACGGAATGGGGTGTTACCAGCATCAGTTGCATTGGTCTTGTTGTTGGCCTTCTTGGAGGTACCTCCTCCCCCCTTTTGCAGGGTAGCCGCCAACTCCTTGCGGAGCTTAGTCAGCTCGGCCATTAGAGTAGCTGGGGTGACAGGAGGTTGTTCGGCCTCTTCAAATGAGGCAGTCAAAGGATTGCTAGAATGTATGGTAGTACGTATGTCTTCTACATATCCATCCTCGCCTGGACGAGGACCAGAATTAGGTGTCTGACCATCTATTGCCATAACGGACGAGTATCGCCACAGACGGCGCCAAATGTTTCGGGGTTTTTTGTGATTCCCTCGGATACTGGTCGCTCTTTGCTGACAATGAGACTCGGACACCTGCAAAATAACGAATATTCCGGTGATCGGAATATTCGCCTCCGACGATCAAGTTAGTGATCGGAAACGGAAAAGGCTAGAGAGAGAAAGTAGAGAGAAGTTGGAGCTTTTAGTGCTCTATATTAATGTTACGTCCAAATCCACCCCTCCCATCATAAATGATTGGGGTATATATAGGGGTGGGAACATGTGCCCCCTAGGGTTTATGCCCTAGAATCTCGTGACATGATTGGCTGCACAATCAGAGGTCGCCACGTGTCGTGGGGGGCGCCGTTTTACGGCTTTCAAGGATTTCTCGAGATTTGGGCCTGAGGTCATCAGGGCCTTTTCTCTTTCTGATTGTTGTATTGGGGCATTTAGAGATGGCTGACGGGTGTCACCCTGACAGGTGGACACGTGTCTCACTCTCACAGGGCCACGTGTCGCCTTTTTTACTGGGCCACGTGTCACTATGAGATTGGGCCACGTACCTGGGGTATTTTTACCCTAAACAGGAACCATTAAGGCCCTTATTCAAAACCCAACAAAAGTAGTAAATAAATAAAACCAGAGGTTAAATAAATTCAAACTTATGGAAAGAAATAAACTATGAACAATAACCAACTCTCCACTCAAAATCCCACCACCTTGATGCAAGTCCAAACTATGTAAACACATGTGATAAGTCTGCTCCTTAATATTAGAAGTGTAAAGATTGGATCATTACAGGGTCATGAAAGGTGAAGGCCATGACCAAAGAAAGACACCCAAAAGCACGCAATCAACAAAGCTGCGTACATACAAGCTACGAAAAATAATAAGAACTCCCTAGCATGATACTAAAATTCAATCATCGCACACAATTATATTATAGACTCAACACACGACTCGTTTGTCAACCTCATTAAGACTTCATTAGTTAATACTTAATAGTAGTTGACTCATTACATTTTAATCATTGGATTAAGCAATAGGCAAGGTTGTCCATCCCATGCTCCATTTGGAACATCAATAAAAGAAAAACCCCATGCCTCCTTTCGGAAACCACGGGCGCGACTCCGTGACCGTAGCTAGTATGAGATCTCATTCAACTCCTAGTTTTGAAAAGTATTTGAAATAAGAGACTCGTAGATCAGACGACCTCGAGAAAAGTGCACACCTAATACCCCGTGTACCCCAACCCCTGATTGTCATTACTCTAGATGTGCACAAATCCAGAGTTTTATTGCTCATCCATCTTGCACTTTACGTGATTTACAAGTTTAGACTTGGTGATGACTCATATGCAAACTATACAATCAATCCAATATCCATTCAATCAAGTACACCAAATTTCCAATTCAATTCTTGATTTATTAGTGACAAGCAATGTTTATTATTGATTCCTTTAACTACCTTGGTGTATAAACACCTTGAGTACATAAGGCACCCCAAAACCTTAACCTCGTCTTATAAGACTTGAATTCTTCCTTTACTCATTCTATTTCAATAATCATGAATGAGTAATAATAAATAGATCATTCCACATATTCACATACTATTGCCTCTAAGCGCATCTTGCAAAATTAATGCATAAATAATACTTGCAAAGCAACATAGTTCACAACATATAGAAATCACAATGTATAACCAAACAATTATGCCCAGTCTTCTCTATACATGATACTAGGTTCTCGATACATCCCTAAACATGCTTCTAAAGGCAACGTTTCATAGCTTGTACTTACCTTGAGTAAATAAATTAGTTGGTCACTTTACCAACTAGAAACACTATCTATGAGGTCATCTCCTAAACCAAACAACAAAATCTCAATCAATACCCAAACAACCAAATTTACAGCAATTCTAACTTACTTTAAAACCTTCAAAATCCAATTAAACACCACTTTAAAACCTCTCTTTAATTAGAATCAAAAGCTTATATATAATTCTTTAGATTTCCTTCATAAAAACCTTAAAATACACCTTTATACATAAAATTACTGCAAGGTCAAAACTTTATACAAATATGAAAATTTATTTTACACATGAAATCTTAAAATGTAATAATCTTTGAAACTACCAATATTATATATTAGGTTAGTAGGCTTTAAACCTAAAAATCCACCAATTTAATGTAATTACAGGCTTTAAAATAATAAACAAAAATCTGAAAATTTAATCTTGAAACTATTCTTCAAAATTCAATGCTTTAAACTTACAAAATAACCCCAATAATTATTTGTAGAAACTAAATTAAAATCATGAATTGATGAAATTACCTCAAATAAAACCCAAAATTAAAACTTTAACAAATTTGAAAATTGGTTTTAATCATCAAAAATATAATTTTAATATAATATAATAACTATATATTTAAATAACTTGACTAACACGTTTTTAAGCCCTAAAACCATGAAAATCAAGTTTTAAACCCTTATTTTCTTAATTGAATAAATCTGAAATTTTAGTCACTAAATTAAACATAGTATAATTCATAAATTTATAACCTTTTGTAATCTATATACATGATCAAATCATAGTAATAACAAATTAAGAACAATATTCAAATAAAGATTAAAACTTGAATTAAAAAACAAAAAGAAAAGAAAGAAGGAGGGAGAAGGGAGTGTGTTGTACGGATGTTGCGTGGGTGGCGCAGTGGTGGTCGGAGATTGCAGGCGGCGGCAGCTGAGCAGAGGCGGTGGCTGGGCAGCGATTTTATTTATTTATTTATTTTTTGTTCTTTTGTTTTCATGAAAGAGAAGCAAGAAGTGAGGAAGGGGAGCTCTTATGAATTTTACGTGAGGTGAGGGTGAATGTGAGGGTTTTTGGCATTTATATGGGCTTAGTTTCCAAGTTTAAGTTAGAGTAGGATTAACGAGTTGGGCTTGAATAAAAGTTTAAGTTTTCTTTATTTTAAAGTGGGCTACAATATTATAAACAAAGTGGGTTGAACTTGCATAACCATTCATGATTGAAAAATATGGGTAGAGAAATAATTTAATAAAATAATTTTATAAACCTTATAAACATTAAATTTATTTGCATATATAAAATAAATTTTGTAAATAAATAATCATACTTAAATATTCACATAAATACGTTAAAATCTAATTTTAAAAATTTCACAAAATTACGGGGGATTACATCCCCCTTCCCTTTCACGCTTACCCACTGCCGCCTTCTTTTCTTCTTTATTTTTCCCTTCCCCTCCCTCTCTAGCTACCCTCTTCCACTTTCTCTTACCTCGTATTACCCCAACTTCATCAGGAACACACAACAGAGCTTCATGAACAGCCCCTTCACTTACATTCTTCTCTTTTTTTATGTGTTGCATCGTAGCACACCCAGTCTAATTCTCTTTTGCAGTTTCTTTCTCGGTCCAAGAAGATCCTGAAGATTTATTATTCATGACACCATCCTCCCCTTCAGTGATAAAACTCAGCTTTGGGACAGCTTCAGGTGATGTTGAGCCACCAGTAACATTCACATTCTACTTGCTCGACTCTGTATTATGCTGAGGCTTTTTGGTTATACATAACCTTTTGACCGCACTCCTCGTCATCCGACACTTCATTTTTTGTGTCTTTCCAGGGAGTAGAAACTCAGCTTCTCACTAAACTTCCTCGAGACAACGTTCTCATTACAATCCTTCTCACCATGACCTAGTTAACCACACACATAAAAAAAAAAAAAACAGGCAGCTTCTCATACTTGATAAGGACTTCAATCACCCCCTACCAGTCCTAAGTTCCACTAACTTCTTTAGAGGTTTATTTATATCAACACTAACACGAATTCGAAGGGATTTATTTATGCCTATCACGTCTGATTTGTCCATAGCAATGAAAGATCCAAGTTTATCACCTATCCTCCTAGCATTATCTTCATTATTTCTACCTTTAAAAGGTAAATCATGTACACAAATTCAAAAAGGCACAAAGTGAAGAGGAATCTCGGAGGGCTTTGAATTACCTTTTGCGTCATCCAGGATCAAAACATGGTGATCGAAGTGCCACAGTTGAGAATCCGTCATTAATTGCCTGTCTTTCAAATGATGAAATTGGAAAAAGTAAATTTTATCCCTGATAATGTTCGCCTCGCATCCATGTTTGGGGTTCCATACTTTCTTCATCTTATTCATTAGGGCATTAGAATTCACATTGCAGGAAGTGTGGATTTTTCCCACTATTGCTAGTTCAATTTGGGCGTCCTCTTCTCCACCCCCATCATCCTCCCAATCAATCTCGTTATTCTCCTTGTTATAGTCTAATAGTGCATCAGAATTTTCCTCGAGACTCACCATAATCAACAGAATTGAGAAAAACAAAGGGCAAAACGGAAATAAAAGCCAAACAAACCTTCGAGAAGAAGCAAAAACTAAAAATGACTAGAAGGAAACCCTCTTAAGAGAAAAAACCCTAAAGGGAACTAACTGCTTCTTTTTATAATTGTAATTTTGATATTTGTTAATTAAAACAATAATATAGAATTGGTGTAAAATTTGAACTTAGCTTTCGCTATATTGCTATTTTTACTTCTAAATTCATCATAAATTTTCGCAACTACTATACTTATAGAAAATTAAGTAGATATTTTAACAAGAATTCAGAAAATTTAATTTTTAATTTTTTTTAATCACATAGGTTGCGACTTAATTTTATCATTTAGAAATTTTCAAAGCATTATCATACACAAATTTGTAAAAATAAAAAGTAATAAAAAAAAATGTTGAACTACAAATTATTGTAAATCTTTGTAAAATTTCGTACAGTTGCATGTTGTACAAGACCCAAGCTAATGTCTTAAATAAAAATGAGATATTCAAAATACTTAAGATGCAACTCAATCATATCCAAACATGATTGCTATAATCAAAATACCTAAGATACAACTCAATCCAAACATGATTGCTATAATCAAAATACCTAAGATACAACTCAATCCAAACATGATTGATATGGCTTAGTTGGGCAATTAGCTTTGAGCTGCACTGATAACTTCAGACCCGTTTTCTTCAGCTTATTTAAGTTCAGTTCAGTTTATTTTTATGTCTAATGATATTTCTAATGATAATTTAAGCCAAATTACATACATTTTAACATATATTACAACAATGATAATAATAATAATAATAATAATAACAATAATAATAATAATTATAATTATAATTATTGTTATTATTATTATAATATTAATTTTCATAAATATTTTAACATGTATTTTTGTATATACACATATATATATATAATAATAATAATAAATAATCAAAGATAATAATAATAATTATTATTATTATTATTATTATTATTATTATTATTATTTTTTCACAAAAATAATAATCATACAACCTACAACAAATTAGTGGGAAGCCGAGATACAATCTGGGCCCCCACTCCTCTAGCTATAACAAAGCCTTATTATTATTATTATTATTATTATTATTATTATTATTATCAAAAAAACCTACAGAGTCAATCAATTTACAATAAATTGGTGGGTAGCCGAGATACAATATGAGCCCCCACCCCTCTAGCTATAGCGAACCCGATTCTACAGAAGATGTGAGCAGCTGCACGATCACCAATATCCTGAGTCTTAGCGAACGCCTGAACCCGCTTCAGCAACGCAATAGCATCCTTGTCTAATTCCCCTAATGAATATAAGGAGAAAGGAAGAAAACCATAGCCAATAGCCCTGCAATGTGCCCCATATTTGTCCCGCTTCCGCTGAGCTGCCGCCGACATAACACAACCAGGAACGAAGTCTGACAACCACCGATCATTATCTTTGATTATTATTATTATTATTTTTCATAAATATTTTAATATGTATTTTTGTATATACACTTATTTTTATAATAATAAATAATCAAAGATCATTAATTCGTATTTAAAATTCACTAATCAATAGTCAAATAGTTCGGTTTAGTTCAGTTCAGCTCTAATTAGTTCAGTTCAGTTCTGCTCAGCTCTAATAAGTTCAATTCAACTTAGTTCAGTAAATCAGAACATACACTTCTTTGGCCAGTTGTTAGCTATTTGTATTAATTGTTTGACTACCTGATTGTAATTAGTTTTTTATAAGAAAATCTTTGGTAAAAACTATTACTAGCTATTTTAATGTATAAATTAAAATAACAATAAAATTAAAAGTTCTTTCAAACAGCTCGTTACAAAACACCCCTAATTGCTTTTTAAATTAGTCATATATCTCGTTCTGTTTTAAAAAATTCATAACCAAACACTCCCATAGCCAACATATATAGTTAACATACATTTGAATTCAAGAATTAATCATCCAACCGGAAATAACCCGATTTAATCTTAACTTAGACGGTTAGGGAAAACTTTTGTACCAGTTTTCAGTAATTTACTGTACATCGGGTACACTTTTGTCAGATTTAGTGTCACTTTTGTCAAATTTAGTGTCACTTTTGTCAAATTTATCAATAAAGCATAAAAAATACTTATATATGTCAAGGTAACTTTTGTGCGTTTTAGTGTAACTTTTGCATATTTTATTGTCACTTTATAACGGATGTTCAGTAATTTACTGAACATCCGTTTTATTTAAAAGTTTGTCGACGGTTAGATCCATATTGGCGATATAGCTCAACCGAGGTGCACATAAACAAGGAGGGGAATGGGAATATTTAAACCATTATAAAAGGCCGTCTATGAATCAAGTTGAGCGCAATACGTGCAACCTCTCACTGAGATCGATCAAATCAGTTTTATTTTTTCCTCAGAGAATAAAGAAAATTCCCCTGAACCAACTTATTAGACACTTGTACAAATCAAATACAAACATTATAACACCCAAATCAATAAATCATCGTACAAAATAAATATTATCCTTCTTATTCGCTTTCTTTATTTGACCTTTTGCTGCTTACAGCTGACTACTACCCCTTTCACTCACAAAAACAGGGCAAAATACAACCAATTCTTTCATTCTTCCCAAAAAAAAAAAAAAAAAGAAAAAAAAATTATCTTTCCCAAAAAAAAAACCCAAATAAATTCTTTCTTGAAATTTTATTTTGATGCTTTTTCTCTTCTATTTGCATGGTTGAATAGTGAAGAAATGAAGACAAATACAATAAACCCATCATCATCATCATCATCATTATCATATGATAAAATTCATAATGCAAGAAATCATAGGAATTTCATAAAAAGTTACAGAAATGTAATTGGAGTACCTCCAATTTTGTTATGGTTTCTTGTTTTTACCTCTTTTATTAGCCTTTTTCTTCTTTACTCTCCTAAATCTTTTCATTTCTCATCTCAACAACATAAACTACAAGAACGACGTCAACAAGAACATCACTTTCCTCGAGCGCGGATTAAACAACAATCTGGTATGTAATCCTAAATTCGATTCTCGAAATTTAGTTTTTTCGAGACGAGATACTCCATCCGTTCTTTTTTGTTTGTTACACTAGTCGTAGATTCAAAAAAAAATGTGTTCTTCCATTCTTGCAAATTCTTTGGTGTAATTTCTTGTTTTATTAATGTGAGTTATGTGACGTATACCCATTTCCTGATTTCTCTAGCGTTACGTTCAAGATTGTTTATATGTGATCATTTTAATTTAGACTTATAGTAACGTTTCATTTCATAACTATAAATGTTAATTTTTTACCATAGTTTTTAATGTTCACTTAATTTTTTTCTTTTCTTTTGTATTGCTAATTTGTGTTTCATTATTAGGTGATGATAATTGTGACTTGTTTAAGGGAAAATGGGTACCAGATATAAATGGATCGAAGTATACATCAACTAGTTGTGTAACAATTCCGGACTCGAAAAATTGCTTCAAAAATGGAAGAATTGACATAGATTTTGTGAATTGGAGATGGAAACCAGATAATTGTGAGCTTCCAAGATTTAATCCTCATAAATTTCTGAAAATTGTTGGTGGAAAAAAATTGGCTTTTGTGGGTGATTCTGTTGCTCGGAATCAAATGGAATCTCTCCTATGCCTTCTATCGCAGGTTAGTTTTATTTATCTTAAATTATCCAGAATTAATAATCACATTGATACATAATAGTGTGAGTTAAATTAGTAATGTGACAATTTTACACGTAAAGTGAGAGTATCCATATTGGTGATCCCAATGGAATGAAAATGTACAAAATTGTGGAAGAGAAATGCAGGCAATTGAGGAATATATACGTAGCGTGATTGTGGAGTTATGATTTAATGCATATTCCATGTTATGTTTGCAAGCAATTATGATATCTTTTGTGGTAATTTATTGAAGTTGTTATTTTTTTGTTCTGCCTTTGTATATTTTTAGTGCTTACTCTACGAAGTATATGACATTTAAGTTAAGTTGTGACTATTGTCACGTTGTGTGAGGGTATATCTAGTTAATAAATCGTCGAGATATAAAATCGAGAAGTGATTAGAGAAAGAAAGAATATTTCTTTCACAATCCCTCTTTTGTTTGTAATTTCCATTCATAGCAGGAGTACAATACATTTTGAGGAGAATTCAGTCTGTTTTTGTGGCCTGATTATCATAAAATTGATTTTGGTAGGTCATTTTGACTCCAAAAAATGAGAGGGGAGCAAACAAGCTAAGGTTCTATTTTGTCAAAACTTTAGTAATCTCCTTTATTCCGTTCTCTTATATAGTCCGATCCTTTCACCTTTATAAAGTACTAGTGTTGAAATTGAATGGTTTGTATGTATTTATGCAAGAAATGAAAAGAATAGTCTATCACGTGTTCACATCTAGGTTAAATTAATTTAATTTTTTGTTATTGTTAACATTAGTTGTAAATTACTGAAGAAAAGTCTTTATTTTTTTCCAAATAAAATTTCTTTGGACTTTGGGAGCCTTTCACTTCATAATCTACTCTGAAAATGAAAAATGTGTAGCACGTAATAATTTTAATCTAGAAAGTTTTAGAGCTTGGGGTTTAAAAACATCTTGGATTTCATCAATACTTCTATATTTTTATGCCAAAGTCGTACATAGTTGGTGTTTTAGCTCATGAAAAAAAAGGTTCAAAATTCCCTTTTCAATAACTTCATTAGAAAAACTGATGCTTGCTGAAACATAATTTATAAACAAAAAGTTGGTCAATTTCACACCAATATAAAACTCATAAGTCATAGCATTAATGAATATAATATAGAACAAACAACCACTTTAAAAGTGAAATTGAGCATATTAATCAAACAGAAATTTTTTTTAAGTTTCTTTGAGGATGATTAAGCCTAAAGTTAAAGAAAAAATCACAATTAGTGGCAGAATGAGGAAATATTTCAAGTAATTGGTTTTTGCTGTCACGCGTGATAAGAATGTCAAAATTTGCTGTCTAAGCATAACCGTATTACATAGAAAATCAACTCTTTAGATTAGTAATTTTCTACTTCTTTCTGATCAATTGTTGAATGAAAATTTATGTATGTGTGCAATTTACTTGCACATGAGGTTTGTACTACTTAAAATTGAGAGTACACGGAGTGTGCACTACTCGTAATGTAATAGTCACCTGTAATATTTTCGAATACGAAATAGTTTGTCTTTCTTTGAATAAATTGTGTTATAGAGTATTAGATTTCCAAACGCACCACAATATTGAGTAAAATGGAGTTGTGTGTGTGTGTGATGGGGAAGGGGATAAATACGAGACAACTATTCCCTCCGTCTCTATTTAATCTTTACCTTTGGAATTTTTTTGTGAGAGAAAAATGGTCAATTCTTAAAGATTAACAAAAGATGAAAGAGAGTATTACTGAAGTATTGTTGGATTCTTCATTATAAAGAGTTGATTGAATATAACAAAGCCAGATAAAGTTGTAAAAGAGGTAGTTAGGAAGTTGATTTGTCTAGTAAAGTATTACTTCGTTTATTGTTTAGAATTTCCTTTGCTTTTGTACAATGTTGCTTAATTCGTTTATTGTTTAGAATTTCCTTTGCTTTTGTACAATGTTGCTTAATTGTTGGATCTTTCGTTATGAACACAAAAGTTGCTGAACCGAAATTTGTTGAAAGTGCATGTAAGAATTGATTCAAGTCATCAACTCTCAGCAAAATCACATGTCTGTCTTTAATTACTAGTAATACTTTTGGTTTGCACGAATAACGTTTATAAAGGTTCTAGTTGTGAACTAAAATCATCAATCACATTTTATTTTAGGCTGTCTCAAAATAATTGAACATTGTGATTATTTTCCTTATATCGACCTTTAATTTATGTACAATAATAGTGATCATCAGGATATGAAAATATGTAATACGTAGTCATGAAATATACTTAAGTTCGTTACATTGAATTCGAAAATAATATCCCTGATTAAATGCAACTTATTATTCAGATTAAGGTTAGTAACTAGTAAGGTATAGCATTAGTATAGCTAGCCTTTCAAAGTCTCATGATCTAACAACTAATTTTAATCATGAGTATTTACTTTTTTTTTTTTTTTTCAAATTAGATATTATGCTGCAAATGTTAAAGCTTAAACTAGCACCAACACAAGTATCTTGAATCAGAAATTGTAACTCAATGAACCATTAGTGCATTTGTGCTTCTATGTTGACAAAATCCTGAATTGACCTGCATGATTAGTATGAATTAATTAGCTCTTTGATGATAAAAACATACCATGCACAATCTAACTGTTGCTTTAATTGCCCTATTGCAGGTAGAAACTCCAATAGATGTATACAAAGACTCTGAGGACCGGTTCCGAACATGGCATTTTCCTGCATCCAACTTCACTCTCCTGATGTTTTGGTCCAAATTTCTTGTGAAGTCAAAGGAAAGAATGGTGAATAATTCTGGCACTGGCAGTTTTGACCTTCATCTCGACGAGGTTGATGAGAAATGGGCCTCAAGACTCCCTGGATTAGACTATGTCATCATCTCAAGTGCTCACTGGTTCTTCAGGAAGAACTACTTATATGACCAAGGCAAATTAATCGGGTGTGTTTACTGCAACGATAAAAACGTTCAGGAGTTAGGCCTTAATTACTCCTTAAGAATGTCATTTCGAGCAGCATTAAAGTACATCAACAACTGCAAAGGATGCAAGAAAGATATGTTGACCTTAATAAGGACATTCTCACCAGCACATTTTGAGAATGGTGCTTGGGACACTGGAGGTAGTTGTAATCGGACTAGCCCTCATAGCGAGGAGAAAGGTAAAGAGATGAAAAAGAGTTTCGAGTTAGAGTTAAGAAAGATACAAATGGAAGAACTCGAAAGGGCAAGAAAAGAGGATCAGGGACGAGGGCAGAGGAAGTTAAGGGCTTTGGATATAACTTGGGCAATGTTAATGAGGCCTGATGGTCACCCTAGTGAGTTCTGGGGTAACAAATGGATGAAGGGGTATAATGACTGTGTACATTGGTGCATGCCCGGTCCTATTGATGCGTGGAACGATTTCTTGTTGACTGTGTTGCAGAAAGAGGTTGGATTATCCTCATGATTATAGTAGAAAACTACAGGGCACATACAGAGAAAGGATATAGTATACATCTGATAATAATACACTTGTTTTTGCCATGAAATTGATCAGTAAACACACAAGTTCGAGTCATTCAACATTCTTTGTACTCATTATTTCAGGGAATATGTCAATATTTAAGTTATGTGGTTATAGAAATTTACAGGATAGTAAGCTTTTCGATTTGCTTTGGATGTATTTTGCTGCCTTTGATAGTGAGTCGTTATACAAGAGATCTTACAAGACTGTTATAAGGTAGAAAAGGAATTAAGGAATCCTGCAGGAAATTCTGTGTTGCCTGATTGAATCGCGTTGATACAGAAACTAGTATGGACTACAATAGAGATATAGGTAGTTTATGATTGTATGTATGTAAATTTGAACAGAATATATCTGCTAAAGTGCTAAAGATCCATAGTCGATGAGAGGATTTCTGCTGGGATTGAATTTTTAGGTCAATATTCTTTTAATAATACATACTTAGCATTAAAATTAAGTTAAAATTAACTAGAATAATCCCAACTTTGGCTCATTCATCGAAAATAATCCCAACTATGGATTATTATTTAATAATACAAATTTTGATATGAATTTGCTTCAAGTGATCCCAACCAATCATCTAGCTAACTTATAACGTGTCGGCACTTAGCTAGTCAAAACAATAAAAATAAATTTTTTTAGAAATATTTAATTTTTATAAAAAAAAATAAAAAGCCCTACCCACTCTCCCCAATAACCTAGTATTATTAGGTAAGATGTCTTGCCTTAGTTTAAATAGAGAGAGAGTAGAAAGAAGAAAGTAGGCATGAATTGAGTTATTAGAAAAAGATAGTTGCAACCTCAAGTTGTCAATAGGAGAGTTGTAGGCTAAACCTACTACCTTTGTAAACTTCTAGCCATTATCTATCAAATTATCAAGTCTTAATCTGTATTAGTTCTTAGATTTTATACAATATTTACTAAGCTAGAATATCATTCCATTACAAGTGGTAGAGCGGTGGTCCTGTGATTTTTGGCGTCGGAAATCACCTAATCAGCCCAAAATAAAAAAAAAACAAAAATATATGCAGTTTTCTCGAACAGATGGTGAACAACTTATGAAGAAATGGATTCATGAGGAATTTAAACACATTTCCCTTAAAAGGGAGTAGGGGATTTCGGATCTCGAAGAGGAGAAGAGAAACCGGCGGGAGCTTCTGACAGGGGAATAAACGCGTCGTCAATTGTCTATCCCTAGATCAAATACAATTTATACAACCTAAACAAACCTAATACGAGTATAAGGCAAGCATAGGGGTCGAACCACAGAGAACGGTTAAACACCACCAAATGTTATTGACAATTAAGCTAGTCCGGAATAGGAGATAAATAAACTAAAGTCTAAAAATGCTAGAACAAGAAATAAAACATTAAGGGAAATGGTTTAGGTATAGCATTCACTTGAACATAAACAAAAGCATAGAAGTTGAATTAATTATGAACTAAACATGCTCAAATATCGAAATAAAAGATCCAATCTAGCCGCCTTCCGGGGTCAATTGGCTTCTCCTAACATAGCCTCTATGTTTCCACATTAGAACCATATACTAGGAGGTACTATTAAATAACAATCGATACTAATGAACCTTAACTAAGTCAACTTCCGTTCCTTGTTAGCAAAGCTTCACCTTTAATCAACCAACAATGTGCACTTGCAAGAGGATTAAAGAATATCAAGCATATAAAGACTTTAATCACAAATAAATCAACTCTAAACCTAGAACATGCTCAAGATCCAACTACACCACAACCATCCCCTCAATGGGGAAATTACTCACTAATCATGTTAATAACAAGATTAATTAACAAATAACCAAGAATCAACATGATTAACAAGTAATACCAACAACTAAAACAATAATAAAAATCAAAGCAATAAAAATAGAGGAGAGAGAGTTAGAGATTCTCATTGATTGAAAATGTAAATCTACAAACAAGATGATCAATCTTCTTCTTCAAAATCCAAGCTCAACAATGGTGAAACCCTCACTTTCTCTCTCTAAACTACTCTAATCCTAAGCTAAACCTAGAGAGAGAAGCTCTCCTAAAACTAATTAGAGAGTTTAGAATAATAGCTAAAAAAATGTTCTCCTTTTCATTACCCCAAAAATGGGTATTTATACTTACTTAATAAAACTGGGAAAAATAGAAAAATAAAAGAAGAAAATAAATAAAGATAAGAAATAAAAGAGAAAAGAAAAATAAGAAAAGGAAAATAGAAAAAGGGAATAAAAATGAAATAAAATTAAAAGAAAATAAAAATCCACAAATCCCCCAAAACCATCAGACTATTTTCTTTCTCTCTCTTCGACTTGGCTGCTCAATTCTCCATTGAAGTGCATCACTAGCCATCACCGTTCGATCATAGCCATTCATCATCGAATCACAACCATTCAATATCATTGCATATCATTGAGCATCAATCAAGGTTGTTGATCTTCATTAATAATCACGTGCAAAGCTCGTGATGCGGTTCAAATTGAACCCCGATTTACGCGCCCGCGAAGACACCGCGCAGAGGTCGCGCAAACTTACTACCTCAACTCTGAATTTCGACTCCAGTTGTGCGCCTTCTGACAGGGCTGCGCGGCCGCGAAGCTCCAATAAAATTGGGGCTAAATTGAGGTGTTGAGCAGAGGGCTGCGTGGTGTTGGTTGACGCTCGTTGCTGTTGTTGTTGTTGGTGGTGGTTGTTGTCGCTGCTATTGGTGTTGTTGATGGTTGCTGTCGCTGCTGTTGGTGTTGTTGATGGTTGCTGTCGCTGCTGTTGGTGTTGTTGATGGTTGCGCGGTGGCTGCTGGGTGAAGCAGGGGAGGTGCGAATTGGTGGAGGTTGATTGGAGGTGGTTTGGTTGCTGTTGTTGATGTGCGTGGTTGCGATGTTGGGGTTTGGCGGCTGTTGGGTGGCTGGTGCAGTGGCTGCGTGGTGGTTAATTGGGTGAAGTGCGGTGGAAATAGGGGAGTTGATTTGTGGCTGTTGTGTGGGTGAGGGGGCAGGGGAAGTGAGGTGAAGAGTGTGTGGTGAAGGTTAGTGAAGGGTGTGGTGATGGTTAAGCTGGCAGCAGGGGTTGGCTAAGCAAAGGAGGGTTAGGGGCAGCAGCTTTGGGGCTTAGAAGCTTGTAAATCGTGCTTGGACCTCGAACACGAATGTGACTTTGAAACTCGGAACACACTTGAGCTTTGAACCTTAATACGATTGCAAACCTACACACAAAGAAAACCGAGGAGAGGATCGGGACATGAAATAAAATAAATAAAATAGAACTAAATAAAATGAAATAGAAAATAAAAGGCATAAAACTAAACTAATAAAAATAAAACAAAAACTAAACAAACAAATAAAGTAAAATAAAATACGGAAATAAACTAAAGCTAATAAAATAAAGAAAATAAACTAAAACACTTCAAAATTACCAAAATAAACTAGAAACTTTATTAAAGAGAAAACAAGAGAAAGAAAGGGAAAATAAACACGAAAGAGACTCTAAAACTACTCCTTAGGAGTGACATAAATGTCACTCATCAGTTTCAAATTAACGAATTCAATGGAGGAAACTCAGATGACTAGATCTTTCAAATGGAGGATTACTTTCATTTTTTCCACGTGAATGAAGAGGAGAAGCTCAAGGTTACCGTTATCGGGCTTTGTGGCGAAGCATTGTAATGGTTTGAATATAAACACACGTGGCTACTGGCTACCATTCTATGAGTAGCAGTGATTGAAGGTTCAACTAGTCCGTCAATTCCGTTTGGCGACAGCATAATCTGAAACCTCTTGTGCTCCCTAGTCGAGCAGCGAGGTAGTACATCAGAATAGTCAAGGGGTGCAAAACCCGGTGGGGTAGTGTGGATCTGGCAGTGGGGTGAGTACTTTCAAAGATGACATACTTGAGGTTTTCACACACAATCCAATTGGAGTTGTATGCGAGATAGACCGTGTTGATGGTAAACATGGGGGTTCATGGTATCTGGATGGTGAGTTGAATAGTGAAGGTAAGGGTTTTGCAAAAGAGTTCAAATATGGTGGTAGGCTTGGAGATTTCGGAGATGGGTTTACCGATGGAGGTCAAGGTGAAATTGCTGGTGAGTTTGGTGATGGATCTTGCGCACCAGCTGATGGGAATTCAAGTGGATTTAGCGACTTTTGAAAGTGTTTTTACTGGTGTTTTTAGTGAGGATGGCAACACTTCCAAGGGTGGAGGAAATTTTGAGAAAGGTCGGGGAAAGTGAATCCGGCGATGGTCCAGGATTCCTCGCCGGATATAGTGATCATGGTGGTAAGACTACTGCTAGTGGTGGCCTGAACAGAGAAGGTGATGGCTGGGTGAAGGGCGGACCTGGTGCAAGTGAGTCTGGTGGTGGACGTCATGGACGTGCTAGTGGGTTGGCAGGTGGAATTATATGTGCTAGTGATTTTAGTGGTGGGGTGAGCGTTTTCGGAGTTGGCTTTTGGGGTGGGTTTACATGCAAACAAACGAAGTTTTCAATTAAGGGAAGCAAAAATGGTCGAGGTGGGTCTGCTAGTGAAATCAAGTCACCGCCATCGAGGGCGACAAGAAGAGGTGGTGACTTCTCCAGTGGTTTTATCGGTGGTGGCCTGGGTAGGTTCGCCGGAGAAAACGGTGGGGAATGGTGTAAATGCTTCCATGGCAGATGCGGTGTTGGTCGTTGTGGCTTCACGCAGGAGAAGTGTGGAGATTTCGCCATTGGTTTTACCGGTGGTGGAGTGAGGACGAGTGAGGTCTTCGTGAGGGTTTCCTAAGAGCTTACCCCACAACTCTTGAGAAAAACCAAGGCAAGGCAACAAAAGGAAAAGGAAAGGAAGCACGAAGAGAAAAAGCAAACACAAGCTCATATATGGACAAGAGATAAGGACAAGTACTAATGAATGCAAACCTTTCTAAATGGACAAATGTATGCACGTTCCAAGATGTCAATGGTTGATCCAAGAGAACTACTTAGGACTCAATCCACCCTAGCCCTAACCAATCGGGCCACGTTCTCTCCACTAGCTTCAAATCAACCCTTAAGCTAGCTTCTCAAGATTCTACGAAGGAACCGGAAAAATATAAAGAAATGAGAAATTTGAGAAGGTAATCCCGACGTCTCAACTATGCATACTCTTTCCATAGGTTTGAAGTCTATCTCCCTCCACCGTTCTTTTGACCTAACCCACTACAGTCTAAGGGTCTTTTTATTGGTTGTAACGTAAGGCTAAGGGTTAAGGCGGGGTAAAAATTTAAAATTTGGTGATATTTCCTAAGTGAAGCAAAAAGTGCGGCCGACACTCAAAAACACTCAAGAATTCACTAAATATTAAACAAAAATACCAATAATGCCATTCCCCAAAGCTTATTCAACACAAACACACAATATTCCCTGAAGGAATTGTGTCTTCGATAAGTGCAATTACTAGTTATATCAAGGATCACTATTATAGAGATAATAAGTTCATTCTATTGGGGCGTCATCCTCTGTTGCTAGACTATGAGAGATGATCTTTGGGCTAGTCAAATAGCCCAAAGCCCTTTAGAATGGATCCTATATTGGTCACACACAAGGGTATTGGGTTAAGCAAGTAAGAGGCCCATTAATGGGCCTCATGAGCAATTAACTAATCATGAATAGGATTGGGCTAGCATAGTTAGATTGGAATTAGGTTTTGGGCTTTTGACATGGGCTCTTATTTAGAGATGAGATCTATAAATAAGATCCATGCCTAGGGTCACCCATAGTGGCCACGTGGTGTTGCGCGGTGGTTCTTGGCTAGTTGATCGTTCGTTCATCTCCATAGAAGGTCGATAGAAGTGTTCTTTCGCGACTAACTAGCATTAGTGGAGGTCTTATCTTGTGCCCGTGGACCAAGTAGAGGAATCACGCTTGAGGTTCTTTATCTCCCCTTGTTCTTGCTCGATCGCACGTGGAATCACGCTTCAAAGGTACAATTATTTGTTCTTTATGTGTTATGCATTAGATCCTTGGATTAGGTACTGTATGAATATGATTCATGTTTATTTCCGCTGCGTAGTACCTATAAATCCCTACAGTGGTATCAGTTAGCCTATTGCATTTACGCATATTGCCAATAATTCTTTGATAATCCACAATTTTAATTCAATTAGGAGGGAGAATATTTAATTGTGGGTCAATTATTATATTAAATGTGATTTAACTCTTGGAATTGATTAAATGTGATTTAATAATGCTCAAAATAGCCATGAAGAGATCCGAATTTTGCCCTAGTTTATTCGAATTTTTTCGAACCCTAACCCTAATTTTTCGAAAATTTCGAACCTAATTAGCCCTAAAATCTGATTTTGTGCTTGATTTTTTTCGATTTCGATTGTTTAATGCTTCATGATTTTAATCTAGTTGATTTTATGTATAAATTGTGAATTTTGCATGATCAATGATTTGATTTAAAAGTTAAATTAAATTGGGGATTATTTTCATGAAGAACCCTAGATTTTAAAATTAGATTGTGAATTTAATTTTAAATTGCATGAATTAGCATAAAAGTTATGTTTTAATTCATCATGGACCACATGAATTTTATTTAACAAAAGTTGTTGATTAAAATTAAAACAAAAAAAAGGAAGAATTTACAGCAGCAGCAACCGCGGCTGGGTGGCGCTACCACGGCGGCTGCCGCTGCTGGTGGTCCGGAGGGAGGCGGGGTGGGGCAGCGGCTCGGGTCGGGGAAATGCAGCAACAGCAGCACCGTGCAGCAGTTGCGCGGCGCTACTGCTGCTGCTGTGTGCCGCTGGCAGCAGTGTATACCTTGCGGTGTACGGCCACCGTGGCTGGCTTCGGCTGGCCACACCACGGTGGCTGGCGCACGTTTTTCAAAAAAAAATCAGTTTTATTTTGGATAAGTTAAAATATTTTGAAAATAAATATTTTTTTAAGGATAAAATCAAATATTCAAAAGTTGTTATATTTGATATTATCCATATTTTTAAGTTGTTAAATTGGTAATTATCCTAAATTAAAGTGGTTAATTATGGATAAGATTTGTTAGGATATTATGAGCATATTCCAAAAGGATAATAATTGATTTAAATAATGTGATTATCCCATAATTAATTTTGGATATAATTGATTTAAAATATTGTGATTGGCTAGTAATTAGGATAGAATTTCCTAACTTTGTTAGGATAATCTTTGAGGATAAATATGATTTATCTTTTAAGATTAAAATAAGATTTGATTCTATCTCATGACTAATTTAGAATATATGATATTTTATTGATGATCATGAATAATATATGATATTATCTAATTACATTAATTAAAATATGAGATATTTAGATGCCATGTTTCCTTAATTATGATCATTCGATGTTATAGTTTAGGAAAGCATGATGAGTGATTTATTATGTGGCAATTTTATAATATATGATGTTGTTTATTGCTATATAATGACTAGTATGGCCCAGTAGATTGCTAAATACGATCTGCGCATCGTGATGTATTTTTGTAATCTTAGTACGGTCTACGTACCGATAAAGTATTTTGTAATTTTATTTTATTTTATTTAAGTAGTAGATAGAATAGAGTAGAATTACAGGTTGCAGTTAATCCAAAAAGCCCATGAAGTGAAGGCCCAAAGGAGCAAGGTGGATGAGATCCATGATGATTCAGTGGGAGCTTTTTACTTTGTTAGTTTTCTTAGGATTAGGGGCCATGCTATGTCTTATTTATGCATTCAGTATTCTATGCATGTTAGATTTTATTGATGTTTTGTGATGATGCGCTAGAGTTCACTATTTAATCACAACATAATAAATCTAGATCCCAGTAATATTGATGCAGCTTTTCCAATTAAAAACCCGACGAAAACCTTGATCGTTTGTGATGGGTCAGCCCTCAGCAGAGCATCATAATATATCTTGGGGAAGTGGGGGTAGGACCGCATATCTACACTTTTAATTGGTTATATTCAACAAGGTTACCTAAACCGTTTAGAACCTTGAAGCTAAGAGTAATAATTAAACATGCGATGGTTAATTATTCAACCAAGAATTACAAGAGTTGTAATCAGTAAAGAGTTTACTCACCTTGAAAATGTAATGGTTGATTGCAGAGCCTCACTCTGGTTAATTATTGCACGAATAAAGGATCTTGGAATCACTTAATTCAAGATGGGATCACTTAAATTGAATAGAGTGTTTTAAAGTTACCAATTTAATTCGCTTATGGTACTTTAAATTTAATAAACATAATTGAATTTTGCGTTTACTTATAAGTAACATGTCGTTCTAATTTTATTATTATATATAATCTCCTCGATTGAAAATAAAGTTGAGAAACGTTCTCAAAAGGTTTAAAAGACAATCCATAAACCTATATTCCAATTTTGCTAAGATTGTTCTAAAAGGCAAGTTTTAGAAATTCATGTCACATGTCTAAGGTTGGTTTTATTCAAAATGTTTGAGTAAAATACCAACACATCTTCATTTTGAAAAATGTTTCAAGGGATATAATGAGATGAGAGGTACAAACCCTCCAAAAGACAAGTATAAAAATCCAATAAAATCTCTTATCCTCAATATGATTGAATATAAGAAAGTGATTGGAAATCTCTATGATCAAAAGTTGATCAAATAACGGTATTCTTCATCAACTTTATATAGAGTTTAATACTTGATTAAACTCAAATATAAATAATGATAGAATAGACTTAGCAAGATCATGAAAAATGCTTAAAGTAGTTGAGCAAGGTATCATTTTGAACCTAAGAGAAATGTTCTAAGTGGCTCAAAGGGAAAGGTTTAGGAATATATGAGGAATGCATTAAGAAGTTATAGGCCAAGAAATGCAAACAAGTTGCTACTTCTCAAACCTAGAACTACTTACATGCTAAAAGTTGTTATAAACAACAAATGTTTCAAATTAAAAGGATCAATTCCAATTGATTAGAAACTACCTCATAATAGTTGGAAGGTAAAAGAATGGAAATGTTCCAATTTAAAAAAATTATATTATAGAAATTGATTTGGCATATTGCTACTTCTTGGACATATGATGTCTTGTTTAGATCACTCATTGCACAATGTGATTGAACTAAAGGAAGAAGTTATTGCTAAAGGAGGAATACATCTACAAGTTTAGAAGCAAATGTTGCTACTACACAAATAGAATCTACAAGTTTGGAAGCAAAAGTTGCAACTTCACAAGTAGAACCAGTATTTCACCACTAATAATTGGCTAGAATTAAATAAATGTTATTCATTCTTGCCATTATCAAAACACCATTCAATGTTAGTATTGACTAAGCATCGAAGATTCAAAAACGTGGAATAAATGTTATTCTATGCTTCTTTGAGTCATAATGTGTTTTGAATTGCTAAATAGGTTTAAAGTTCTATATGATAGAAATAGTTAAACTATTTCTATATATATATATATATAAATTGTCTCTAATATGTCAATTAATTCGAATGAATATGAAAATTGCATGCGAAAGATCCAAAGGGATGGACTTTCAATATCATTAGATTATGAATCTATTGATATATGTAATTATCATTCTAATTTGAAATTATGACTAAGTCACCATTTAGAGAAATGATGATGTGAACTCGAGGTCAAATACATATTGATGTAAGAAAACCAAAGGTTCAAAGGCTAGAGACGGACAACGAAATTTCATTTGTGATACGATCACTACGTACTTATGCTTAATTGAAGCATGGAAGTGAAGATTTTGAAAAGTTCAAAATGTTCAGTATGAAGTTCAGTATCAACTTGACAAGAAAATGATTACATTACAATATGATTGTAATTGTGAAAATTTAAGTCAAGACATGTAATTGGCAACATATTCGAAATATTGTGATATGATCGTAATAATGAGAATTTAAGCCAACACATTGATAAACATCCAAGAGTTGTGAAATCGTTTTACAACAAAATCCGAAAGAAAACCTTGTGAAGTATTTATGAAGGGAGCTATCAATCTATATGAGATATATTTTGATAACGGATGAAAATACCCTATCTTCCAACCATTGTTCAAGTGATATACTTTTAAGATAAGCTACAAAACTAAACAAAAACTACAAACGTCAAATCAAAAGTAGCAAAGGCTTCAAATGTGATATGGATAAGAAAAGTTCTTATAAAGTCTTTCTACAAAGCAAGGAATAAAAGTTGTATTGAAATGTTGAATGCACATTCGATTCCTAAATAGAGCACGGGGTACTACTACACAACCATACTTAGCACAAAATGTTTGTTGCTCAAGTAGGTGCCCTTATGGAAATTGTTCCAAAAGGTCAAGTGGGAGTAGTATAAATCTCAAAAGAGTTTGAGAAAAGCAACAAACAAACGTGGTTCAAACCATGATTAGTTCCCCCTATGCTAAAAGTGCCTCCCTAAAAGGTAAGTGGGAGTATAAGAACCTGGAAAAGTTCGAGAGCCTTGAAAGAGTTCAAGAAAAGTGATTTCGAAAATCTCGAAGAAATTTGAGAAGTTATCGAATAACAGCAACAATATGAGCATGATTCACCTCATGATACAAATGACAACGCGTGGTCTCATTAAGTGTAATGGGATTAATAACCATGTGTCGAAGGTAGTACATTCCAAGTGCACATCCTCTATTGTCGTTTCTCATTGAAAACTAAACAAAGTTGTTGTATGAGTTTCAATTGTTGCATAAAAACCCACAATGATGACTAGCATATGTAGAACTTAGCCAAAGAAATATGATTTCATAATGACTAAGAGTTCTAAAATATTTATTTTGGAACATTATGATTATGCAAGTAATAAAGATGATTTGACAAGTTATAACTCCAAGTTGTTTAAAACCAGGAAATCTGAAATAGATTCTAAATCTGTAAGCAAGTGTATGACACTTGAATAATTTGCCTAAATTGGGTGAAACCCATTATAAGCAAAGCAGACAAGAAAGAAAAATGTTTTCTAACTAAAGCAAAGACTTGTTAAAGGATTCAACTAATTCATAGTATGACTATAATTATGATGAAACCTTTACATGTTGCAAAGATCTATTAAAGATACTTAGTGATTTCTACCTTAAGATTTGGTAGATGGATTTCAAAACATTTTCTTGAAATTGTTCATGAAATAAGATTTGTATATGATACAATCAAAATTTTGGAGATCCAATAATCCTAGGGATGTATAAAAGATCCATAATGGATTGAAGTTAGCATCAGGGAGTTAATATTCTTAATTTTGTGAGTTAATCAAATCGTTTGATGTTCTCGTTAAATGAAGAAAAGGTCTTGTATGTACAAGATGTTTAGTGGGAGCTATAAAGTCTTCTTGGCCTAGTACAAAGAGCAATTAATGAAGGATCAAGTAATGGCTATTGCATTTTGTATGAAAACCTTGAAGAAGAAGATGAGTATATTTGGGATTCAAGATCTATATAGATAGGTCTCGAAGGATGTTTGAGTTTTGGTTAAGAAGCTAATATTGATAAGATTCTTATAAGGTTCAACATTATATTGAAAGGAGTTTCAATCCCATATAACATGGCACGTTGATTAATGATTCAATACCTTGAGAAAGGTTGATGAAATTAAGACTTTGAGTGATGATCCTTATGCAATTCGCAAATGATGCATCATGCATGTCATGGACTATACTCATCCATTTGATTTACGTGTTTTAAAGAACAAGTGATGATAGATTTCAATCGAAATCCAATGTAACGTTGGAATACAAATTAGAAATTCCTAAGTTCCTTGCGAAAGGGCGAAGGAAAATTCTTAGTTTATGGAGATGAAAATGATTATAAAATTTAGAAATTGCAAAATTCATGTTTATGAGAATGTCTCATGAACTCTACTTACTAAACCCCTTCCATGACCAAGGTATGAGAGTCATACTAAGGTCTTTGGATTGAAGCAAGTTATGTAATTTTAGTTGTGTATGTTTTGAGAAAGCATATTACGAAAGTAAATACATTAGCTTGCAGAATTATGTTTATCAATTGAAACAAAGTTTCAATCTTATTTAATCGTGGTTTCAAGATTAAATAAAATGTCCAAAATAATTATGAATTGATGGGCTCACTAGGTTAATGACCTTTTGAATGAAACCCCACAGGTGAACTAAATTCATATATTATTTAAGTTCCTAGTTCGGAATCATTAAACTGGACATAAATGATTTCCAATAATGGACTAGCATGTTAAGATTGATTGGATAGCGCAGTTTCATGGGCTATAGGAGCGTAGTGATGCTCGGTCAATCACATGGATATGCATGAATGATGCATGATCGAACTATAGACCTACTTTGAAGTTCAAGTATAGAGCTTCCGGATATATTAGTGGATTCCTTTGACATGAGTGGAACATTGATCTCATTCAATGGATGTTATAACTGTGGTACATTCAAACGTCTTCCCGTAACTGGAGATTATAAAGGGTGTTTCCCGGTTATTTCAGAAGTTGAGTGGGAGCTTTGGTTGCCATAAGATTGGATTGAGTCTACCTATTTAATTAGGAATGTGTCTTGGCCCCTTGAGGAGGGAGAATTCAGAAAATGCATGGCCGTGCTCAAATGGATTACGTAGTAACCATTTGTTTTGTAATTCTAACTCAGATTTCAAGAAAAGATTTGTAGATTAATATGATCACGACATAAGATGCAATCATATTATCAAATCGACACAAAATGACTTAAGGAATTTGAATATTGCGCACTTGTCTCAGACAAGTGGGAGATTGAAGGAATTGTGTCTTCGATAAGTGCAATTACTAGTTATATCAAGGATCACTATTATGGAGATAATAAGTTCATTCTATTGGGGCGTCATCCTCTGTTGCTAGACTATGAGAGATGATCTTTGGGCTAGTCAAATAGCCCAAAGCCCTTTAGAATGGATCCTATATTGGTCACACACAAGGGTATTGGGTTAAGCAAGTAAGAGGCCCATTAATGGGCCTCATGAGCAATTAACTAAACATGAATAGGATTGGGCTAGCATAGTTAGATTGGAATTAGGTTTTGGGCTTTTGACATGAGCTCTTATTTAGAGATGAGATCTATAAATAAGATCCATGCCTAGGGTTTGTTGTAAGCAGTCATAATTCACACACTGTGAATTTTGACATCAAGGCAACCAATCCCAAAACCCTAATCCTCTCTCACATGCACGCCCCTCTCACTCCCCTCTCACCCACGGCCGGCCACCCATAGTGGCCACGTGGTGTTGCGCGGTGGTTCTTGGCTAGTTGATCGTTCGTTCATCTCCGTAGAAGGTCGATAGAAGTGTTCTTTCGCGACTAACTAGCATTAGTGGAGGTCTTATATTGTGCCCGTGGACCAAGTAGAGGAATCACGCTTGAGGTTCTTTATCTCCCCTTGTTCTTGCTCGATCGCACGTGGAATCACGCTTCAAAGGTACAATTATTTGTTCTTTATGTGTTATGCATTAGATCCTTGGATTAGGTACTGTATGAATATGATTCATGTTTATTTCCGCTGCGTAGTACCTATAAATCCCTACATTCCCCCCAAGCTTGAACAAAGCATTGTCCTCAATGCTTAAACTAAGGAAGAAAATGAAACCAACTAAAATATTTTTGTTGTTTTTGTTTTTTTTTTTTTTGTTTTTTTTCACTTTTTTTTTTTTTTTTTTTTTTTTTAACTTTATTCATTGTCCTTGCCTTTTTAACTTTGGACGGCTTTTTCTTGAAACTTCATTTGATTTCCATAAATTTGCATATTACTTTACAAGCTCAACTCTAACCAAATCTCAAAATGCATCTTGTCCATGATCAACAACTCAAAACTCAAACCTCACATGCCAATGCTTCACTAACTAAAAGGTTGGTAAACATAGTCCATTAGGTTTGTAATGTGGTTTAAACTAGAGCGGGAAACATAAGGCTCAAATTGGTTAGCAAGTAGGTTTATGCAAAATAGAAAATCAAATTTGTAACAAAATTAAAAGAAGATAAAGAAAAATGAGAAAGAAGTGCCCTTTTCCTCCCCTAGAGTGCTTCGGTCACGATCTTGTGAGCTATAAGTCAAAACAAGGATCAAGACATGCATAGCTAAAGATCCAAATGTGCCACACAACAAAATGATGAAGGCTAGAACAATGTTACCTCACACGGGATTATAAATAAGCAAATACCAACTAAGGGTGCCAAATCCACTATAGAGAGCAACACCATCTTACCACATACCCGTGAACTAAGGCTTCATGGCGCCCTAAAAGTTCTTAACCCGGCTACCTTAGCATGTAATATCCTAGAGTCAACCAATGACACTCTCAAACCGTGCACACATTAACCACTTAGGAAGAAAGGCATTCAAGAGTAATCAAATCCAAAAGATATAATGTCCAAAATAAGTACAAACAAAGCACATTTTGCTAAACTTGCCTTGAAGTAAACAAAAATATTTTTGGGTTTTCCAAAAGCATGAAAAACATGGAAATGCATATACTCAAGTGCATGACATATATGAATCAACATCCCACCAAACATGATCGAATACCATCCCCCAAAGCTTGAATGAGGCAACATACTCAAACATAGACCAAATAATCCATGGGAGGGGAAAAGGAGGAGATAAAACCACAAACCAACACATGTCCAACAAGGCATCAACCATTAGAGAAAGAGCAAGGAAAGATGTTACCGGATATTAGGTGGGTGTGAATACCCGCAAATGACCCAAATAAACCTTTCAAGACTAAATTCCTCTAGTATCGAATCTCGCCCTCCATGTGCTAGCAATTGCGGTGCCAATCTTCTTTGATTCTTGATCCAAACCAATGCACCAAAGTATGCCAAGTCATGTACCTAGCAAAAGGCACATAAACATTTCCATGAGAGAAGATCTATTCTAAAAACAAAAGAAAATGAAAGCAATAAAACACGGGTTACTTCCCGAGAAAGGCTTGCTTAACGTCCAAGCACGACCAAACTAGTAAATAACCCGACAAAGAACGCAAAAGCTTGTCATATGCACCGGAAAACATATCAAGAAATAGAGCATACGCGATGCTCATATGACAAGCAAACATAAAGTACAAGGAGACTTTATGTTTGAGAGAAGGGGGAAAAGAAAAAGTAAAAGAATCAAAAGAAAAATCAATAAAATAAGAATTAGAAAATTCAAAACTAGAACTAGGGAGAGAAAAGGGAGGAACAAACTCATTTTGTTGCTCTTTGGAAGGTAAAACTCCATCATTGAGTCCAAAAGAAGGGTAATGGGGAGCTAAAGAGATTAGGGGCCCCTCAATCGGTGGAACTTTGAGGATATATGGAAGTGAGATAGGGCAAGAAGGAAGGTTGGTAAGCTTTCTTAAAAAGGGGGTGGGGATTGAAAGAATTGGAATGGGTACCTCACTCACTACTTCAATCACACCACCTTGCATTGAAACACAAGCCTCTTCCTCCAAAGAATTCCCTTCTAACACATCTTCACTACCCTCAAAGAGTTTGGAAATGTCCTCAACCACCAATTGGGATTCTTCACTCTCAACAAGAGCATGGTTTTCATTCTCAACATTCCCCAACTTTACATGATCAAACATGAGTATCTCATCATCACCACAACCCATCTTTTCTCTTAGCAACCTCAAATTAGTTTCTAGGTCTACCAAAATGGGATCTTCAATGGGTTGTAAAGAGTGTTGAGGTTCAGGTTGGATAAAGGGGGTGGTTTTCAAAATTTCATCAAATGAAATATCTTCCATACACCCTCTATCGCTTTCAACATCATCATCATAATCGTCCTCAACCATGCACTCAAAAGCCCAATTAGGTTCAACCACATGGGAGGGGGGAGAAGAAGGTAGGGCATTTGTTTGGGATTGAGCTAGGTGGGAAATTTGGCTCTCAAGTGCCTCTAGCCTAGCTTTCATCTTTTCGTTATATTCTTCTTTCTTTTCCCTCATCTCATTAACCTTCTCCATCATCTCATTAACCTTCTCCATCATCTCATTGAGCTTCTCCATCAACTCTCCTTCATGGGAAATCTCATTTGGAATCATGTTGGAAAAAGAAGAGGTAAAGGGAAGATCATGCAAATGAGGATTAGGGGTATGGGGAGCATCATTGACATCCATGCACACATTTAAAAAACATTGAGAAAAAGCATGAACATTATCAACATTGGGATGCATCTCATCATAAATAGCACACAAGGGGGAGGGATTTGCATCATGGGGAGCATAGGGATCATCATTAGAGTGCATGCAAGAGCTAGAAAAATCATAAGAATTAGCATTATTCTCTTGCTCATAACTATCCTTGGCAAACCACATATAGAAATCCCAAGCCTCATCCAAAGATTTGGCTCGAAATTGACAATTACACATGTTTTCAATCACCCCTCTAGTATACTCATTCAAACCCCAATAAATGACTTCACAAGCCTCCCATAAGGAAAAACCATGGAAATTAGAGAAGTCTTCAAACCTATTAAAGTAGACCCAAAAGGGTTCATATTCAAATTGAGGCAAAGAGGAACAAGACATCTCATTTTGGACAAATTGATCCATGACACAATGAAAACAAACAACAAGCAACCAAACAAGAAAGCTCAAGAATATACACAAATAAAAACGAAGACAAGAAGAAAAACAAACCAAAAGGAAATTATACACAATGGACTAGTCTTAATAAGATAACACAACGGTAATGGAAGCCGTTCCCCGGCAACGGCGCCAATTTGACAGGGGAATAAACGCGTCGTCAATTGTCTATCCCTAGATCAAATACAATTTATACAACCTAAACAAACCTAATACGAGTATAAGGCAAGCATAGGGGTCGAACCACAGAGAACGGTTAAACACCACCAAATGTTATCGACAATTAAGCTAGTCCGGAATAGGAGATAAATAAACTAAAGTCTAAAAATGCTAGAATAAGAAATAAAACATTAAGGGAAATGGTTTAGGTATAGCATTCACTTGAACATAAACAAAATCATAGAAGTTGAATTAATTATGAACTAAACATGCTCAAATATCGAAATAAAAGATCCAATCTAGCCGCCTTCCGGGGTCAATTGGCTTCTCCTAACATAGCCTCTATGTTTCCACATTAGAACCATATACTAGGAGGTACTATTAAATAACAATCGATACTAATGAACCTTAACTAAGTCAACTTCCGTTCCTTGTTAGCAAAGCTTCACCTTTAATCAACCAACAATGTGCACTTGCAAGAGGATTAAAGAATATCAAGCATATAAAGACTTTAATCACAAATAAATCAACTCTAAACCTAGAACATGCTCAAGATCCAACTACACCACAACCATCCCCTCAATGGGGAAATTACTCACTAATCATGTTAATAACAAGATTAATTAACAAATAACCAAGAATCAACATGATTAACAAGTAATACCAACAACTAAAACAATAATAAAAATCAAAGCAATAAAAATAGAGGAGAGAGAGTTAGAGATTCTCATTGATTGAAAATGTAAATCTACAAACAAGATGATCAATCTTCTTCTTCAAAATCCAAGCTCAACAATGGTGAAACCCTCACTTTCTCTCTCTAAACTACTCTAATCCTAAGCTAAACCTAGAGAGAGAAGCTCTCCTAAAACTAATTAGAGAGTTTAGAATAATAGCTAAAAAAATGTTCTCCTTTTCATTACCCCAAAAATGGGTATTTATACTTACTTAATAAAACTAGGAAAAATAGAAAAATAAAAGAAGAAAATAAATAAAGAAAAGAAATAAAAGAGAAAAGAAAAATAAGAAAAGGAAAATAGAAAAAGGGAATAAAAATGAAATAAAATTAAAAGAAAATAAAAATCCACAAATCCCCCAAAACCATTAGACTATTTTCTTTCTCTCTCTTCGACTTGGCTGCTCAATTCTCCATTGAAGTGCATCACTAGCCATCACCGTTCGATCATAGCCATTCATCATCGAATCACAACCATTCAATATCATTGCATATCATTGAGCATCAATCAAGGTTGTTGATCTTCATTAATAATCACGTGCAAAGCTCGTGATGCGGTTCAAATTGAACCCCGATTTACGCGCCCGCGAAGACACCGCGCAGAGGTCGCGCAAACTTACTACCTCAACTCTGAATTTCGACTCCAGTTGTGCGCCTTCTGACAGGGCTGCGCGGCCGCGAAGCTCCAATAAAATTGGGGCTAAATTGAGGTGTTGAGCAGAGGGCTGCGTGGTGTTGGTTGACGCTCGTTGTTGTTGTTGTTGTTGGTGGTGGTTGTTGTCGCTGCTATTGGTGTTGTTGATGGTTGTTGTCGCTGCTGTTGGTGTTGTTGATGGTTGCTGTCGCTGCTGTTGGTGTTGTTGATGGTTGCGCGGTGGCTGCTGGGTGAAGCAGGGGAGGTGCGAATTGGTGGAGGTTGATTGGAGGTGGTTTGGTTGCTGTTGTTGATGTGCGTGGTTGCGATGTTGGGGTTTGGCGGCTGTTGGGTGGCTGGTGCAGTGGCTGCGTGGTGGTTAATTGGGTGAAGTGCGGTGGAAATAGGGGAGTTGATTTGTGGCTGTTGTGTGGGTGAGGGGGCAGGGGAAGTGAGGTGAAGAGTGTGTGGTGAAGGTTAGTGAAGGGTGTGGTGATGGTTAAGCTGGCAGCAGGGGTTGGCTAAGCAAAGGAGGGTTAGGGGCAGCAGCTTTGGGGCTTAGAAGCTTGTAAATCGTGCTTGGACCTCGAACACGAATGTGACTTTGAAACTCGGAACACACTTGAGCTTTGAACCTTAATACGATTGCAAACCTACACACAAAGAAAACCGAGGAGAGGATCGGGACATGAAATAAAATAAATAAAATAGAACTAAATAAAATGAAATAGAAAATAAGAGGCATAAAACTAAACTAATAAAAATAAAACAAAAACTAAACAAACAAATAAAGTAAAATAAAATACGGAAATAAACTAAAGCTAATAAAATAAAGAAAATAAACTAAAACACTTCAAAATTACCAAAATAAACTAGAAACTTTATTAAAGAGAAAACAAGAGAAAGAAAGGGAAAATAAGGGAAAATAAACACGAAAGAGACTCTAAAACTACTCCTTAGGAGTGACATAAATGTCACTCATCAGTTTCAAATTAACGAATTCAATGGAGGAAACTCAGATGACTAGATCTTTCAAATGGAGGATTACTTTCATTTTTTCCACGTGAATGAAGAGGAGAAGCTCAAGGTTACCGTTATCGGGCTTTGTGGCGAAGCATTGTAATGGTTTGAATATAAACACACGTGGCTACTGGCTACCATTCTATGAGTAGCAGTGATTGAAGGTTCAACTAGTCCGTCAATTCCGTTTGGCGACAGCATAATCTGAAACCTCTTGTGCTCCCTAGTCGAGCAGCGAGGTAGTACATCAGAATAGTCAAGGGGTGCAAAACCCGGTGGGGTAGTGTGGATCTGGCAGTGGGGTGAGTACTTTCAAAGATGACATACTTGAGGTTTTCACACACAATCCAATTGGAGTTGTATGCGAGATAGACCGTGTTGATGGTAAACATGGGGGTTCATGGTATCTGGATGGTGAGTTGAATAGTGAAGGTAAGGGTTTTGCAAAAGAGTTCAAATATGGTGGTAGGCTTGGAGATTTCGGAGATGGGTTTACCGATGGAGGTCAAGGTGAAATTGCTGGTGAGTTTGGTGATGGATCTTGCGCACCAGCTGATGGGAATTCAAGTGGATTTAGCGACTTTTGAAAGTGTTTTTACTGGTGTTTTTAGTGAGGAGGGCAACACTTTCAAGGGTGGAGGAAATTTTGAGAAAGGTCGGGGAAAGTGAATCCGGCGATGGTCCAGGATTCCTCGCCGGATATAGTGATCATGGTGGTAAGACTACTGCTAGTGGTGGCCTGAACAGAGAAGGTGATGGCTGGGTGAAGGGCGGACCTGGTGCAAGTGAGTCTGGTGGTGGACGTCATGGACGTGCTAGTGGGTTGGCAGGTGGAATTATATGTGCTAGTGATTTTAGTGGTGGGGTGAGCGTTTTCGGAGTTGGCTTTTGGGGTGGGTTTACATGCAAACAAACGAAGTTTTCAATTAAGGGAAGCAAAAATGGTCGAGGTGGGTCTGCTAGTGAAATCAAGTCACCGCCATCGAGGGCGACAAGAAGAGGTGGTGACTTCTCCAGTGGTTTTATCGGTGGTGGCCTGGGTAGGTTTGCCGGAGAAAACGGTGGGGAATGGTGTAAATGCTTCCATGGCAGATGCGGTGTTGGTCGTTGTGGCTTCACGCAGGAGAAGTGTGGAGATTTCGCCATTGGTTTTACCGGTGGTGGAGGAGCAAGAGGAATGATTCAAGAGGAGTGATTGCGTGGTTTCTTAATGTTTGCAGAAGGAGCAGCTTTTGTCAGAAGTTTGACTGGAATTTTCTTTGGCTAGTGGAGGAAGCAAGTTATACAAGATGGGGTTAGAAGGGAAAATTGGTCAATGAGCTAAAGGCTAAGAGCATAAACAAACTCTGGGTTCTAGTGCCACGTGCATATATGGGAAGAAAAGAGCTACAGGCCAACCCAATTCAATTTGATGAAGCAATGCAAATAATTGGGCCCATTTACCTTTCATATTTTGGGCTTGTTAACTCTAGGCCCATCCATCCAACATCTGTTATGAAACCCAACTCTTATAACCTTATATTTATAATCCAAATTTCAAATCCATCATCAACCTTGAGAAATCATTGCTATCACCGAAAATCAAGTGTCGATTATTACCCACCTTGAGGACAAGGTGGAAGTTTAGGGGACCGGTAATGTAATAGACCAATCTTTAGAAGGGGCTATTTGGGAAGTTAGTATTATTAGGTTAGATGTCTTGTCTCAATGTAAATAGAGAGAGTAGAAATTAAGAAAAAATTAGGCATGAATTGGGTTATTAGAAATAGACAGTTGCAAAATCAAGTTAATAATAGGAGAGTTCTAGGCTAAACCTAATACCTTTGTAAGCTTCTATCCATTCTTAAATCAAATTATCAAGCTTTCATCTCTATTAATTCTTAGAATTTATACAATATTTACTAAGCTAGAACATCAGTCCATTACACTTCCCCCCTACTTCGGCTGTGCGCAAACTCTCCCACTGCATCGAAGTCGCGCCGCCATCCTCCCTCTAAACCCTCCAACCGTCCTCCCTCACGAAACCCTTTAAAACCAACAACCAGCCATCCATTTAGCCACCGCTGCTCTTCCCCATTTCCACGCCACCGATCTTGGATGCCGGCTTGTCCACGTCGATGTTTCTCGGTCCGAGGAGATTGTTGATACTGTTATAGCCCTTGTTCTTGGGCTTTTGTGATGGACGCTTCTAGTTGGGTAACCGATCATGGTTAGGGGTGTGTGTTGGATTGGGGAGGTAGGTAGGATGTTGGAGACGGCTAGGTTGGTGTTGGTGGCTTAGGGGAGGTAGAGTGCTGGAGGTGGCTGGGGCGTTGGTGTTGGTCTTAGTCTTGGTGGCTGGCTAGATTCCAACGTTAATTTGCTTTTTTTTTTAATTTTAATTTTTATTATTATTTGAAAATATTTTACGAAATGTAGACTTGTATTATACACGATCTTTTTGGAGTTTAAAGAGTCACAAGGGCGGGTGATGAGAATTGGTTCCAAGATCACTTGAAACTAAGAGGGGAGCTCTAAACACTTGAGCTATCCTTCACTCTCTGTACTATACATGATTTTAAGAAAATAAGAAATGATTTTAAATGTGATAAACATAAATGAATATATATATATATATAGGGGAGGGATCAGGTGAGAATAGGCTCATATGTGAGAATTCATACTTATATGAGAACTGATCTTAAATTTAGAACATGTGACTCAAATAAAAATTTAGAACATATGAGTAATAATTTAGAACATCAGTGTGAGTAATATGTTTAGAACATCTGATTAAAGAATTAGAACAAGTGATTAAAAATTTATTAAATTTGCTTTATAAAATATTAAACATGTGAGTAAAATTTAGAACATCTAATTTAAGATTATGAACATGTGAATAAAAATTTAGAATAAAATGATATAGAATATAGAAAGTGTGAGTATAAATTTTAGAATATACGAGTAAAAAAATAGAACATATGCTTTAAAATCTGAAACATATAATTTAAAATCTTAGAACAAACATTTTAAAATTTAGAGCATATAAGTTTATATTTTGGAACAAGTTTTTTAAAATTTATGATATCAAACTTAACTAATTTATGATTTAGAACATATGAATACTACATTTGAACATTTGATTTAATTTAGAACACCTAAGGAAAAGTTTAGAACATAAGATTTAAAATTTAGAACATAAGAGTGTTCTCACATAAATAAAATTCTCACATAAGAAAATTTCTCACCAGAATATATATATATATATATATATATATATATATATATATATATATATATATATATATATATATATATATATATATATATATATATATATATATATATATATATATATATATATATATATATATATATATATATATATACATACTTTGGAAAGATCCATTAGATACAAATAGTTGGTGATGTAACTAAGAAAAATATATACAGAAAATTAAAGAGTATAGATGAATTGAGAGGAGGTGAAATTAAATTTGAAATTTGAAACTAAAGAAAAATATAATGACTTCAAATTTTATTTAGGCAGGGAATTTTTTCTTAGAAATCTCCCTTGTGGACAATATGACGTCAACGGTTGCTACTTTCTTTAAAAAAAACTAACATTAAATCATATTTGACCAATTACGTGGCGACGCATGTAAATTACACCTACATTTTTTTCAAAAACCCCAACAAAAACCACCCCTGCCATCAATACTCCCTGCCATCAACCTTCTGCCGGTAGCCCCCCTCCCCTTGCTCCGCCGGTCACCAAATCCTTCCCCAGTGGCAAGATCCATCCCGAAACCCAGCCCTACCACCAATAACCGCCCCCCAAAACCACCAAAAACCTCAACAAAATTACCCAAAATATTCTGAACCAGAGGGCTAATAGCAGGAGCAGCAGCAAATGGAGGGGGACGAAGCGGCGCAGAGTAAGTCGAGAGTGAGGCAAGAAATGGTGAGTAGGAGGCCAGTTTGATTTGGGTTAGAGTTTTGGCGGTTTTTAGGGGGGTTTTGGCGATTGTCGACGATTTAGGGGGACTTTCGACGGATCTCGGGGCATTGTCGGCGGTTTCAAGGTGTTGGTTGTGGTGGTTATAGTTCAACAGGGTGGTTTGGTATTGGGAGGTTTCGTGGCTGGCTGTTTAGGGTGACTGTTAGCCGGTTTAGGTGGGGCTAGGGTAAGGAGAGGGTTTCACGCTGGGTTGGGGATGGCTGGCAGATGGTGGTTTTTTTATTTTATTTTATTTTATTTTTCTTTTTATTTTTAACCAACTATAAATGACACATGGAATCTTAACTCATCAAAACCGGTTACCAACAGGTTATGGACCAATAGAAGAAGATCTCCTATAAAGGTGGGATTATTCAATAATAATCTAAAGGTGGGATTATTATCAGCAAATCGGTCAAAGGTGGAATTAATAGAATCAATTTTTCCAATTTAGGGAGTTGAATATATTTTTTTATTAATTAAAGGCAAGGAGAATTCCCTAATAAGTTAGGGAATGAATTAGGGATCCTACTTAGGTCTTGTTTAGTTCACCTTATTTTTACTTATTTCAGTTAAATAAATTCAGAACAGATCATCGTTATATGTGCAGTTTATTATTGCTAAATATCTTCAATTTCACAATGAAAAAAATATGAAAATTACATATAAATAAAATACACATTTATTACGAATCTAACAAGACCCCACTTGATACATTTTTCCGTATAGATTATCGTTTTTTTAACGTCAAAGTTTGGTCAAATTTGACATTCAGATCAGACCAGATCAAACTATATCAAAGAAGTTCACATAAGCACAAAGTAAACCAAACAAGGCCTTACTTGGGGTGAGATTCAAACCTCTCTCTAGGGTAGAAGGAGGGTCTCCAATCACTAGGTACTTTAATTCTCAACATGTTTTTTTTCTTAATGATATCTAAAATACATGTGTGTTAAAATAAAAACAATACTTCGTAAAAATGTTGTAAACAAAAAGTTTGTTCCCGACAAAAAAAAAAAAAGTTTGTTACCTATGAAATGTGCTTATCTTTGAATAAAATTGTTGGTACTTATTGTATTATATATGTTCATTAATACATTTTAATGTAATTTGTTACAATGCTAAGAATTTAATTTTTTATTTTTCTTAATTATGAGATAATGCCAAAACCTTGAGTAGTCTAAATAAGTTCAAAACCAGCAACAAAAGAACGAAAGAGTTCAAAAGAGACTTCAATGAAAGAGAATGAAAAAAAAGCTAGTAAACAAAAGACTACCAAAGAAGCAGCAACAGTTGAAGCAGCACAACAACAAATTTTTTTTCAAGAAGTAGCACTTAAAGCTCAAAAAAGTCTATAATAACATATTAAAAGGCGTTTCTAAAAACGTTTATGTGCCACATAGGCTCCTCCTTGCGCCACGTTATATAATCTGTTTTTCTATATGTCATATCACCAACTCAATTTCTTAATATCACACATCACCCACGTAACCAATAATTACACTATATGATGCCTCAACTAAATTTAATAAAAAAAAATAAAAATAAAAAAAAATATTAAAAAATAAAAAAACATATGGATAAAGAGGTTCGAACACTCAACCTCTTTGAAGAAAAATGATTGTTTAACCATCTAACTAATTGTCACTTATGTTATAATCTAGCACACAAATTAATGTTATACTACAAAAGTATTGAAATCACATATAAACTTTCAAATGTCTTTTAAAAATTAACAATTGCACAACTAAAAAAAGTAGCATCCCGGGGCAACGTCCGAGCTATACACTAGTGTCAATGAAAAAACAACAATAGATGTTCTTTTTATTTACCATTAAAATGTTCAGCAATCACATATATAACTTATCATTTTTTAGCTTTAAAGTTGGTATGCCTAAAGTTTCACTACATGATGTCTGCGGGTTGCTAGATTGCAGGTTTACAGGTTGCTACAAAGTCAACGACTAGGTTACCGGAAGTCAAGGAAAGTTAATGGAGATATTTCCAAGGAATATTCTAAGAGAATCCAAGTTTGAATCAGTCACGAGAGGTTCCATAAAAATAGGAACCATAAACTCCAACTAAACTATTAGCAAGGAACAAGTCAAAGGATAATGGATAAGAGCATGAAGAATGTGGCATGAATCTCGAAGCTTAACTTGGCAACTAACTTCTATTTTCAAGGAATCATCAAAGAAGCTGTTACAAGACTTCAAAAGGCTCTCATATTATAAATATGATTAAAAAAAAAATCAACCGTAAAACACAGGATACGAGCCATAAGCATTATATTCCATAGCCATTAGCAATTATCATTAAATTACAGTTTCATTCTTGATCAAAAAACAACCAGCATTGTACCTGTACTTAATTCTCAAACTAGTCGATTGTTGGACTCAACACCACCCGCTGTTTTTACCCTTAATCCTGGGTTTTCTGTGTCATCATCTTGTGTCTCTTCTTCTCTTCCCCTTTTGATCATCTTTCGTAGGTTATTTTATCCTTATTCATTGAACATACATTATCATTAGTATTTTTTTTTATTAAACTAGCTGTTGTCCTATTGAACCTGGTCAAATCTAGCACTGCACATTCCAGTTTTCCCCACGCTGTACGATGGGACCACTGACCCTCAAAATCACATGGCCCAATATCAGCAGAGGATGTGGCAACTATCAATCCGTGGGAGCTTATTGAGCCCACCATGTGCAATTCCTTTGGTGCCAATCTATCTGGACCTATACTCCAATGGCTAATCAACCTGAAGCCAAGATCTATTAGCATTTTCTCTAGCTTGGCGAATAAGTTCTATTAGCAGTTTGCGACTAGCAGGGAGCTGGAGAGGCAAAGCAGTGATATAATTATAAGGTGACTGGGGATTAAAATAAGTTTATAATTATAGGGTGGATGGGGATTAAAAGAGGGGTTGGTAGGAGAGAGAAATAATAATAAAAAAAAAAGTAGTGAGTCTTTATTAGTAATTAAGTAAGTATTGCAATTATTATGAAACGAACGTAAATAAAGTGTTGTAATCATTACGAAATGAGGTAGTATGTGACAATGAGACGCATGGGACCCTAATGGCATTCAAATGGTAGGAGTGGATAGGGATTAAAAGAAGAGTTTTAAAGTATATTTAGTAGGGATATATTTAATTGTTAATATGAGAGAAAAATTATGAAAAGAGGAGTTGGTAGGAGAGAGATATAATAAAAAATAGTAGTGAGTCTTTATTAATAAATAAGAAAGTGTTGTTATTATTATGAAACGACCGTAAATAAAGTGTTGTAATCATTGTGAAACGGGGTAGTATGTGACAATGAGACGCATGAGACCCTAATGACATTCAAATGGGCTTTAACTAGAGGGTCCATGATATATTTAGGACGAATTTCCAAGTGAACTTAAGGTACTTGGATGTTATTTTACGGAAGGTTATATTGCCTGAGTTCTACCCATTTACTATTGACAAGGTCAAAAAAGGTCAAAGATTTAAAGGGTTTTTCTATTTAGTAACTCTCTAAATTTCACTATTCTACGTTTTGCCCCTCTATTTAGAACTTTTCACTCTTTAACCCTAAAATACATTTAGTTTCTATATGGTAACCTTGCCGTTATCTCACCGTTTACAAATTCCGTTAATGTGGTCCCGACTTTCACGATTTTTGTTTCAATAATCCCAACTTTGGGTTATTCTGGAATTATCCGAACTTCAGGGATATTGATTGTCTTCTATCCCTAGCTGGTCAACAAAAGTTAATGACCTATTATATCAGGTCACTTGAAACGTGTCAAGTCCTGATTGACTAAAAAAATTAAAAAAAAAAAATCAGAAACCAGCCCGCTTCCCCTTCCCCTTCCCCCACCGGTCCACCATAACCCCCACCACCACAGCCCAGCCTGCCGACCTTCCCCTTGTCGGACCGCCGCGTCTCCTCCACCCCTTGTGTCGTTGTTTTCCCCCTCCCCGAAACCCCAAATTGCAGCCACCGTTTCCCCGAACCCATTCCCCACGCAACCACCGTTTCCCCAAACTCGCAGCCACCGATCGAAACCCCAAATTGCAGCCATCGAAACCTTAAAATCGCAAAAAACCCACCAACAGAAATGGAGGTTTCAGGGGTGGGTAAGGTGTTTTCGGGAGTAGGGGAGCGGTTTCAAGCGAGTTTTGCAATTGACTGGAGTAAGGGAGCTACAATTAAGAGGATAAAGAAAATTAAAAGGGGTTTCGTGGCTAGGCCAATTAACTGGCGAGAGGAGGGGAAAGGGTTGGCGACGAGAGGGGAAAAGTGGCGCTTTTCAGCGGCGGACCGGTGTCATGGGGTGGCTGGCCGGATTTTGTGGATGGTGGTCGGCTAAAGGGCTTTGTTTGGTTTATTTTACCAATTAAATTGTGACACGTGTCACTTTTAAAAAAAATGATAAAATAAACCCATTCAACTGGTCACCAGTTTTAGGATTGAAGAAAGTCAACAGCCCCCAAAGTTCGGATTATTCCAAAAGTTGAGAATACTGAAACAACATTCGTGGAAGTTGTGATTATTATTTCTAATTTTTCCTAAATTTTATATGTTTTTCTAAGCTATGCCCTTATGTTTGTCAAGTTTTTAAGGTGTTACCATGCTTTTTCAAAATTACATGATGTGTCCTCCAACTTGCGGTGTCTATATAATCGTACTCTTTGACGTTAACCCAACGTTAATAGTTATATTAACTGTTAATTACCCTAATTTGGAGAGACATTTCATGCCCAAATTGGTTAGAGTTTTATAAGGGGATTAACATTAAGCAATTTTTCCACATTTTCTCATCAACATTTTTTTCTTTTTTCTAAAAGCAACCATTGATATGGTCAAGCTCTCAATGCACTTTTTTCACATTAATTTCTTATTACTTCTCATTTTTTGTACAATTACTAACATTGAGTTAACATCATAGGGTACAATTGATTAAACACATGAAGTTGGAGGGCACAACTTGAAACTTTGAAAAAGCATGGACATATCTTAGGAACTCAACAAGACAACAACCTTAAGCGCATTACTTTGAAAAACCCAATTTTATTAATGCACCCAAAAAAAAAAAAAAAAAAAAAAATTTTATGGTCAAATTAATAACCGCGTCAAATGAATAACACTAAGGGAAACAAAGGGAGTAGCAAAGAGTTATCTACAACAATCTTACATATTATAAGAACGACAGTAGAAAGATTAGAAACCTTCTTGTATGTAAGTTGCTTTGGAGGTGAAAACATATTAGAGAGTAGTGTAGAAGCCTTCTAAAAAGGAGGTTAGATTATCTGGATGAATTAAGGAGATTCTAGAATTAGGAAAAAGAAGGCTATAAATAAGCACTCTCATCTAACCTTTCAGACACGGTCTCATACATTCCCATGTGTATTTTGCCATTTGATGACAGTCTATCTCAAAATTTGAATGGTAGCACTACAACAAGAACATTATCTCAATAAGTCGTGATTTTTCAGAAATCGAAATCAGACACTCATCAGTCTTGGCTTTGTTAATGATTTAGACTTCCATTAATGATTGATTATTATAAACCTCATGTTTGATCGCTTAAACTTTAAAGCATCATGATTACCCTCACCAGTAGTTGTCGTGAGTATTTCAGAAATTGAATCCAGACACTCATCGGTCTTGGCTTTGTTACTAATTTAGACTTCCATTAATAATCTATTATTATAATTCTCATGTTTGATCACTTAAACTTTTAAGCATCATGACCACTCTCACCATTAGGTACTATGATCGACAAGTGCACCAACAAAATCGGACATTTTAAAATGTTGATTTAACAAGAATAATATCATTCTTGAATGGGTCAAAATTGGTGACATTTTAGGCAATGAAATCAACCTAAATTTAATTTGAAATGAACAAAATTATAGTGTCTGTTCGTCAAATTTGAAAGAAATGGATTCATCATAACACTCCACTTGAAGAAGACAAATAGTGTTTATCATCCCAAAACTATTGTATTATAAGTGAAACCTCTTTTACAAATTTCTTTATTCATGTCATTAGTTATTTTTTAAATGACTTTGACATAATTACGATCCAGAAAGAGAAAAATAGAAAGTAATATTGAGAGAAACTGAGAAAGGATAAGATAAAATAACATTCATTCACTTTCATTTGCAATGTAGAAATTATTTTATTCAATTTTTAAAGTAGTTAAGTGAAACAATGTAATTGTTGTCTTTAATAGAAAATTGTACGACATTTATCAAAATTTAAATCAATATATATTCTTGGAAATATATCAATCTACCAATATGCTTAAAACCTTACTTAGAGTCTTCATCACCTCAAGGATCACATTCACACATCTTAAGCATAAGTTAGACAGTAGGAAACGTACCTCTATCAGACATGCGTACTCGAGTTTGAGTAACATAGTTTAAAACACCTCAATCAAAAACAAATACTACTGCAAGCGTGTATTCTACCACCAATACCATAGTTTTCATACTACAGACATCATCCTATTGTTTCAGCTAGCTCTTTGGACACAGAATGATAAATTGTGAATCTCAAGTATTTGAACCATACACAACACAACTTACACAAGCAATAAAAAAAACATACGAAGTATCTAATAGAAGCATTCACATAATTTTCAATACAAACATAGTGAATTCAGTCTCAATACAATGCTAAAGAAAGTAACTAACAGAGTAGAGTAGTAGAACGAAAGTTTTGCTAACACTAATACCTTAGTTAGATTATGATCACAATATTCACCATAAATGTGATGAACACAAGCGAATTCAGTGCACCTTCAATTCAAAATGAAAATAACTTAACAAACCAAACATGATCTAAACACCAAGAATTGGTATTAATCAACAACCAGTATTCTACAAGCACCAATTCAATTGATTTCCAGACATATATATCTTTTATAAAAGACTAAAACATTCAATACAAAACACAATTAGAAATGTAGAATTGATAGTACTGGTAAGATCAAACATTTTACCCATCTAAAGTGTTACCAAGTATGAAAGAGAAAAACTCTCGCACCGGTGAAAACTCGACCAATCCAATATCCATAGCATACCCACTAACCGGCAACTTCAAATCCCTCAACACACTAAACGTTTCCGCCATTCGATTCTTCGGCACCTCCTGCGCAACAGGGCAAACAGGCACCCACGAATCGACTCGATAATTATCCCCAATATCAACTCCCTCCTTCTTCAACAGATCACAAAGCTGAGAATGGAATTGGAGAAGAGACAATGTAGGGGTAGGAGCGAGAAAAAGGAGATTACCCTCATTAGGAAGAGACCCAATTGAGGAGAAATTCAGGTGTAAAGGCTCTTGTTTAGCAGCAAATGATTTGATTAAGGGTTCGAGCTTTGATGGGTCTAAAAATGGCGATGAAAATAGGGTGATGTGGGGTCGAGATTCGATTTCAATGAGCTGGGTACTGATTTGGCGACGAGCAAGAACATTCCAAGCTTTGAGAATTTGGTTTTCTAGGGCTGGATCGAAGTAAAGTTCGATTGAATACCCTTGTGACATTCTTGATGTTGCAATTTGGGATGAACAAAATTGGGGAAAATTGGGGAAAATTGAGGGTTTTTGTTTTTAATTCATAAGATTTGGGAGTAGTAGTGACTAGTGAGTAGTAGGAGAGAGGAAGGATTATTGTCGTCTTATACGAAGTAATTTGGTATGGAATTGTGTTTGGGAGACGATTCACGAAATGTAAGAGCAAAACCAACCAAATTGAGAACCTTTGTCTTGGTTGGGTTTGGTTAGAATCTAACAATTTTTTTGCTTCATATAATGTATATAATGTACTTGCTATTAGGGTAGTTGGATCTTTCCATTTGAGAAAATTCATTTTAGTTTAATTTAATTCAATGATTTAATTTAGTTCAATTAAAGTATTGAACTTTATTTAGTTTAGTTATGTTTAGTTTTAGTACTTCCTTTGTCTCTTTATTAAAGACTTATTTGGGTTTTTCACGAAAATTAAGAAAATTGGTAGAATTACATAAGTGCATGTGGGGTAAGAGAAAGATAGAGAGGAAAAAAAAAAAGTTGTTGGGAATAATTGAAGAGAGGGTGAGCAAAAGTATTGAAAATTGATGTAAAAAGTCATTATTAGTTAAACAAAAAAAAGTGATGACAACTCATCAAAAGTAGAGAATATTTTCAAATTGTACAACCTTAATAGAAATAGGTCTTTCATTTCATTTGTCAAAAAAGGAATACGAGTCTTTAATAAAAAGATGGAGGGAGTAATTTGATTTGAAAAAAATTTACAGGTCTCTCCATCTAAAAAAAAATATTTTATAAAAAAATTTAAATTCACCAAACATAAATTCAATAACTATATAAAATAAATGTAATAGCGCATTGGTAAAAATTATTTCAGTCAATAATTTTAAGGTGAAGTGAACAGGGCCTTTTCACCTCTCCTCTCCTCTTCTCTCTTCCTCTCTTCCTCTATTATAGGGTTTTTTCAAAATCTTGGCCATTTAGGGCCTGTTTACATTTACTGAACTGAGTTGAACTGAACTGAACTGAACTGATTGGAGCTGAACTGAACTGAACTGATTGGAACTGAACTAAACTGAACTGAACTGAATTGAGCTGAAATGAATATTTTATGTGAGAGGGAAATTAAGAGCTGAACTGAACTGAACTGATTGGAACTGAACTGAACTGAACTGAACTGATTAGAGCTGAACTGAACTGAACTGAAATTAAGTAAATGTGAACAGACCCTTAACCCTTTTCCCTTAATTTTATTTAGTTTTGCAATTTAGGTTTAAATAAATCTACACATGTAGTGTAGATATTCGTTCGTCTCCCTATGGAGAAGTCATCAGTTTTAGTTAGTTTAGTTTTTTTTTTTTTTTTTTTTTTTATTTATGTTTAGGGTTTGTTTGCGTGGTAGGGTTTACCAAAAAGGTAATCATCTTTTGCCCTATTGTAGGTTCTTTGGTAAAGATTTGTTTGGGATAGCAAGTTAGCAACGGTTGTCAAGTGTTAAGATGCGTTCAAGCAGATCATATGAAAATCATCCTTACGGCTATGACAAATCGTTAGATCGTCTCTCCGAAAAGGCTATATAATCCAGCGATCTTTTCAATGATCGTAGCTTTGATGAAGGAAACCCTAATTTGATTCAATTTTATGTATTTGTTAATTTAGATTTCATTAGCAGATGGAGGATGACTTTTCATTAATGAATTCATTGTCAATAAAATAATTATATTTTAGTTTAGTATTTAGTTCATCAAAAATCAAACCAGTGAAAAGAAAAGGGACTTTTTTTTATTTACATTCTTATCATTATTCTACTGTTTTAAAAACCTAACCCGAAATAAAATTGAACCGAATACATTTTAACGGTTATCAGCCCAATACATATACCCCTCATGATTGCTTTGAAAAGATTTGATATACTACTCATATCGATGCGTCATCCATTCAGGGAGCTTATATGCTAAGATACTACATAGTTAAGCGTGCTTGGGTGGGAGTAGTCTTGAGATGAATGACCTCCTGGGAAGTTTTCTCGCGGTATGCATGAGTGAGGACAAAATGCGCCGGAAGGACTTGTGTTTGTCTGTGAGGACAGTTGTTGGCCCTTGATGCGCATTTTGTGACAATAGGCCCTTCCCTAATTTGTTTGGGGTGTTACAAATGGTACTAGAGCAACCCTGTGAACATGTGCTGATCTTGGATAATTAATCCTATGTCAGTCGCCTAGTGGAGGAGAATTTTGGGGCTATTTGGCCAAACCAGACTAGATGTAACACTTTGGCTACCCAGTTGCCATTAGGCGTAATACTGGAGTCTCTAGCTTTCTAGGCGCAACGATAGTGTTGTCGTTCTCATGTGAGGGTGTATGTAATACCCCTCATGATTGCTTTAATATGGATTTGATATACTACTCATATCAACAAGATGTATCTTTCTTTTAGGGAGCTCATATGCTAAGTTGTTGGCCCTTGACGGGTTGAAGCGCATTTCGTGACAATAGGCCCCTTCCTAATTTGATTGGGGTCGGGGTGTTACATAGTATCCTAAAATTATTAATTAACTCATTATTCAATTGTTACAAATAATAATAATAAAAAAAATTCATTTTTAAAAGTTCAATACATATTGTTGGCTACATACCTAAAATAGCTATACCTATATGTATCGGCAGATAAAAGAAATGTGATAAATTTTTATTATTATAGATTGTTGTTAAATATATATACATGTATAAAATTAAACATTAAAACTTCAAGTTTATGAATATGGTGAACTCTTTTTAACAAAAAATTGTAGACATAAAATGTGCTATAAGAATAGCGGTTGGACTTAAATTATAATAAGCATAAGTTCATGTGTTCAAACATTAATGCTAACAATTCTTTATTACTGATAAATTCTACAAAAAATTACTAACACAAAATAACCAATCTAACATGAAGCTCTAATTTTTTTTTTCAATCTCTTTAGTCTGACATAGTAGCTCTAGCTTTGTTCAAATTTCCCTCTACGAAAATACTTAATAACAAACTTGAAGCGAAAAACTCAAGTCTTCTTTATGAATACTTAAACCGTAAAGATTTCTATATTATAATTGTAATAAAACAAAGATCGTCTTCATTAATCAATATTACATAATTGTTGTAATGGTTTTATATCATTGCTAAATGGTTTAAACTTAAAAATAACTATATTTCTAATTTTGCCATGTTCAAGATAATAGTTGTTAACATACACGAAAAAAAAGTTAGCATGAGTCTCGCTCTGGAGAATAGGTTTTCTATTTTGTAGAGGTCGGAGGGGGTTTTCTCTTGCGCGTTCAAGTTTGGCTACCCTATTCTAGTGGTCTGTTATGTTGCGTAATGGCGAATGATATCGTGGAGAAGTGGTCGAATCTGAAAATTACTGCTGAGGAGGATGAAATTGCGGAATTGGGGGTCTAATTCGGATTCCCAGGACAGCGATTGCCTTATCGGTGGTCGAAAAGCTTTTGACGGTGAGATCCTATAACTTTAATGCTATGCAACAAACCTTGAAACTGTAAGGAATATTTCAAGCATCATAACCCCAAGCTTGAACCCCACTGTGATCATACACTTAAGTATGGTGGCGTCCAAAGGGAAAGAAAAGAGAGCAAAATAGTCGCGAACAAGTTTTAGGAACTTGTAAACCGTTCACAGGGTGAAGGTTACACCCCTTAACGATCCATGAAATCGTCAACTCCATAAGGTCTTGAATCAAATAGGGTTCAGGTATGAGGGTACGAATCCAGTCTATAAAAGAAAGGACCCGCCCTATAAAATAGTCCTCTACTTTATTCTACTCGTATTCATGTGCGCATTTCGATTAGCATGCAATTAATAAGTTAACCCTAAACCTGTTTAATCTATGTTGGTTGAATATTAATGCACAAATATATCTATTATTGGCGATCACTTGAATATTAGCCTAAACCAAATTATTAATTATCTTATTAAACGTGATTTCAAATACAAATTTCCTTTAAACATGCATAAAAGGCGTGATCAAACAATAACAATAATATAAATATCAAGAAACGTAATAATAATCATAATCATAATAACCATATTAACGATAAAGCATAATAATAAAGCTTAAATATAATAGCAAGATCCTAGGCATGATACTAAAAAGATTAATAACAAATCCTAGCATGTCACTAAACATAAAAGATAAAAGCTTTAAGCCTAACATGGTACTAACATGCTATTAGAAAGCATAAAAGGCACCGTAAACATGATACTAGGAATATTAAAACAATACCTAAGCATGCTTTCTACATTGGAATTAAAAAGAAAGTAAACTAATTACTTACTTTGAAGCCTCGTACCTCTTTCTAATAACAAAATACATGCGTTAGTAAACTTCAATAAAAATAATAAAATCAAAGAATTAAATTAAATAATTAAAAGAAAGAGTTAAAAGTTTAGGCTGGATTTGGGACCAAACCCTCATAAATTATCAACCTTTCACGTCTAGGGCGAAGGCAACTTTGAACTTGGCTAGGTGTTTCACAATCTTGTGAGTGCGGAATTGTATTTGTAAAAAGCTAGTTTAGAAAGAAAGAGAAAGAAAGCATGTATTGCTAGAGAAAGAATACAAAATTAGGTGATTGTGAATTCATAAAAACGGAGGCTCAGGACCTATTTATAATAAAAATAGTCTGGAACAGCATAGAATTTGATAAGGAATAAAACTACAAGCTGTCGCTGCAAAACCACTATGTCGCTTAGCGACAGAGTCTGTCGCGTAAACCGCCCCCATCCCCATCCCTATCCCCGCGGTGGGTCCAATATTCATCCCCATCCCCGCCCCTGCGGTTACAACTCCAAAACCATCCCCGTCCCACCCCCACTTGGATATCCATCCCCACCTAATCCCTACCAAAGACCCGCCTAATCCCCACCCAATCTCCGTCTCTCAAATACACAATCCTACGTAATTAATACGGATTATAATAATAAAAAAAACATTATTAATATTACACACATTTTTTTATAATATAAGTGTAGTACAAAGTGTTTCGAGGTTTTTTGAGTCCCTTGGGAGAGTTACAACACTAAGACTGGATGCTCGCTTGGATACCTGTACCTGCAAAACAACGGAGCACCGAATGGTCGGTGGTCCACCTCCGAAGCTTAAGTTAGTCTAAATCCGAAGAATAAGGTGCGGAATGTAAAGGGTTATCTGCTCAGATTCCGAGCTCGGGTGTACTGTTCTCTTGAGAGTGACAGTTCTGACAATGATTAGTAATCACTGAATATTCCTCGTAAAGAGTGTCAAAAAGAACGTAGCCATAAATGCGGAGATCATCTCCTACTTATAGGCTTCTCGAAAAACGTGCACTCCCTAGGGTTTCGCGCCTAGGGAATATTTACGCAGCTTTTGCAGACCTCGGGATTTGGGCCTGAAAGCCGCCAATCCCAGGTCCTTTTATCTGTCTGCCACGTGTCGTTCCCTGAGAGGTCCAAGGTGGCGCCCCTTTCAGTGACACGTGGTGGACTCTGATTGGGCCAACTGGCCTAGGGTATTTTTACCCAAATCATTTGCCCCTCACAGGTGACACGTGCTTGCCACGTGTTACCTGTGACAGGTGTCAGCATCCGATTGGTCGGATTTTGAAAAGTTACTGTGGAGGGAAAATTTAGGGTTTTTAACCCCTCTATAAATAGAAAGTTTTCACCTCCGGATTTTTTACACCTTTGCGAATCTTTGGAGAATCTTGGACTTTTGACTTTAAGAATCTCAAAAATTCCCTAAGTGTTTCTTAGTTCTCAAGCATCCGACACTCGGCCCGCTGTCCGACCGTTCCCAGCCAACCAAGCGTCTCTCACCCTTCTTCTAAAGGTAACGCCTGTTTCTTCTTTTACTTTTCATTTTTTCTTTGTTTTCGAAAAAATGGTTTCCCAATCGCATGCGGCACAGTATAGGATAGTGATCAGCCGGTCACCGGGGACGGCTGAATCTAGAACTTGCAGTGCCGACTGCTTGGCCAGCGACTGTGCTTTGCGAACTTCTCCGAATCCGACTGGTTTCGCGTCTGTGTAGGACACGATGGCCAGGACAAAAAGAACAGCAAGAAAACCCAACTCCGATGGATCTTTTTTCCCGTCGGATGGTTCAACTCTTTATTCTGACGGCTCAATGAGGGTGCCTCGAAGTGAGGTGTCGAAACACCCTGATAGCCCTTCTTATCTTCCACCTACCCCCACCTATTACCATTCGCCCTCTTCAAGCGGTACTCCTAGTGATAGGATACTGAAGGAGGCAGATGAAACCTATGTAGCCGGGGCTTCTGAACAGGCGCCGGTAGAGAGTTTAAGGGAGGACCCTGCTGGCACCAGTCGGCAGTCCCTTAGCTCTGATGACAGTTCTGATGATGAGTCGGCCTCGTCATCTTCTTCAGATAATGCCTCTGCCTCTTCAGGGGAGGCAAGAGCAAGAATAGACACTGCCAGGGAGTCCCTGGCAGTTGAGAAGGGGGAATCCTAGGCCGAGCCGAGCGCTTCCAGGCGTTCGGAGAAAGCCCCTTACTATCATCATGTTCCGCAGGGCAGACAGAACACCATGGCAAACAACCTTGCAAGTTTTAGGCGCAAGGTTGTGCTGGGCCATGGCTTTACTTTGTGCGTCCCTAATAAGGACGACACCATTACTTGGCCGAGCATGGCCAGCTACCAGGACCGAGCATTCGGTTGTTATGAGGCGGCCTTCCAGGCTGGCTTGCGCTTCCCTCTCCATCCGGTTGTGTAGAGGATTTTGGATGGATACCAACTTGATATCTGGCAACTTGCACCCAATTCCTGGATAAACATTCTGGGGTACGTTGCCGCCTGCAAGATGCTGCAGGTGGAGGCGAGTTTTGAAGCTTTTGCCCACATGCATTATCTTAGCAGGGCGCCTGATAGGGGTGGCGAGGGCTGGTACACCTTGACTACTTGCAAGGGGTACATGATGGCTGTTGGCAAAGAAAACAAGTGGAAAGACTGGAGAACTAAGTTCTACATAGTCAAAACCGCCGACAGCCGCCTGAACCTAAAGTATAACAGGTGGAACAAGGATCCACCTCTCCTAGCAGGCAGGAGTGCATTGCCAAGCCTTCCTAGACGAGCAAAGGAGGAGATCATGGACGCGGGTTTGTTCACCGTGTCTGTGAAGACGAATGATGAAGGGGACAAGGAAGTCACCCCTCAAAGCTATCTCCCTTTGTACAAATGGTTTGAGGAAGGGACCTTCTTGGCCGCTTGTGGGCTAAGTACTGAGATGCCGAGAGGTAGTCGGCCGTCTGTTTAATATGCCCTTTTTATTTTGCTTGTCTTCACTGGTTAAATGGGACTAACACTTGATTCTTTTTTGCAGACAAAGCGATGGAAAAACTCTCGACCTCCAGGAAGCCGGCTGTATCTGCTGCCAGATACAGATCAAACGTCCTTAACAGGACGGAAGCCACCACAAGGGTGGAAGAGCAGCAACTAGCCGGTACCCCAGGGGTGAGATTTTATACTTAGCATTTATGTGATTAATGCTGATCTTTTGCCGAATGTTTACTGATCTTGTTTTCTCTTCAATGACACAGGATACCTCCTCCAAATCCCCGTCCAAACCATCCGACCCCAAGCTCCAAAAGACTAGGGCTGGTGATGTGAGCGCATCCGGCAAGGGCGGCCGGAAGCACATTGCTCATAAGCCAAAGAGGCCCTCAAACACCCCTGCTGGTGAGACGAGGTTTCTGGGGGAAAAGCCCCCCTCGTCCACCGGTCCGAAGAGGTTTCTGGGGGAAAATCCCCCCTCTTCATCCGACCCGAAGAGGTCTCTGGGGAAGAAGCCCGCCTCTTCATCCAGTACGAAGAGGCTTCTAGGGGAAGAGGAGGTGGATGAGGACGATGGTAAGGACCATTCGTCCCTCTTTTCTTTTCTCCAAGTTATCCATACTTGAATATTTTCTAACTTTTTCTTCTTGCAGTCCCCATACAGAGGCTGTAGGGAATATTTCAAGCATTATGATAACCCCAAACTTGAACCCCACTGTGATCATACACTTAAGTACAGTGGCGTTCCAAAGGGAAAGACAAATAGCAAAAAGAGTCGCCAACAAGTTTTAGGAACTTGTAAACCCAAAAGACAATCCAAAAGGACCATCAACTACTCCATAAGGTCTTGAACCAAACAGGGTCCGGGGATGAGGGTACGAATCCAATCTACAAAAGAAAGGACCCGCCCTATAAAATAGGCCTCTACTTTGTTCTGCTCGTATTCATGTGCGCTTTTCGAATAACATACAAACATTATATTAAACCTACCTTGTTTATCTATGTTGGTTGAAATTTAATGCACAAATAATACTATTATTGGCGATCACTTGAGTTAAAATCACATTAGCCTAAACCAAATTATTAATTATCTTATTAAACGTGATTCCAAGTACAAATTCCCTTTAAACCTGCATAAAAGGCGTGATCAAGCAATAACAATAAAATATATCAAGCAACATAATAATAAACAATAACATTAATAATGACAATAACATGATAAGGCATAATAAAGCTTAATAATAATAGCAAGATCCTAGGCATGATACTAACAAGATTAATAACAAATCCTAGCATGTTACTAAGTAATAAAGATCAAAGGTTTAATCCTAACATGGTACTAACATGATATTAGAAAGAGTAAAGGAATAAAAGGCACCCTAAACATGATTCTAGAAATTAAAGCATTAAATAACATCCTAACATGATACTAGAAAGCATTAAAAGCATCCTAACATGATACTAGGAATCATAATTAAACAATAATAAGCATGCAATCTACATTGAAAGAGAGTAATAAGATTACATACTTTGAAACCTCGTACCTCTTTCTAATAACAAAATACACAAGTTAGTAAACTTCAATGAAAATAAAAAAGAACAATTATTAAAGAATTAAATTAAAATTAAATTAAATAAAGTTTAGACTAGTTTTTGACCAAACCCTCAGAAATTATCAACCTTGCACGTCTAGGGCGAAGGCAACTTCGAACTTGGATAAGAGATTCAAGATCTTGTGAATGCGGAATTGTGTTTAAAAAAGCAAGTTTAGAAAGAGAGAGAGAGAAAGAATTAAGAATTAAGTAATTCTTGATGAGAGTTGATGAAAGTTTATTAGAGAATTGGGAGAATTGATGATGAAAGTTGATTATTAGATCATAGATGAGAATTGATGATTGAAAAAGGGGAGATAAGACCTTTATTTATAAGAAAAAAGAGAAGGTCGAAGAATAAGAACAGAAATCCAAATTCAAATCGAAATAAAACTCGTAGACAGCAGTTTTTACGAATTTTGTTTTTATCATATCTTTTGATCCAAAAGTCCAAATAAGTCATATAATATGACGTTGGAAATCTCTTGAAGTCTACTTTCTAATGCAATTAGAATCAGTTTAAAATCTTTTGTAGATAAAAAGATATGGACGAAATAGTAGGACGGTGTCAGTTTTGGATAGAGTTTCGTATATCTTTAATATCTTTTTCGTTATAGCTCGGATTTATTATTATAATATATCATTGGAAAGATAATTTCAAGATATATCCAACCATATAAAATTTGGATAAAAAATATGAGGCACGAAAATAATATCTGACTATCTTTGAGCATCTTTAAATTCGAATAGAATTAGGAAAGTTTTAAAAAAGAAAAGTTTATATTCAAATCAAATTCTATGATCTTATCTTTTCAAAAAGGATAATTAAGATATTTTAGAAACTTATAAAAGATTCTAATCAATCCTAATTAGTTAAGGAATAGGATTTAACCTTTGGACCCTCCTCATGATCATTGGGTCGTAGGTAAAATCCGGTTTGGGCCCAGTTTAGTATTTTGGCCATAACTTCCTAATTATTCATCGGAATTGGGCTTATAATATATCGTTGAAAAGGTCTTTTAAAGCCCCATCCAACTACACCATTATTGGACCCTTATCATGGACCAAAATAAACTGAATTGGACGTTTTCATAAAATAGAAATGGTTTTCGAAAACAGAAAGAAGGATTTTAATAAAAACTAACCGCAACACTTGACTTTTCACACTTTCACCTCATTCGATTATGTTTTGGCATGAAAGTTATTCATAACTGGGTTTGGTTTTGGGGAGACACAAATGGGTGTCTACAGAGGCCGACTGTAGTTCAAATGGCCAGGTCCATGCTGAGGGCGATTGATCCGGATGATAAAGCATCCGTCAGAGGAGTCGGCACCCTAGACCTTGATGGTATTCTAGGAAACCTTTGTGAGGTATAGAATTAACCTTGCCTTAACATTCGTTTTTTTTTCTTTTTTTTTTTTCTTTTTTTTTTGTCCGCCTGGTTCTTAACCATCCGGCTTCTTTTTGCAGGCCATGCTGCGCATCCAAGGGCTCAACAGACCCCTTAAGGAAAAGAGCAAAGAGGTAAAAGCTGCTAAGGCTCAGGCCGAGTCCGCCTTGGATAGGGCTCAATTTGATATTGCTCAGAATGAATTTCTGACGCTTGATATGATGTATTCGCAGTCGGAGGCCAATCTGCAGGTGAAGAAGGATCTGGACTCGGCCCGCCTTCAAATCTCCAACCTCAAGAAGGAGATCAAGGCCCTTAAGGCAGAGCTCGAGCCCCTTCAGGATGCCAAGGATAAGGCCGAGAGGGCCCAGAACAGGGTGAGCCGCCTGCAGCATAAGCTCACCAACCAGGAGCATCAGTTGAAGGCCAAGTTCGAGTCCCGGCCCGAGCAAGAGAGAGCTGAACTGGTCAAACAAATGATCAGGGACAATGAGGCCATCATGCGGGACACTTGGGCGGCTGTTCAGCCAGACTCGGACTACCAAATTTGGAAGTCCAAGTTTGACGAGCTCAGCAAAGCTCTCGACGATTGCCTCCTTGAGGAGATGGAAGAGGCTTCCAAGGCTGATGCTGAGGCCGAGGCTGCCGAAGGCTCTGGGTCCGACTCTTCTGAGGAGTCGTCCTCTGGGGAGGAGGAGGAAGATCAGGTGGAGGAGCAGGAGAAAAATGATGAAGAGCAGCCAAAGGGCAACAGTCCAGCTGCCAATGAAGAGGCTTTCCCCTGATCACTTAAGCTTTTTATTATTTTTTTTCCTTCGGCCGAATGGCCAAGTACTTGCTTTTCCGGCATGTGTGCCGAGTATTGGTGTATCTTTACCGACCGAGGGGTCGGGTAATTTGACAATTTCCCTGGCTTTGCCAGATAACAATTTAACCAATCGTCTGGTGGCGATTGGTCATTTTTAATTTGAATCATTCGTCCATTTGGCTGAAGTTTTTCATATTTTGTCTTTGAATTGTTTGAAAATATTTGCATGTTTTTTGGCTAAGTATTATAACCTGTATACCATGCGAATGTTCTTGCCCCTGGACGGATGTCGAGTGGTTTCGGTTTATGGGATTGATTGACTTGGAAATTATTGATACTTAGAAGAGTATTCATGGTTTCTAAGTCAATCAATCACTATGGTGATTGCCCCAAACCACGCGGCAGACGTCCATCCATATTTTGGCGAAGATAAGTGTTCATTCGGCCATTGGCTCGAACAAACTCGAATTTCCAACTTAGCTGTTTTGCTAAGGAAAGATCTCCGCCTGTTCTGCTCCTAAGGCAAAAACAGGCGCATCCGGCCATTAGCCTCATTGAGATTAAAGTGTTAAGTCTGGGACTTAACTAATTTTCGTAAAAGTAACTCATCCGCCTGTCTTTCCCCATAGGTAAGGATCAGGCGTCATCCGGCCAATGGCCTTAAATAATTGATAAGTAACTTAACATATATTTTTTTATAAAGTTATTCCGCCTGTTTTGCCCTTAGGCTAAAACGGACGCATCCGGCTTTATGCATGCCTCGGTTAGCCTCTACTTATGAAATAGTGACCATTTCCGAACTGTGCTAGAACAGATGGAAAACTTGGCCTTTTAGATTTCACTTTCGATTGAAAACAAACGACTGCGAGTGCTGCCTTAGCATTCGGTTGGGCCGCTTGTATTTTCGTAGAGCAATGTGCCACCCAAATGGGAGATGCTTCTCCTCGACGAATTCACCCGAATGGGCGTCGCCGGTTATCAGACTCATGTTGGAGCAGACGATCATACTCATGTTGGAGCAGACTGTGACCATTCGGTCTCTTTTTGTTTTTATCTGGCCTTGGGCCTCATAATTGATTAAGGGTTGGTATAAACTTAATAAAGTTTCGTAGGAACGACAGTTTAGAACAGTCGGCTCCTTCAAAGGGTTTTGAGGCGTCTGTTGTTGGGACAGACGTCCTTCATAGGGGCCGTCTGTAGCTGGTACAGACGGTACTTAAAAAATTAAGATAGTAGAACAAATTGGAACATGGAAGCATATTCTCATTAACGGAACTTTGGGATAACAAAATTGAAGTATTTACATTCATACTTAGAAGTAGTATTTTTTCAAGTTGTCTACATTCCAAGTTCTAGGCAGCTGCCTGCCGTCTGGTTCTTCCAGGCGGTAGGTGTCGTCTCTTACTTCCTCAAAGATTCGGTAGGGGCCTTCCCAGTTTGGGGTGAGCTTACCCTGCTCATTCGCCCTACCGACTGCTTCCATTTTTCGTAGCACAAAGTCCTCCACTTTGAGAGGACGCTTGTGTACTCTTTTGTTGTAAGCCCGAGTCATTCTCAGACGGTATATCTCATGGCGCAAGGCAGCATTGCCCCTGCGCTCTGGTAGTGAGTCCAATGCTAGACGCATGGCCTCCCAATTCGCCTCCTCATCATACAACATGATTCGAAGGGTCGGCTCATAGTGTTCAATGGGCAAGACAGCTTCTGCACCATACACCATAAGGAATGGGGTCTCTCCAGTTGCCCCTTTAGCAGTCGTCCTGATGGACCAAAGGACGTGTGGTAATTCATCCGCCCAAAGGCCACCAGCCCGTTCAATTTTCTTCTTAATCCCGTCTGAGATTAACTTGTTAAAGGCCTCGACCTGGCTGTTTGCTTGAGGTCGGCCGACTGATGCAAAAAAACTAGAGATCCCTTGGTCTCCCAGCCAAGTCTTGAGTTGATGCGTTTCAAACTGAGGACCATTGTCAAAAACCATAGACATGGGCACCCCGAAACGAGTGATTATGTTTCTCCAGATGAAGGAAATAACATCTTTGGTCTTAATGTTTTTGACTGCCTCCGCCTCTACCCATTTAGTAAAGTAATCCACAACCACCAATATGTAGCGCTTGCCGCCTGGTGCGGCTGTATATGGCCCCAAAATGTCCATGCCCCATTTGGCGAAGGGTATTGGGCTGTGGATGGCCGTCAGGTCTGTAGCCGCACGATGGATGAGCTTGCCAAATTTTTGACATTTGTCACATTTTCTCACCAATTCCATTGCATCCGATTCCAGTGCAGGCCAGAAATAAAGCCGCCTGGCTTTGGCAGCAAGAGATCTGCCCCCTATGTGGGAGACGCAGAATCCCGCATGCAACTCTTCGAGGACTTCCTTACCCTTTTCGGGGGTAACACACTTCAACAGAGGTTTCAGAAACCCAGCCCTGAAGAGTTCCCCTTGTCGCAACTCGAAGTTAGCCGCTCGTTTTTTCAAAACAGCCGCCTCCTGCGGTGAGTCAGGGAGCGTGCCGTCTGTAAGGTAAGCCCGAATGCTGTCCATCCAGGTTGAGCTTCGGTCAAGAACTCCAATGGGGTCTTCCTCAGAGATACTCCTTTTTTCCATGACCTCCCAGAAGACTGACCGAGGCGTTTCACAAGAGGCGGATGATGCCAGCTTGGACAAAGCATCCGCCTGATTGTTTGAAGACCTGGGCACTTGACTTAGTGAAAATTCTTCGAGTGTCCCAACTTCAGCCTTGACCGCCTGCAGGTATTTTACCATGGCCGGATGAGTGGCCTCGTACGTTCCATTGACTTGGAGTACGACCAATTGTGAGTCTGAGCAGGCGTCAATTTTCTTTGCCCATGCTGCCTTACTGTACCGAATGCCAGCAAGCAGGGCTTCATATTCGGCCTCGTTATTGGAGACCTGGAACTTGAACCGTAGTGCATATTCAAATTTGTCCCCCTCAGGAGACTGACAGATAATCCCTGCACCACAGCCAATCGTAGTAGAGCTCCCGTCTACATACACTTTCCAAACCTGACTAGTATCATCCGGAACAACCGGTCTTATCATTTCCACAATAAAGTCGGCGAATGCTTGCCCCTTTATTGCTTTCCTAGGTTCGTAAGTGATTTCCAATCCTTGCATTTCAATCACCCATCTGAGCATTCGTCCAGAAGACTCCAAGGTTGTCAGAGGTCGTTTAATCGGCTGGTCAGTGTAGACCACTACCGCATGTGCCAAGAAGTAAGGTTTCAATTTCTTGATGGCCATGTAGAGGGCGAGACCAAACTTTTCAACCATGGGATACCGAAGCTCGGCGTTCCTGAGAACATGGCTGATGGAATAGACCGGGAGCTGAGTGCCGTCTCTTTCAGCTAAGAGGACAGCGCCGAGGGCATGATCGGAGACGGCCAGATACATGAAGAGCGTCTCTTTGGGCAAAGGGCTAACAAGCTTCGGCAAAGAGTGCAAATGAGTTTTTAACTTTTGAAAGGCCGCCTGTGCATCATCTCCCCATTCAAAATTAGTCTTCTTCCTGATTGCCTGGAAAAAGTAGAGACACTTATCGCCTGACCGACTGAGGAATCTCCCCAGGGCCGCCAGACAACCTGTAAGCTTTTGAACCTCTTTCACAGTTCGGGGCGACTGCATGTCGATGACCGCCTGTATTTTCTCAGGATTGGCCTCTATTCCCCTTTGATCAATCAGGAATCCGAGAAACTTCCCAAACTCAACACCAAAGACACACTTTTTTGGATTTAGCATGACCTTGTGCCGCCTGAGTGTGGCGAATGTTTCTCGGAGATCAGCAAGATGATCCGCTTGTTGTTTGGATTTGACTATCATGTCATCAATGTATGCCTCTACATTCCTTCCAATCTGATTAATGAAGACTGTGTTAATCATTCTTTGGAAAGTTGCAGGCGCATTCTACAAACCAAACGGCATCACAGTATAACAGAACAACCCCTGATCAGTGACGAATGCCGTCTTTTCTTGATCTTTCTTCCACAGGGGAATCTGATGGAAACCTGAATAGGCGTCCATAAAACTCATCAAGGCATGACCGGCTGTTGAATCAACCAAGCTGTCGATCTTAGGCAATGGATAACTGTCCTTCGGACATGCCTTGTTCAGGTCGGTGTAGTCAACACACATCCGCCAAGTCCCGTTCGGCTTTTTAACTAACACAACGTTAGCTACCCAGTCAGAAAAGTTACATGGCCGAATGAACTTGGCGTCCAGCAGCTTTATAACTTCAGCTGCTGCCGCTTGACTTCTTTCTTCGCCGTGATTTCTTTTCTTTTGCCGAATGGGCTTCTTTTTAGGATCAACGGCGAGTTTGTGGACAGCGAGATCCGGACTTATGCCATGCATCTCTTCCACTTCAAAGGCAAAGATGTCTTTGAATTCTTTCAGAAGTTGGTGCAGACTGTCACCTAGCTTAGAAAATGCAACCATCCCCACCTTAACAGTCCGCTCTGGCCGAGTGTCGTCCAGAGGGATATCAATGTGTTCACCAGTCGGCTGGGGACGTAGATCATCCGACCGTTCCCCGGTCAGTGATTGCTATTTTTTCTCTTTTTTGACCACCACCGGTTAATCAATTTTTTTTTCTCAGCTGGTGGGGCCGCTTGGTCTTCCTTGTCATCATCAAGGTCGACTGTTTGTTTGCCACAGACGGCTGTTGCGGCCGCGGGCTTGACATTCGAGAGATAGCACTCCCGAGCTGTCTTTTGGTCTCCATTGAGGGAGCCGACTGTGCCATCTTCCCTCTCATACTTAACGAGCATGAGGGCAGGAATGATGACGGCCTTGCACTCGTTAAGAGTGGGTCGACCAAAGATGAGGTTGTAGGCAGTAAGCTCTTCAACCACGAGGAAACGGATGGTCAATGCCGGTCGTTTCCCTTTTGCCCCAGCCGGATGGGCAAATCTATCCGTCCAACTGGGTGCACGAGTCCTCCCCCAAACCCTACAAGGGTGTGAGAGACCTCCATCATGCTGTCTGGCTTGTACTTGAGATTGGACAAGCATTTGAGGCTGATGAGGTCAGAGGAACTGCTTGTGTCGATCAAGATTCGACCAACCAATTGGTTGGCCACTTTGCACTTAATGACAACAGGGTCATCATGCGGCCGACGGACTTTGCCTTTGTCCTTTTCGGTGATGATGACCTCGGGGAAGGCGGATGTGCTTGCCGCCTCTCCCTCTTCAACAGAATGGATCATCTTTTTCAGATGATCCTTGGTGCCCCGAATAGTCGGGCCACCCCCGGCGAATCCGCCTGCTATGGTATATACCGGATCTTCATCGGTGTCGGTACTAACAGTCGGCTGGGGAGCCTTCTTTTTGGGCTGCCCCTGATTCGCCTTTGAAGTCACTTTGGACTTCACATAGGACTTTAGCTGTCCTTTGTCGGCCAGACGGTCAAGCTCTCGTTTGAGACTGAAACAGTCGTTGGTGTCATGACCGACATCTTCATGGAAATGGCAATGTTTATTTTTGTTGCGATTTTCAATGGAACCTCTCATTGGAGTCGGCTTCTCAAGAGTCAACCGATCCTTTATTTCCATCAAGGTGGAGCAGCAGTCTTTGTGGAATTCGTACCTTGGGACGTACGGTTTCCACTCTTTCTTCTTTTTCTGGGCCGGCTGATCAGAGTTATCAACGGCCCAGACTTGCTTTTTCTTTTTGCTCTCTAGCCGGCTGAGCAGGCCGACTCTCCTTCTGTCGGTCGGTCCTCTTAGAGTCCGACTGTCTGTTGGAGGAGCAGAGCTCGGTCGCCTGTATATAGGCTTCCGCCTCTCGCAGCGCTCCCTGCAGAGTGAAGATTTGCTTTCGGACAAGTTCATACTTAAATGTAGAACCGTCCTTTAGACCTTTGAAAAAGTCGGTAAAGGCGACCTCGTCAGATAGCCCATGGATCTGGATTCGTACCAGATTGAACTGCCTGACGTAGGAACGCAAGCCTTCTCTATCTCCCTGCTGTACATTGCCAAGATCAAGGCTTGTCTTCTTGGCAGGGATGTTCATAGAGAAGTTGGAGGCAAACAAGAACGCAAGCGTCTTGAAGCTGTTAATGCAACCAGCCGGCAAGTTGCCGAACCACTGTTGGGCTATGCCCTTCAGCGTGGCTGGAAAGCAGCGACACCATGCGGCATCATCCAGCCCCTGTAAATACATGAGGTGGGTGTATGCTAGCAGGTGATCTTCTGGGTTGGTGGTCCCATCATAGGCTCCTACCAACACATTTTTAACCTTGGCCGGCTGTTCGGCGTCGGTTATTTCCTTAGAGAAAGCAGAGGGTTGATCTACAAGGTGCTGCAGCCTAAGCTGCCAGTCCATGGGCTGATAGCCGCATGCCGCCTGTCCTCCAAGGAAGACAGGCTGGATGTAAGGTTGAGCGGGTGTTTGGTACAACGGTTGAGCCATGTACTGAGCCTGCTGGATGACATGAGGTCCAGCTTGAACCCTGGGGCTGCTTACTGGAGTCTCATGCGCAGATTGTGAATACCTCAACGAGGTATGCTGGAAGCTGTCATGGTAAGTCGACGTTGAGGCCGACTTTGAAAGCTCATTCCTCCTCTGCTCGATGTAATGTCGAGCATCAGAGAATGTTTTCTTGTTACCATCCGGCTGGACATGCCGAATGGCTTTCCTTGTAACCGTTTCTGGGAAACGGAGTCTGGAGAGATCAAACTGAGGCCGAGCCGTTTCCTTGGGATGAGGAGTCGGCTGTCGGTCCCTGACCGATTTGTTCTTGCCCATTTGGGCTGACTTCTTGGCCGACTGTTCCTTGGCAGGAGTAGCCGACTTCTTATTGGTGAGTTGTTTAATCTCACCACGGAGAGTGCTCACAAGCTTCATGAGCTCATCTCTAGAAACTGGATCTGACCCTTCCGCGTGGGTAGAATCAGACGGCTTCTTCGAATGTCCGGCTGATTTGCCCGGAACATTCTGAGAGTGAGGGCGCTCCCGCTTTTCCTTGCTGCGGACGCGCCTGGAGATGAGAGACCCATCTCTAGCAGTATAGGTTTCGACGTCACCGTCGTCACCTGAATCATGGTCCGTCTGGACCAAGACTTCGTCCAGGGACCGATTGGTCTCTGGTTGTTGATTAGTCTCCAGTGGCCGATTGGTTTCTGGAGGCCGATTAGTTACAGAAATTGGTACAGTTTCCAAAGAGGCCATCTTAGAGGTACTCTCCCCACAAACGACGCCAAATGTTTCGGGGTTTTTTGAGTCCCTTGGGAGAGTTACAACACTAAGACTGGATGCTCGCTTGGATACCTGTACTTGCAAAACAACGGAGCACCGAATGGTCGGTGGTCCGCCTCCGAAGCTTAAGTTAGTCTAAGTCCGAAGAATAAGGTGCGGAATGTAAAGGGTTATCTGCTCAGATTCCGAGCTCGGGTGTACTGTTCTCTTGAGAGTGACAGTTCTGACAATGATTAGTAATCACTGAATATTCCTCGTAAAGAGTGTCAAAAAAAACGTAGCGATAAATGCGGAGATCATCTCCTACTTATAGGCTTCTCGAAAAACGTGCACTCCCTAGGGTTTCGTGCCCTAGGAAATATTTACGCAGCTTTTGCAGACCTCGGGATTTGGGCCTGAAAGCCGCCAATCCCAGGTCCTTTTATCTGTCTGCCACGTGTCGTTCCCTGAGAGGTCCAAGGTGGCGCCCCTTTCAGTGACACGTGGCGGACTCTGATTGGGCCAACTGGCCTAGGGTATTTTTACCCAAATCACAAAGTATTATAATTCATATTTTATTTCACGTAATTATTTTATAAAATAGTATTAAAGTATACAATTTTACTTTAAAATATATATAGATGTGGGTATGAGGTGGGGATGGGGTGGGTACGAAGTGGGGCGGGTGGGGCGAGGCGGGGCGGGTACAACTTAAAATACACCCTCACTCCATCACCCATGGCGGGTATGGTTTTCATCCCCATCCCCGCCCCACCACTCGCCAAATCGGGACTCATCCCCATCCCACTAGGGCGGGTCTCTTACTTGACCCGCCCCAGTGACATCTCTAGGTGGAGGTGCTGGTGGGGGAAGGAGAAAGAGCTAATGTTTTGTGTTTTCTTTTTTTATTTAATTTTTAATTTTTTTTATTTTTCTTTTTAATTTTTTTTTCTAGACCAATAAAAATATGACATGTAATTAAAATCAATTTTTTTTAAAAACCTGCTTATCAGGTTACCGGTCATCCGGGTCTACTAGTGGCAAACTGACCCCATAGTTAGGGTTATTAAAAAATAAACCTTAGTTGGAGTTATTAGAAGTAAATCGCTCTTGGTTGGGATTATTAAAGTGTATTTTTTCCTTATTATTATTATTATTAAATTATTATTATTACTATTATTATCATTATTATCATTATTATTATTATTATTAAATATTAATAATAATTATTATTATTAATAAATATTAATTATAATTATTATTATTAATAAATATGAATAATAATAATTATTATTATTAAATATTAATTATTATTATTATAATTATTAAATATTAACTACTTATTATTACTATTGTTAACTATTAATTATTATTATTATCCCAAATCAAGCAACTTAAAATGTTATTTTCTTTTATCTTTTATGACTACATATAAATTTTTTTATATATTCAAAATTTCTTCTATTTTGAACCTTGATGGCATATTTATTTTTATTTTTTTTTATTTCACATTTGATAATTTTTCATTTACCAAATATGTTAAGTTGAAAGCTATATATTTATATTATATTTATTATAGATAATCATTATACAATGAAAAGTAACTATTTATATAGGAATTTATATAAAAATATGGTTAGATATATAAGTGGGAAAATATATTATTTTACAATATTTTTCCTGAATTTTGGTAGAAAATATTTTGCATGCATTCTCTATGTATTTTTTATAAGTTTTTTTTAAATATATATTAATGACACACCAGAAATTGACAGGTGTCATTGAGGGTGTATCTTTTAGTATATAGTTATCTACTTTTTCTAAATATTTTTAGATCTAATTCTAACAGGTTGTTTAGTCGATTAATATATTAGAAAATGATATCCAAGACTTGTGATCAAATTTCGTTCACACCAATGCTCTTGTGCATCCTTACGCATAAACGAAAAAAGAAATTTTTGTATGAAGTCATATCTGGTACACCAATTCTAACAGGTTGTTTAGTCGATTAATATATTATTGTGTTTTTGTTCCTAATTTTGAATGAATATTGTTTGCTGACATCTATCTCCTCACTATGCCACAATTAACAAACGTATCTAGTTTTTCCTTTTAAAACCACCTTATAATTCTCTTTGATTCCATAACTGTCAGAATAGTTAGTTCTAGAGTTTACTCTCAAAGTCTCAATAAACATGCCAAAATTTCATGGAACAACTAACAGTAATGATTAATGAAAGGCAAAATCAGCATATTGAGCTAAACATTTATTTTTCCAAGTACATATACAAATCAAATACTGGCATTTTGTTATTTCAAGTCATTCTCCTATCCCATTCTGTTTGACATAGCAAGATGTTGTTCCTCCATCGATGCTGCCTCTTGTCCCTCAGTATCATACTGACAGACGTCCACTGTCGGACCTAAGCTTACACTTCATGCTTTACAAGGACAAGAACTTGGTCCACTCCATACAATTACCACCTTCAATCGCCACTTCAATAACTGTTTCTATGGTTGCAAACCATGTATCATATTGAAGGTGTTGAGACTTGGAGAGTATATTTACAATGCTTAATTCTAACAAATGATATTGCTTTCCAGTTAATACACATGTTCACATCAGAATGTAAGCATCGCAAATGGCAACAAGAGTAAAGCAAACAGATAATAATCCAACTAACTAGACTCGAAGAATATCACTGATGACATACTCACAAAGTCACAAGCCAAATATTATATCAGTGCAGTCTAAACTCGAGTCCTCAAATCACAAGTAAATTCAAGAAAATAAAAGAAAGAGCTCAACATATCTCTGGAAAGTTCACATTATCAATCAACACTCCTGAATGCCACACTATTTTCCAATATGCATTCCATTGGTCAGTTCTTACCTCGAAGTACGAGAACTTGTTATACTCCATTTCATCTGCAACAAAATACTGACTAATATGATTGCAAACTGTATTGTATTTGGGTGTTGAGAGTTGATTCATGATGCCAGAGCTTAACATGTGCTAGTTTTTCCTGCAAAAATACACCTTCACTATTATCATCCTAAAAAAGGGTGCACCATGAATCAACTACTGAAATGTCATTATAATTCTATGAACTATATGCATATGAGTTGTGATCACATTTAAGTACAAAATTTATGCTCTTCATAGAGAAACAAAGTGATCCCTACATGTGCCAATATTCTTTTCGAATGAGATAGAGTGCAAGCGCACCACAATTCTGTATAACTAATTAACTACAGCCTCATAAAGTTACTTAGACCTATGCATGAATGTTGTATTACATGACCGAAATAGTATATGGGCAAGACACGGCAATGAAACTATGTAACAATATCTTTGACCTAAAGTCCAAGGGGGCATTTGGTATCACAAGTTGGTATTGGTTTTAAAGTTGAAAATGAAACCATGATGGCATAGGCCTAGATTTGGAGCTTGATTTTTAATATCATGTGTTTGTTTTGTTAAGGAATGACTATATTTCTTTCATTTGAAACCTGAAGATTTGGTATAAGCCATATCTGATTGCCTGGTGCGTTGGAAGAATCGGTTTAAGATTGCACATATATTTGTACAAGCACTAATTTTGAGTTTTATTTACTCCATTTTAAATCTATACCTTATTTGCATGAACCAAAAGAAGAGAAAGAAAAAAGAGACATTTGGTTATGATTTTCCCTATAAAATATAATTTATCCCAAGTAGATTGTGGTTCCAAGTATTGTGGGTCGAATTCAAATGTAGTCAGAGTTAAGCTCTACTGAACTGGGTAGGTATACTACAGAAATAAAGATTATGGTTCAAAGTATTACTCATAATGGAGTATGAAATGTCCAATTGCAAAGTGTAGATAACTATACTATACCATGATTCTTATTGAGTCAACACAGTGCACAACTAAAGATCAATAAGTTAAATCAACAAAGTTCATATTTAGTAATTGCCTAGAGTCAGAAAGAGTTCTATGGACATCATTTCTATGAGCTTCAGAAGACACAGAAGCATAAAAATTTCTTAATATTACCAAAATAGCAAATGTACACTATAATAGAAACTGAAAAGTACAAGCAGCATATGGACGAGTACATACCTGACAACTCCCCAACAGTGTAAGGTAAAGTTAGACTTGGAACAAAACTCGAAATGTAGCCAGTCCAGGAAAATAAACTCTCCGACATTTCAAATTTTACAAGTCTCGTGTACTTCATTGGTTTTGAACATGGGTCAACAAGTCCAAGAACTGCATAATCTTGTAGGATGAAAAACTTGCCGGTGTTTGTGAATCCAACCAAGTCTTTGCATGAAGTTAAATTCAAGCTTCTAAAGATACGAATAGTTTCCACCTTTCCTGGACACCTCAAAATCCCTATAAAAACATCATCACGGAAGTTGTCTCCGAACTTAGACAAGAACCCACCCATGTTACATATAAAGCGATCGCCAGCCAACTCAGTAGAACGCAAATCCAAATCAACATTGGCATCGAACACTTGGGAGCCTAAATCAAAGGCAACAATTTTTCTACCCAGACCATTTGTTTTAGATACAATCCAATACAGACTCTCATTAACCAGAACTCCTCGACTGGAGAGGAATGTGTAGGGCAAGTCACGTTGAGTATTAGTATGGTGATCATAAAATGGAAAAGTCCCAACAGTTGGAGACCTCAATGAAAAGATATCTTGATAAAGGTCATCAGCAACTCTTGTCCATTTGTTAGATTTCAAAGAGAAGACATGTACCCTGATATCCAAGGTAGCAGGCAATTCAAGTATTCTAGTAACCTTATAATCATCAACACTGGAGACATACCCGAATCCCCAAGTAACCCGAAAAGGACAAGAAGAACTGATTGACAGCTCGTGATCTGAGTATTTTCGGAATACCCCAGTGATGGGGTTCCATAGAACGAAGAAATAACCAGATGAAGAAGCTAAGCAGATCAATCCATTACAGGATCCTATCAGAACAAGCTTCTCATCTAGAACAAGTTGAAAATTATTCCTTAATTTGAATAAATTCTTTTTGACATCATATGTTGGATCCTCATCATCATGATACAACAGGTAATAATTATTCTCATTTTGAATAAACAGGTATTCAGTGTGGGAAGTGGGCTTAGAAAATGAAGATAATCTAGAATAGATTTGAGCAAATTGATAAGAAGAGAGAATAGAATACCATTGTTTGGATACACATTTGAATTGAAGAAGTGGTTTGATTGGCAGCCTTGTTAAGATTTGGTGAACGATCACATCATGAGGGAGATGACAGAGAACTTCTTTCACCTCAGCAGTATCTTCTTCCATTCTCAAATCTCGACTTTTCTCTTTCCTCTCAGCTCCCATTCTTATTCTTAGAAAAATGAAGCACTCCATTTTCTAAGCAGTGAATAGCTGGTTATTCTTCAACTACACCCTAATAAATTATGTAAGATGATTATAATATGCATACAATAATACAAAATTAAAAAGCTAAAGCTGTAGATGGTTTGAAAAAAGTAATCACCTACTTCAGAGTTATTAATTTTATAATGATTAATTTTTTGCAAGTGTCAGATTGGTCCATGCTGCCCTCAAAATTGAGTAATGAGAAAATTTTTAAAATTCAACTTGGTGTATAGCACTATAGCAGGTTAGTACCAGCTGTTGAGTTGGCAAAAAACGGCAATTAGCGTTAAATGGCAGACTTACTATAATTTACTATCTTAAGTCATGAGATTTTATATTTGTACCCAAAAGTTTTGTAACAACTTACCTTAAAGCCATTATAAATCACCGCATTTAATTAGAAACATTGAGATTATTCGATACCTTGATAGATCTTGCTAAAAAAAATTGTCCTAGTGTTATCTTGACAATTTGATTTCTCAAGCAATATTTATGTAATGATTTGATCAAAAAGAAGATCTAGCCATAAGAAAAGGTATTGTTCTTGAAAAGTGGTCTTTCCAGGTCCAATAATGGGTTATCTTCATAAACAAGTACATTGATACTGTAGGGTTTTAGGTACTCTAAGTGGAATTTCATGAATCTCATTCATACGCACCTAAACAGGATCTCATGCATATACAATTAAGGATCACATATATATAATAGTTTAGAATTAACCTTTGATGCGTGAATTCCCAAGCTTTCTTCTACCTTCTTGCGGAGATTAGAGCCCTAATTGTTGCTCCTCTAATATTGGTCCACAAGTGTAGATCGAACCTCCACCAATGCTAGTTGGACGGGAGAGATTAATCTCCTCTTCTATGGAGAACTTCTAACCGGATGTAGAGAGAGGAAAGGGAAAAATATTACGTTGTTTCTTTTTGAAAGATGAACATCTGTATATATTTTTTTCCCCAAGCCCTTTATTATATATAATCATATTATCTAATTAGGGCAAGACTTATTCCTATCTTACTCCTTATGGCCAGTCATTCACTAAGCCCAACTTTTGGACTCGGTATTCTCGTTCGACCTAACACTGTAACGTGTGACCTCATAGGATCCGTTTAGTTGGCATTGGTTTAACCCAATGATCAATATTGGTCTCTAGCAAGACGTAAAGATGACCCAACTAAACGAACTTATTATCTCCATAATACGATCCATATTATATTAGTAATTGCACGAGAGTCAGATACTTCATGTATTAAGTTAGTTCAAATCATATATGGTCTTATTGTCAACTAGAAGGTTTTTAAAGTTTGATATTATCATGAGTTTTGTAATTGTATAATCTATGGGTCAAACCAATCTAGGAGTAATTAGTAAATCAAGAAACTTCAGGTATAATACCATTTAAGATTTTAAGGTCGAAAAACTGGGTATAAGTACAGTTTCCTTTTTTGCCAGTCCCTAGTCTTCTCATTGCTAATATTATTATACCAAATTGTTTATCAGTTTATTATGAACAATAACTTCTGATGTCAAACATTCATGCAACCAACAATATTTAGTGATGCTATTTAATATGTGCCAAAACTGCATGTTGTCTAATTGACAGGTCCAATTCAAGAAGATTAAGCTTAAGCAGAAACAGAAGCCGAAGAATGTCTAGTAGTAAAATAAAGAATCATTTGCATAAGAGCGAATAAAATTTAGAGAATCAAAGAAAAAACTTAAAATGTATCCTTTCATTTGAGTATCACGCAAAAGTCATTACTCCAATAAACCTTCATAAGAAACACACTCGCATTATGGAATTTCAGACTGCTTTCCGTCCTCCCAGTGGTTGCCTTACACAGGAAGACATAGTTCCTTTGGCTTTGCAATCTTTTTGTCACTTGGCAATTGGCATCATTATTGACAGAGTTCAACATGTAATCCACTTAGCTTACGCCAACTACTTTTGAAGGAGACGTACTTGGTCTACTCCATGCCATCTGGAATAGTCAATTCACAGTGCTTAGATCTATGTGATATGCTTCCTTCAAACACAGGTTCACACCAGATATCAGAACGTAAAGTTGTAAGCATTGCAAATGTCAACAAAAGAAAGCCTACTAACTATTGTATCCCTCGGGAAAGCTAATGGTTGGTACGTTCTGTATCTAAATACATGCATTCAAGCACAATCTGTATGCTCATCAAAGACCCATAGAGTAATACCTACATTTTTTGATGATCTTCTCAAAACAAATATTTAGACTGTAAATGCACCAAATATTAATGACAGCCCTGATAGAGTTATTGGTCAGAATAGTCAATCAACAAACTGCTTACTTTTGTGCTTGTTTGGTTGACAGGGAAAATTAAGGGAACTTGAAAATCATGGGAATTAGGAAATTCTGGGTTTCTTTTGTGGGAAAAAAAAAAAGTGAAACGGAGGAATTACAAAATTTATGGGAAACATCAATTCCCACAAGTGGCTGTAATTGTTATAGAATGCCTTGAATAAAAGAAAATCAATAATAGTCATTCACAAAGCTTAAGGAAACACCATAGCATAAACACAACAGAAATTCACCAAGAAACACAGCAGCACTCAATGAGATGCATAGGACAAGTACACAACACATAGTAGTAAACAATTATAATATGTACCTGGCTGATCCCAATTGCTGTAAGGTAAAGTTAGGCTCGGAACGAAATTAGCCATATGAGATTCTAGTGGTCTTCCAGAAGTTATAAGTGGAGTGTACTTCATTGGAATTGAATTTGGGTCGACAAGTCCGAGTACTGACATTAAGTGCATGATGAAAAACATGCCAGTCCTTTTGTATCCAACCAAGTCATGGCACCATTTCAAATTCAAGTCACCAGATAAATTTAAAGTTTCCACCTTCCCAGGATACTTCAACATATGTATATTTACACCATTACTGCGAAAACTAACTCGACACTTAGACAAACACCCTCCCATGTTACATAAAAATCTATCTTCAAATGCCTCATTCGAAACAAGGTCCAAATCATCAACTGTGGCAAACTCCTCACAGACTAAATTAAAGGCTACAATCTTCCTACCATGACCATCTGTCTTAGACACAATCCAATATAGAGTCTCATTAATCAAAACTCCCCTCTTCAAGTATACTGCGGAACAATACGGCCCTCCACGGTCACTATCTATATAACTTGTATGAGTAGTAGACTTCAATGAGAAAACATCTTGATATAGTTCATCAACAATTCTTGTCCATTTATTGGATTTCAATGAGAAAACATGTACCATGATTTCTAAGGTAGTAGGAAATTCAACTATTCTAACAACCTTATAATCATCAATATCAGAGACAAACCCAAATCCCCAAGAAACCCTTTTAAGGGTTGAAGAAGAATTAACTGAAGATTCAGTGTCTGAGTATTTATGAAATTTCCGAGTAATGGGATTCCACAAATGGAAGAAATAATCAGAAATTGAAGCTAAACAAACAAGCCCATTGCATGATCCAACTAAAACAAGCTTTTCAGGCATACCAACATCAAAATCAATACCCAATCTAAATAGAGTCTTGCTGTTATTACAATATGTATCAGCAACAATTTCATCATCATCATGAGAAAATAGGTAGAAACTTTTCCCACTTTGGATAATCAAAAATTGTGTAGAAGATGAGAAATTAGAAAGTGAATCGGATTTAGAATAAAGATGAGCAAAATGGGAAGAAGAGAGATTAGAGTACCATTGTTTGGAAACACATTTAAATTGAAGCACAGACTTGATTGGTACTTTTGTTAGGATGTGATGAACAATCAAATCATCAGGAAGATGTTGTTGGTCAAGAACTTGTTGGACCTCAGCAGCACCATCTTCCATATCTCTAGTTTTTCTCTTTCTTCGAGCATCCGTCTTTGATTCTTTGTTGCATAGTTTTTTTTTTTTTTTTTTTTTTTTTTTTTTTTTTTTTTTTTTTTTAACCTTGTCCTTTGTTTTTTTGACATTGATAAAATACAGTCAAATGGCACTTTATAATGCAAATAACGTGACACGTGGATGTTGTTAGAAACACGTGATTGGTACTATTTCCTTGTTTTTTTAATTGTTGAAGTTTGACCGGCACATAATTTTAGGCAATTTAATTGACTTAAATAAAATAAGAGGGAAGTGGGGTAGTTGGAATATTAAAATATTGTAAAAAAAAATAGTGGGGTTAATAATTTATTGAAAATTAATGAATGTAAGAGGAAAGATATAATAAAAAAGTAATAGTGGGTTTGGGTGGGGACCATGAGAGGAGAGATATATAGCATTTTAATGTAGTTTTTTGCCAAAAAAGAAAGTGTAACACTTAAAAAAAACACGGCCAGACTAAGCAAAAATGCCAAAAATGCTCTCGTCTGAAACCCTAAGCAAAAACCTGCCAAACCCTCAATCCATTGAAGAACAAGATCAAATCAAAAGGTCGAATAAGAATTAAACCTAAACGCAAAATTAATCATATCATTTTTAATTCCCATGGGGATGAGGAAATGATTGATGCTGGCAATTCGACTTTTGCCAAAAACCCTGCATTAGCCAATGATCCTGAATTGGCTAATGGAAACAGAGATGGTGAAGTCCAAGCTCCAAATGGAATTACCAAATCTTTCAGAGATATGCTCACGAGGGATGGTCAACAGGCACCTAGGACTGCTGATGAGGTGCACTGGATTGACAATGATATTGAGGATGTGTCTGATGATGAAATGATCCCAGATGAAATTCTAAATGATGAAAGATGCCCTGTCATCCGTCTTTCAAAGGAGGAGAAAAGAAGGCTTAGACAACCATGGATGCAATCTCTGATCATTAAACTTTTTAGTGGCAAACTAGGCTACATGGGTTTAATGAGAAGACTTAAGAAAAAATGGAATATAAGAGGGGAATTGACCTTAACTGATATAGGATGTAATTTCTATATTGCTCGATTTACTAATCAAGCTGACTATAACTATGTCCTTACTCAAGGTCCCTAGATGATTGATGATAACTATTTGACTATTCGCAAATGGGTGTCTAATTTCATTCCAGATTACTCTCCCATTAAGGTTCTTACTGCTTGGATTCGCATCCCCAATCTTCCTGTTGAATAATTTGATATCAGTTTTCTTAACAAAATTGGTTCAAAAGTAGGCAAAGTACTACGTGTAGACAAAACTACAGCTCAAGCTGGACGAGGACAATTCACAAGGCTCAGTGTTGAGATAGACCTTTCGAAACCTCTGTTGGCTAAATTCTGGCTCAAGGGGAGGATCTGGAGAATTCAGTATGAGGGAATTAAGATGGTTTGCTTCAAATGTGGCAAGTTGGGACACATTGAAGATGACCGTAAGCCTGCTGGTGCTGAGAATCAATCTAATGAAATGGTTGTTCATAATAATCCTTTACATGTTCAGAATCAAAAGCCTGAAGAGGTTGAAGATTTTGGCTCTTGGATGCTTGTGAAAAAACCGGTTCGTAAGAGGACTTCAAAGGGAACTGAGAATGCTAACCAAGCTGGTCAGGGTGGTCAGAAAGGGCATGAAAAAACAGGCCAGGGGGTGGTTCAACCAAGGGTAGACAAAGGAAAAAATATCCAGAATATAGCTCCTAGCAAGAATCAAGGGATTGGTTCACGATTTGCGGCTTTAGATATTGAAGAAATTGAGGATTTGGAGCAGGATATTGAACAGAATAAGGAAAAGGAGGATTTTATTCCTAATTCCCAAGATAAGGATGGATTCAAATTTCCTTCTATCAATCTAGGGGATAGCTCACAAATTAATGTGATAAAAGATAATTTTGTTGCAGATTTTATAGGAAAAAATATTTCTTCCAAATCTTCGAAATGTATCCCTAAAAAGATTGTGACAAAGGTTTACCAGGAAAAATCTAAGCAATCTTTTGAAAAAAATATCACAAGTCCACTTAAGGAAATAGATGCTAATACGTGTAACATATTTCCTAATGTGAGAGTCCTTGTAGGGCAAGGAAAAGAAAATTCCCTAGTTCAATTCGAAGCTACCCACCAGGCCAATAACCAAGCTGATCTTGAGCAAGTACAAAGCATTGAGAAGCCAAACCAAGTAATTGAAAAGCCATCTCAAGCCAGTGAGGGAGAGGAAAGTTCAATTGACCATGTCTCTAACACCTTACCCGATCACTCTGAACATCCCCCCGGAGAAAACTCTCTTCATTGGACATGAAATGGAGCAGCCTTACCTGCTGGTCACGAACCGCATGTCACATGTACTGGAGATGGAAGTGGATTCATACCTAACACCAATCTCGATTCCCAAAGAGTTGGTGGCAAAGATTCCCATGGAGACTCAACGCTTGTTGAGACTCATTAGCCAAGCCTATCTAGCTACCCTTCCTACAATACCGTGTTCTATGGAAGAAAGCATACCAAACTTAGCTCCGGATACCTTACCAATTACTTGTATGGTATGGAATGTACAAGGTGCAGGAAGTCGGAATTTCATTAATTCCTTGAAGGACTTGATCCGTACTCATAATCCTAATGTCCTAACTTTAGTTGAGACGCATATGGGAGGTGAACAAGCGGAAAGAATAGCTAATATTCTTGGCTATGATGGTCATGTGCGAGTTGATGCTGTGGGTTTTAGTGGCGGAATTTGGGTATATTGGCGAACTAATCTGGTTACTGTCAGTCCTATTACTCAACATAATCAACATAATTCTATGGAGATTTCTCGTGTTGGAGCTCTTCCGTGGTACTTCACAGCTGTCTATGCTAGCCCGGATCCGATGAAGAGAAGAGAATTATGGGATGAATTGCGTGACTTTGCTGCGCATCATAATAAACCGTGGCTTATTGCTGGCAATTTCAACGATACTCGATTTCCCTCTGAGCGAAATACTTCCTGTAAGGAAACTGACAGAAGATCAGTTTTGTTCAATGGGTGGATTGAAAGCATGGACCTTTTAGAGGTGGAATTTTCTGGTGCAGCGCACACTTGGGCTAGAGGTCGTTCCCCTGAAACAAGACAGAGTGGTAGACTTGACCGAGCCTTGTGTAATAAAGAGTGGGCTATGAGATACGAGAAAGCAGCCATGAAACATCTCACGGCTATTCATTCTGACCACTGCCCTATATTCATCTCCCCTAATGGATTTGTACCTTTACAAGCGCTGCATAGACCGTTCAGATTCCAAGCAGCTTGGATGTCACATGATAAATTCACTGAGTTTGTCTCGGAAAAATGGGATAGCAGCAAACCTTTGATGCCTGCTTTGTCAAAACTCTCGACTGATTTGCAAAGCTGGAATCGTGACACTTTTGGCAACATCTTCAAGCAAAAAAGGACTCTTGTTGCGAGAATTGGAGGAATTCAGAAGGTTTTGGCATCTCGACAGGACAGAGGCTTGATCAAATTAGAGTATAAGCTCCGTCGAGAATTGGATGAGGTTTTAAGTAGAGAGGAAACATTATGGTATCAAAAATCTCGTGTTGACTGGCTCAAAGATGGTGATAGGAATACTACTTATTTTCACCTAAGTACAATTGTGCGGAGGTGGAAAAATAGTATTCAACAAATTAAGGGAAGTGATGGTGAATGGATTCAAGAAAAAGATGCTATTAAAGATCATATAGTTGGGTATTTTGCAAACTTATTTGCAAAAGAAGGCGAACCCAACTATTTTGATGTGCCCCGTGATGTTTTTCCTAAACTTTTAAGTGCTGACTGGAACCTTCTTACTTGACCTTACTCTAAGCTGGAAATTGACGAGGTTGTGAAGGATACGGCAGCCCTCAAGGCCCCGGGACCTGACGGATTTCAAGCTCTATTTTATCAAAAAAATTAGGAGTTAGTAGCAAAAACTGTTTATGATACAATTATCCCAATTTTAGAAGGAAAAGGAATGCCAAAGGACCTTGATGCTACTTTCCTTACCTTAATTCTTAAACTTGATAAACCAGAGTTGGCCTCACAATTCCGACCCATAGGCTTATGTAATGTGGCTTACAAAATCATTACAAAAGTCATTGTCAATCGCCTCAAGCCTATCCTGCCAAACTTAATCTCAAATACTCAATCAAGCTTTGTTCCGGGGAGGCAAATCACGGATAACATTGTGATTATGCAAGAAGTCCTTCACACGATGAGAAGAAAGCAAGGTGCAAAGGGGTATATGGCTCTCAAAATTGACTTTGAAAAAGCCTATGATAGGCTTAGATGGTCGTTTATTCGTGATACCCTTGTTGAGATGAATCTTCCTATCACAATGATTGAGATCATTATGGAGTGTGTTACTACGTCCTCCTTGCAAGTGTTGTGGAATGGGGAGCCTTCAAAGAGTTTCAAGCCAAGCCGTGGAGTTAGACAGGGTGACCCCTTATCTCCATATCTTTTGTCATGTGTATGGAGCAATTTTATCAAGTTATTGAGGCTGCAATTGTGAATGGTTACTGGAAACCAATCCGTGCTAGCAGGGATGGTCCGCTCCGCTCCAACTTATTTTTTGCTGATGATGTGGTTCTTTTTGCCGAGGCCTCAATTGATCAAGCTCTGATAATTAAGGCTTGTATGGATAGGTTTTGTAATGCCTCGGGTCAAAAGGTGAGTGTGTCGAAGTCTAGAATTTATTTTTCTAATAATGTCGATGAGGCCTTGCAGCAAGATATTAGTGCAGTACTGGAGATGGAGGTCACTAATGATCTAGGGACATACTTGGGCATGCCGACTTTAACAAGTCGTGTGACTAAAGACACCTATTCACACCTATGTGAGAAGATAGATAGGAGATTAGCAGGTTGGAAATCGAAATATTTATCCCTTGATGGCCGTATTACCTTGGCTAAATCTACAATCTCAACTATGTCTCTCTATTCTATGCAAACGGCGAAAATCCCTCGAACAATTTGTGAAAATATTGATAAAAAAAACCCGTCGTTTCATTTGGGGAGGTGATGAGGATAAGCGTAAAATTCACTTATTATCATGGGAAGCTTTGCAAAGACCAAAGGAGCATGTAGGTATTGGAATTTACTCGGCTAAACAAGCAAATGCTGCGTTTTTAGCCAAATTGGGGTGGAGGGTTCTCACTGAACCAAATGCCTTATGGTCGAGGGTGCTAAGAGCGAAATATTGCAAGGGTCGTTGTGACATTGATATGTTCGAACCTAAAGCTGGAATGTCAAAGTTTGGAGTGGGATAACAGCCAATGCTACTCTGCTTGGGGAAGGTATGAATGTTGTAGTGGGTAATGGAGCTAGTACTCGTTTTTGGGATCACAGATGGGCTGGAGATACTAAGCTAAGAGACGTGGCTGTCCAAGATATACCCAATGAGTTAGCTGATGCTATGGTTGCTGACATGTGGGAAGATAATTGTGGATGGCGCTGGAACATATTTGCGGAATTTCTCCCTGAAAATGCTCTTAAGCTAATTCAGAATCATGAACTTCGTATTGATCCTAGTATAGGAGACCTTGTATATTGGAGAGGGGATGCTAAGGGCAGATTCACCATTAAGTCAGCTCTTCGTATAATGAGACATGAGACGGATGTTTTGGATGAGAGCTGCTGGAATGAAGTGTGGAAGGCTCCAATTCAACAAAGAATGCGTGCCTTTTTATGGCTAGCTTGCCATGATCGTGTACTAGGCAACATGAACATGTACAAGAGAAAGTTGAGAGATAATGCTAGATGCTATGTTTGTGGAGATGATGAGGAATCTACCCTACACATCCTGAGAGATTGCCCTGCTGCCAAGATGGTCTGGAAAAAATTGGTTAGGCCCACGAAGTTCTTCCAATTTTTACAAGGTAACATCAAGGATTGGATCACTTCAAATCTAGCTAATAATGACAGTGAGATGGCTGAAGATTGGCCGATTATTTTTGGAACCACTGTTTGGTGGTTATGGAGATGGCGCAATTGCCGAGTTCATAATAGAAAGGATGAAATCCAGTGGATCTAGGAGCGTTTCTCAGAGTACGAGTTGAAGAAATTAAACGTAGCCTCTGTCTGAAGCCACTGCACAAAGCCAACTACTTGGGCAACAAAAAGGAAATCAATGTTGCTTGGCAAGCTCCTCAAGATGGCTGGTATGTACTCAACTGCGATGGGGCAGCCAAGGGCAATCCAGGGGTTGCTGGTGGGGGTGACATAATCAGAAACTGTGATGGCCAATTTGTGTCGGGGTTTACAGCAAGTCTGGGTATTTGCTCAGCCTTTAGAGCTGAAATCTTAGCTCTTGTTGAGGGTTTAAAGCTTGCTCAAAATCTCCAAATACAACAGCTGGAAGTTCAACTTGATAACCTCGCTTGCATCCAAATATTCTGTAAAGGAGACAGCATTGGAGGAGAGAATGCGCATGTTATTGCAGAATGCCTGAACATGATTCAAAGCTCTAATTGGAAAGTGAAGGTAAACCATATTTATAGAGAAGCAAAACGCGTGGCGGATTGGTTGGCCAACTGCGGAGTCACTCAAGACACTAATTTTTGTATTGTTAATTTCATTCCGTTAGAGTTTCGTAGGATTTTAGATGAGGATGCAAGGGGGGTGTCCCTGCCTCGCCTTGTTCCTCCCTAGGTGTTTAGTTTCTCTGTTTGTTTTTTTGTTTTGTTTTCCTTCTCTGTTTTTTCTTTTATTATTCCTTTCCTTTGGACTTTGATCCTCATTTGAATAAAAAAAAAAAAAAACACGGCCAGAAATGGAAAGTGTAACGCTTAAAAAAACACTTGACCAAGTAACCCCTCAAGTAACTCCTGATCAAGTAACCCCTCAAGTAACTCCTAATCGAGTAACCCCTCAAGAAATCCCTGATCTAGTAACCCCTTGATTAACTCCTGTTTCAAACCCCAAGTAACCTTTGACCGAACCCCTCAACTAACCTCTGACCGAGTAACTCGGATAACCTCTGCCACACGGTGCGGTTAACTACATAGAAAAATTTGTCTTAAAAAAATTATGAATTTCATATTTACTAAGTGCAAATCAAATGACATCCCATATAATAAATCTGCATATCAGTTCAAGTAATAATTTAGATAGTCAAGTCAAAAAATATAGTGAATTAAATATTACCCAATTTTGGTCAAATCTAGTCAATCAAACATAACCCAACCACAAGTTAGGTCCAATCTATCAATTGAGCATAACCCAAATCTTAATAAATTGATAATATAAAATATTTCATATAAAAGATATACAAAATTGATAATATACAAACATAACCCAACCAAAAGTTAGGTCCAAGCTAGGGTGTGTTTAATTCTCTTAATTTTTACTTTTAGTTGTAAACTTAACTTAAGTGACCCTTATCATAACTTATTAGAAATTACGTTTCGTGAGCTAACAATATTTGCTGCGCCGACTTGAGACCTGGGCCTGATTCGAATTGAGACCGATTAAAAGGATAACCATGACCCAAGCATACCTGACCCAAATAATTCTATCCGGTTGTGGGTCAACTTAAACTCCATCCACCTGGATTAACACTTCTAATACTCCGCAACTGTAAACATAAGTTAAACTATGCAATTAGTAATATTCCAGCAATTGAATTATATATTTTTTTGTTTTACTTTTGTTTCTTAATTTATTTATTAATTATTTACCTGAATTGATACCTCTAATACTCTGATCCATGCTATAAACATAAGTTAAAATATGCAATCAATAATTTTCCAGCAATTGAATTATATATTTTTTTTCTTACTTTTTTTTTCTTAATTTTAATTATTTTTTTTCATAAGTTAAAACATGTTGTGTGACTGGAACTTTTTTTTAAAAAAATATGAATCAATCGTTTTATTTGAATTAAAAAAATGCTTTGGTCTAGTAATAATCTAGCTAGTTTAGTCTTCTTTGCTTTTCTATATTTTATCCACTTCTTTAACGAATGTTCTTTATATTAATTAAATTTCTCTTTAAAGTAAGTGTTAATGTTTTTTTTCTTTTACAAGGTACTTCACATTACTGGTATTTCGATGAGAATAATTGCATTATTATATGTAAATTAGTTCTTCTTAATATAAAAAGAAAAAAAAATTTGTAATATTTTTTTAATCACTATATACAAGAATATAAAGGGAGAATGATAATAGAGGATGAAATATATAATAGTGGATCATATATCTCATATATAAGAAGATTTGTGAAAAAAAATGGATGGAAAGTGTCATACGGATTATATGTTTTAAGAGAAAAATTTAGAAAAAAACTTTAATCTATGATTTCACCTTTAACACATATTTATTGATATTTGATACTATAGTTCAACATATTCGAAATTAAGTTCACCCAAAAAAAATAATAATAATAATAATTGTCATATATTATTCTATAATTTAAGTATTAAAAATTTTGTTCAATTATATCACATAGGATTAAAAATATTCATTAATGTTTCCATCAAAAAAATATTCATTAATGTTGGCAATAATTTAAGATAAAAATATTCAACACTATATTTATTAAATAATCAACCAACTAGTGAAATGTTGAGATTTAACTAAAAATTTACCAAGAAGATTCATCAATTATATACATGATAGTGTAATATAAAAATTTTACTAAAAAAAATCATCGTAAGGGCCTGTTCACATTTAATGAACTAAGCTAAACTGAATTGAACTGAACTGATTGGAGCTGAACTAAATTGAACTGAACTGATTGGAGCTGAACTGAACTGAACTGATTGAAGCTGAACTTAACTGAATTAAACTGATTGGAGCTGAACTGAACTGAAATTAAGCTGAAATGAATAGGCCCTAAGTATGATAACACTCGTCATGTATATTAATTATATTCTACTACTTAAACAATCCATCATACAAGTATCTAATAAGATGTATACGTAAATTTTGTATGATGGTGGAATTTGCCAAGTATAAAAACCATACAAAATTTTTAATGGAGTATCAAAATTTGGCAAAATGAAGTATTAAATATTGGAGATAATATCAAGGAAGTAGCTAGCTTGATATTATCTTCCTTGCATATCACAATCGTAAGTACGTAATGTATGCATATTATATGTTTTGAAATTGCAAATATTCTGTTATCTTCTGTTATTGTGTTTTTAATATCTTGTCAAAGATATTATTTTATCAGATATATTTCATTGTTTATTGATATATAGTGGAAATATATTGTGAAATTTTCTACTTTTAAGGTTAATGAAAATATATTTCTACAGAAGATCAATAAAATTTATATTGTTTTTGGCAAAATATATTATATAAGATCAATCAATATTGTTTTAGTATATGTATAGATTGATATTTTTTTATATATTATATGTAATATTTATAGGAAATAGAAGGTCTTAGATCATTTAGTGAATATTTGCTTTAATTAGGGTAGTGGAAAAAAGCGGGAAAATTTTGCTTGTGAAGGTGACATGTGGGGCTATTTTTTGTAGTGCTCTCTATTTTAGTATAGTTATAGATTACTACTATATCCTTGCCCGATCCATTGTTTGGCATAGTGGAAATATGACAAGTATAAAACAATTAAATTACTACTTCCTCCGTGTTAAATAATTAAAACGTTTTTTTTTCCGCCCTTGTTTTAATAAATGAAATGATCCCTTTTTTTATAACTTCTTTTATTTTTTTAATAATATTCTCTCTATTTTTTAATAACATTCTACTGCACCTCACAAAACCCCCTTATTCTCTTCCCTCTCAAATAAATTCAACTAACATTTTTATTACTATGTGAAAGTCAAAACGTTTTATTTATTTAAACACGGAGGGAGTATATTATCCTTTACAAATTCGTAATTTCAAAATATACCTTCCTAAGGTAAATAAATAAAATAATAAAAAAACATCCACCCTTCTTAACCTGGAGGAATTCTCTTCCTCTAATAATTAGAGTCATATTATACTTGTTAGTATAAATTTGTGCTTAGATGGTACTACAGAGACACCAAAATATTTCTTCTTTAATAACAAATATTTTCGCAAAAGAATTCGAGATTTGAGTTGTGAAGGAGCCTACTCGTCTAGTCAAACCGAGTCCTACAAAATAGAAAAAGTCAACTGCCTCGAGGGGTGTTTTCGAAAAAGCCAACTCCGACGGTCAATTCAGTCAATCGTGTTTAGAGTGAGAAATTTTAAAACAGAGTGTGTAGAAAATTAATTACCAAGCTAATCTGTGTAGATCATAATGTATGATATATGATTAAGTTTAGATAGTGCATTAGCTTGAGTATTTTGGTTTCTCGGGATCATCTCGACTTCAAAAGTTCTCAGCTTCGTAATGATTGTTTTGATTTTTCCAAGTACGAGATCATTGAATACTCTTTGGTCTCGTACTCACCTCTGATCTGATTTACAACGAGCCAAGATTCAGGTAAATACATTATAAATAGTGACCATCATCACGAGTACTCATATAGAAATAAAAAACAATCATTCCTAATCTAGGTGAATCAAATCTCGGGACTCCCATAAACTCAAATCAATGACTTCATCTGAAAAATTTATCAATGCTTATCATTAAAATAAACAGGACGAAGCAATACAAATAGAAAATACGGATTAGAAAAACATGTTAAGTACATTTAAGTGCAAGATAAGTTAATTCAATTTATTAGCAAACATACTTTAAAAACCAATCATAAAATTCCAAGAATTTAAATATCATAATTTCAAACCAATTCTCAAGATTCTCAAATAACTCGAATAACTCAAATAATTTAAATAATATTTCAAATAGTGAAACCAATTCTTTTCCAAAACACAATTGCTATCCTAAGTGTTTACACCCCCAAAGTTAGTATCTTTATATAGAAAAGCTATCCTTGAGGAAAGACCCGTTCATTGTAAAACCCTAGATATTGTCTTCTTTTAAAATTCTCTTTTTACCCTTAATAAAACTCAAATTAGGAAATAACAAAAATATTACTGTCAACGTGATAACCGCTAAGGCTTACCAAAGTCACATAGTGGAAGACTAACTTTTGAAAACTCAAATAAAATAAAGTTTAATAAAACAAACTCAAACTTCAAAACCAATTTACATTAAACAAATAACTTGAAACCATTAAAGCCCTTTAAACCAAACTAAAATATTTAAACCAATAATTATATGATAGTGCCAACAATTAAATAAACAATTCAACATAATAAGAAACAATGCATAGAAACATATAACCCTCTTCACTCAATCTCATCATGTTTGATATGCTTCCTCTACTTGTACTTCTCTTTATTTCAACCTCTATACTCACCATTTATAATGGGTCATATTAGAATCAATACAAAGAAAAACCAAATATAAACAACAAAGTACGAATCAACAAAATCTAATTACATATGCACCTATATAAATACTATAAGTTAGTTGAGTGAATTAATTAGTTAGTTGAGTGCATCAATTAACTATGCGAAATTCATGTGTTGTGCTACAAATGAAGGTTCATTATATTGAGTCCACTAAAGTGCTAAGTACCTTTGCATTATTGGCTTGCCTTTTAATATGGTCAATAAATTTGATTATCTCTTTCTAGTCTTGTTGAGAAAAGTTTTAAATGGTATTATAATATCTTGTGTGAATTTTCCTAACAAAATATAGTTAAATTTGCTCATTTTATTCCATAAACTATTTTAGACCCCGTGTCATGCACGATTATTTTTAAAGCTATTTTAATTAGTTAAAATAACATATAACAATACAATTCTCTTCATTATTTAAGTGCATCAGTTCACTTTGACTGCCACATATGTTAATACACAGCTCTAACCATTAATATCTTTTAAATTCATAAGTAATTAACATAGAAATTATTATTAAGAAAATATACACCGCTGTTCCATTAACACGTACATAAAAATAATCACATTTTTATGTTATTTTGAATATATTAGAAACAAAAATTTTGCAAGTCAAAATCACAATTGAAGTAACACTTGCTCGATCAAAAATTGATATTGCTAATATCACGTATCTACATATATATTTTTATAAGATACTTAAGTTTGCGCCTTAAGTCATAACAAAGGAGTTTTTTTTTTTTTTTTTTTAAAAAAAAAAAAACAAAACAAAAACTAACTTAACCATTTGTTTCGGGGTTTTTTGTGATTTCCTCGGATACTGGTCACGCCTTGCTGACAATGAGATTCGGACACCTGCAAAAATAACGAATATTCCGGTGATCGGAATATTCGCCTCCGACGATCAAGTTAGTGATCGAAAACCGGAAAAGGCTAGAGAGAGAAAGTAGAGAGAAGTTGGACCTTTTAGTGCTCTATATTTATGTTATGTCAAAATCCACCCCCCCCCCATCATAAATGATTGGGGTATTTATAGGGGTGGGAACAAGTGCCCCTCTAGGGTTTATGCCCTAGAACTTCGTGACATGATTGGCTGCGCAATCAGAGGTCGCCACGTGTCATGGGTGGTGCCGTTTTACGGCTTTCAAGGGTTTCTCGGGATTTGGGCCTGAGGTCATCAAGGCCTTTTTCTTTTTCTGATGTTGTATTTGGGTATTAAAGGTAGCTGACATGTGTCACCCTGTCAGGTGGACACGTGTCACTCTCTCATAGGGCCACGTGTCGCCTTCTTATTGGGCCACGTGTCACAATGAGATTGGGCCACGTACCTGGGGTATTTTCACCCTAAACATTTGCCCCTCAGAGGGGGTGGCTCGTACACTTACTGGCCGCCTCCTCAGATCTTGGATTCTGGACGTCCTGGTACTCTGGGTTGAGTTTACCTCCCATTTGCACTGGACGTCCATATACTTTTGATTCAAGGCTCTTTTTGCTACCTGGACGTCCATATATTTTGTTCTAGACGTCCTCGTAGTCTGGAGTGAGCTTGTCTTCTTGCTTATTTGGACGTCCATACTTTGTACTGGACGTTCTCGTACTCTGAGAGAGGCTTAACCCCTGGGTTCATTTGGACGTCCACATACTTTGGACTGGACGTCTTCATACTCTGGGAGGAGCTTATCTCCTAACTACCCAGAGCGTCCACATCAGTGAAGTTCGACGTTCAGATGCTTTGGGAGGAGCTTATCTCCTAACTACCCAGAGCGGCCACAACAATGGGTCTGGACGTTCTGATACTCTGGGAGGAGCTTATCTCCTAACTACCCAGAGCGTCCACATATTTTTTGAGATAGATTGGGCTTCCATGATTTCAGACGTACTCTCTGGCTCTTTGATCATGCTGCGTACGTCTGAATTTTTCCTTTTGAACTAAACGTCTGAGAACTTAGCGGACGCATTTTCCTCTTAGATATTCTCAAGTTTTGGAGACTAAGTGTTGAAGGTGTAAAACTCTTGAATTTGTCATTTAACTCATTTCAACTCACTTTGACGTGCCGTCAATTGTCCGTCTGATTTTTTTCACAGGTTAACAGAACCCTAACGTCGTTCTGTCCCTTTCTTCGAGTAATTTCTCAAGAAATTACCGTTTGAATGTTTAGGCGGGAAAAATGATTTTACCATTTTTCCCCCATGAGTTCATTCTATAAATATGGGAAGTGAATTATCATTTTCACACTTTAACCAATTGTGAATTCTAGAGAGAAGTCAGAGCATTCTAGTGAGAGAAAGTGATTTTTCCCTTAATCTTCAAGAGCGCCGCCGTGAGTTTGAGTTTTCCGGGCATTTTTGAGTTTTACGGTCAATCTTCAAGAACTTCACCACCACCTTCAAAGTTTTCCGAACGTACAAAGGTAGGCCGTCTACATATTTCTCTTTTACTTTTACTTGTTTTATTTTTCTTTACTTCAATTCAGGATCCATACTCGGCTTCGTCCGACTCTCCTCATGAGGCCGGCCATTCGCCTGTGACTGAGGAGTCTAGAGTGGACGGAGAAGAGTTGTCTCCTCCTTGGAGTGAGTCTATATATGTCTGATGTGTACATACTCACCCCCACTTATTCTTCTCTGTCCCAACAGGCAATGGCAAGGACAATGCGTACGCGTGAGCGTCATGCGGCCAGGAACCCAGACGGCAGTCTGGTTCACCCTAGGGTCCCTTATGACCCTAGCAACCCAAGCACAATGAAGGTGGAGACTACCTCCACCACCCAAACAACGACCGCCTCCACTGGCTCTCATCACTTGGCCGTGGAGGCCACTTGTTCCTTCGAGGAACGCCTACAAGCTGAGGGTGCCTCGTCCACTCTTGCTCCGGAACTTAGGTTCCCTCACTTCGCCAGTTCAGTCATGGATGGGGCCAAACTGGTAGCCTGCAAAGACCATCCTACCGATCTTGGGGCGGACGCTGCTTGTTCGTCCGTCCGCTCTTCCTCCCAACCTCTGCTTCAACTGGGCGGGGCGGACAGACCTTTGACGGGAATCTCAATCAGGAAACCGTCCGACCTGCCTATTCGCAACGCCCCTACTTCGGGAAATGAGGCGGACACTGCCAAAGATAAGGGCAAGCGTCCGATGGTTAAGGAGGACGTTCCTTCTTCCATGGGCGTTCCTAGCTCGAGGGGCCGAAGCTCGGCCGAAGCAGCAGATTTGGACAGGGTGCTATCTTCGGAATTTGGGAGTGCCCCTTCTCACCAAGTGGAAGAAGAAGAAGTTGAGAAAGAGGCCGTGGGTGAGACGGTCGAAAGTGAGGCGGCGGCCGAAGAAACTGTCGCCAATATTGATAACTTCAGGGACCCGTACGCTTGTACAGTTGGAGAGACGGCCCTGAAGTTCTTGAAAAAGGATTTTGAGCAGTACAAGGTTCCCTCCATTTGGGGGAGGGATTCGAGATACAAGTGCCCAGGAAAGCCATTGCTGTGGCTACCTGGGATGAGGAGAAGCCGCGCAAACGGGCGTTTTGCGTTTACAGGGCCGCCTTGGATGTAGGCCTCCGCTTCCCTCTTCATCCATTTGTCCGGACAGTTCTAGACGAATACGACATTGGCCTTTTCCAACTGACGCCAAACAGTTGGTTAAATATTTTTGGGTATCTAGTGACGTGCATCTGCAAGGGTTTCACGCCAGACTTTGCGGTCTTCTGTGAGATGCACTCACTTACTCGGCTGGAGAAGGATGTGGATGGTTGGCTCGTCTTGAGTGCGACCAGGGATTACATGGTCGTGGTCGACCGTGTCAGCAAATGGAGGGACTGGAAGCACCGATTCTACCGCATCAAAACCCAAGATGCGGAGTTCAACCTTCGCATGAACAAGTGCTGTCCAGAACCAATTTAGCTCGGACGCGGGGACCATAAACCTGAAAAGCCGCCCATCCATCCAAGCCACGAGCACCAGCTTGAGTACTTCAAGGTCAACCGAGTCAAGCGGGGTAACAAAACTGAACGTGTCCCTAGTCATTGGGTTCCTCTTGCCAATTGGCTTAGGGACACTACCTTCATGTCTGCGTACGGCCTGTACCAGAACATGCCTCAAGGTGGACACTTAGATATATAAACTTTTTGTACGCACGTAGAGTTTTTAGAAAAATATTCTAACACTTTTGCTTTTTTCTCTTTGCAGCGGAGGCGTACGCTATGCTGGACTCGGCCCAAAAAGGAGAAGTGGAGATGTCCGAGGTGGATTTGGATCGATACAAAGCTCGTTTTAAGATGTACGAGCAACTTAAGGAGGTAAACACTTAGTTTATTTTTTGAGTTTTCTCTTTCTTCATTTTGTCCGTTCTGCTATATTGGGAGGAGCCTACTTCCCGAGTTTGCACGGACGCTTTTCGTCCGTTCAGGTATGATGGAAGGGAGCTCCTTCCCCAATTCATACGGACGCCAACACATTCTTCGCCTTGTAAAATTTTCTAACTTTGATTGTGTTTCTATAGTCCTCCTCTACTCCGAAGGCAAGGAGGAAGCAACCGGCCACGTCCACTCCTGATGCAAACGCATCTAAACGGAGGAAGACGGTTGCAACCAAGACGCCTTCTAAAACCGCGGCCAAGGCGAAGTCGCAGACTGCTCAAACGCAGTCTCCAGGAGAACAGCCCCGGCTGAAACAAAGCGGGGTCTCGAAGCCCGTGGAACCTGTTGCTGACCAGGTCCACGATGCGTCCGTCCTTTTGGACGGTGGGGATAAGTCAACCCCAGAAAAAATGACCAGCTCCTTCTCGATTCCGGGAGTCGAGATAGTAAAAAATTCTGACTGGCTACATGTCAGTCAGTCGGCCAGCGATGCTGATGCTAGTCGTCCAGGAAACAAGGGGGAGGCCTCTTTGCCGCCTCCTCCCATCAATCTCTCTCCTCCAAGCTTCTCCACTGGTTAGCCTTTCTTCTTTATTTTTGTACATTTTTATTTACTTGTACTTGTAAATTTTAGCTAACTCTTCTTGCACGGTCGTCCGCAGATATATAAGAGGAGATGCAACTGAGGATGCCCAGCCAGTCACTGACTAGTGCGGACAGGAAGGCTATGCGCGAGGCCATGGTTCGCGCGGTCCCCCAAGCGCAGCGTGACAAGCTGAGGGGGATCAATGAGGGCTTCCTCGACCCCATGCTCAATTGTAGTGCTGAGGTACGTTTCATTTGCATTGTACTTTTTCTTTCCAACACTTAGCGAAATTTTCTTATACTTGACTAAGTTTCCCTCTTTTGTCCGCAGCTCTTCCTCCGCTTGAACGCCTTCCTAGATTGGAAGGACAAAAAAAATGAGCGGTTGAAGCAAGCTTGGCTGGAAATCAGAAAGGCCGAGGACGCCGTAACTGGGACGGCCGCTGTCCAAAGGGTGCACTTTGAGACCCAAATAACCGCGTTGTCCGACAAAGCGGCGCGACAAACAGAGGACCTGGTCAAACTGGGCAAGGCTCTTGAACAAGAGACCATGGCCAGGGAGGCCATGAGAGTAGAAAGGGACGAGGCCGTCCTAGAGAAGGAAAAGTGGAAGTTGGGCTTCGAGGCGTTTGAGGCCTTGAAGAGTGAGTTGAAGTTGGCCCAAGCCAACCTTAAGTCTGCTTTGGACGAAGCGGACGCGCTGAAGGTCGAGGTTGAGACCTTAAAGAAGTCCATTGCGGACTATGAGGAGCAACTTAAAACTCCTCGGCCACCCAGCGCGGAAGAAATTGTCCGCATTGAGCAGAACGCTGAAGACAGACTTAAAGCATACTTCTTCGATGCCTTTGACCTGATGGTGGATGAGGGTGAAGCCGCCTACTATGAAGAACGCTTCAAGAAGCGGCTGAACTATGTCTGCCTCAGGGAAGAGGCAAAGAGAGCCGGCCAGCCTCCTCCCGAGCTAGTAGTTACTTCGCCCGAGTCCGGAGAGGACGAGGGAGAAGAAGGAGATGAGGAGGAGGAGGCGGACGACGGGGCTGCCAAGGTCACGGACGCCAAAAATGCGGAGGAGCCTGCTAAAGACAATACGGCTAAGTAGAGCTCAGGTCCTCCAGCAGCCGTCTGCTCAGCTTCCAAGCTTTTCTTTGTTCAGCTTTCTTTGTACTTAGCTTGTACTTTTCTTTTCTGTTTTTAATTTGAAGCCGCCTGTTAGAGCTGTATTGTAAACATTTCCGGCCGCCTTTTGAGCGGTCTAATCAATGAGAATTTTGTCCGCCTTTTGAGCGGTTTTTCAACTCTGTTTCATACTTAGCAATTTTTTGCAATTTTGTGTTATTGTAATGATTTTCGTACGTCTCAACATTATGCCTTTTCGTACGTTCCTAGGGGTATGCCTTTTATTCGGTGTTCGCCTAGTCCATTCTCTAAGTGATTTGATTAACTTGGTAGTTTTTATGCCCTGAAGGGTATGACGACTAGCAAGTTTATCAAATCATAGTAATGTTTGCCCTTGGACTAGGTGAAGCACCGAATCAATTTAATCGGCCGTTTGGCCTTGTACGAGTAGTCCGTTGAATCTATCGCTTAGACGCACCCTAGAAATCCCAAGTATTATCTCAACTTAGAGATTCCTGGCTCGGCCAGGCTAAACGCCTAGGTATGCCCTTGCCTTATTTGTAAAGGACACTTGCTTTCTACACAAGTTCGGAATACCTTGCCTCAATCGTCCGCCTTGAATGGGGCGGACGCATTGTTCTCTGAATTAAATCAGTTTTTTTTCGTGGCCGAATTGCTATATTGGGAGCACCCTTGCTTCCTTTTCACTTCGGTCATTCAGTAAGACTGATAAGCCGTGTTGCTATATTGGAAGCAACTTAGTAAATCATTTCATTCGACCTTTAATCACAAATCATGATATGCAAATAAATACAAGTAAAACAGTAAATAGTTCAACAATGCCTGACTTTTCATTAATTTTGTCAAAAGTACATTGTTGTGGCCGTATGGCTTTAATTACAAGGCTCGATCAGTATGGCTAAGTACTTAAAGAAATAAAAGCTTAAACATGATATTTCTTCAGGTTGTCAGTGTTCCATGTCCGTGGGATCTGACGGCCATCAATTGCCTCAAGGTGATATGTGTCGTCTCGGACTTCTTCCCTAATTCGGTACGGCCCCTCCAGTTTGGGGTCAACTTGCCGTCCTCATTGGCACGGCCAACAGCTTCCATTTTTCTCAACACTAGATCCCCCATTTTGAGCGGCCGCTTAGACACTCGGCGGTTATATGCCCTTGTCATCCTTAAGCGATAAATTTCATGCCTAAGCGCCGCATTGCCCCTAGCTGCTGGAAGAAAGTCTAGGGTGTTCTTCATGGCCTCCCAATTGGCCGATTCATCATAAAGCATTACCCACAAAGTGGGCTCGTACATTTCAATTGGGAGTACAACCTCAGCTCCATAGACCAAAAAGAATGGAGTCTCCCCTGTAGAACTTTTTGCTGTTGTCCGTATGGACCATAGCACATTAACCAACTCATCTGCCCATAGGCCGCCTGCCTTTTCAAGCTTGCGCTTGATCCCATTTGAAATCAACTTGTTATAAGCCTCAACTTAGCCATTGGCTTGTGGTCGGCCGACTGAGGCAAAACAATGAGTTATGCCCTAGTCACCCAACCATTTCTTGAGTTGGCGCATCTCAAACTGAGGCCAATTGTCGAACACCATTTACTGAGGTACCCCATACCGAGTGATTATGCTCTTCCAAATGAAGGCTGACACATCCGTCCATTTGATGCCCCGGACGGCCTCAACTTCAACCCATTTAGTGAAGTAGTCTACTGCCACTAGTACATATCGTCTCTGGCCGGATGCAGGAGTATACGGCCCCAAAATGTCCATGCCCCATTTAGCAAAGGAAGCGGACTACTGATGGCTGATAGACTATTTGCTAGACCATAAATAAGGGTTGAAAATCTCTGGCACTTGTCACACTTTTTCACCATTTTCATGGCGTCCGAATTCAAGCTCGGCCAGTAATAACCCAAATGAGTCGTTTTTTCAGCCAAGGCTCGTCCTCCAATGTGTGAGCCACAATGTCCCTGATGAAGGTCATCCAACACCTCATGCCCTCTTTCAGGAGTTATACACTTAAGGTAAGGCTTCACAAAGGCTTTTTTGAATGGCTCCCCATCCTTCATCTCGAACCAGGCCGCTCTCCTCTTCATTAGCCAACTCTCTTTTGGATCGTCCGGAAGTATTCCATCCCTTAAGTAGGAGATAATTCCGTCCATCCAAGTTGAACTTCTATCTATTATCTGAACGGGCTCGGCATCAATGCTCCTTTTCTCCTTTACTTCCCAAAACACTGATCTTGGAGTATCACATGATGCCGAGGAAGCCAATTTGGAGAGGGCGTCCACTTAATGATTTTTTGAACGAGGAACTTGTTTGAGAGAGAAATGTTCTAGGCCCTCGGCCTCATCTTTTACTAGCTGCATGTACTTCATCATGGCCGGCTCCCTAGCTTCGAAGCCACCATTGACTTGGTGAACTATTAGCCGGGAGTCCGAGCATACTTCAACTTTGGTTGCCCCGGCCGCTTTACACATCCTTAGGCCGGCCAACAATGCTTCGTACTCAGCTTCATTGTTTGACGCTTGGAACTGAAATCTCAATGCGTACTCATACTTGTCTCCCTCAGGAGATTCACATATAATACCAGCACCACATCCGGTCGCTGTTGCACTACCATCCACAAACACTTTCCAGACTTGGTCCCCGGCCGGCTGAAGATTAGGTCGTGTCATTTCAGCCAAAAAATCCACAAAAGCCTGCCCCTTGATTGCCTTCCTTGGTTCAAACACAAGGTCAAAACCTCTGAGCTCCAAGGCCCACTTGAGCATGCGGCCACTTGCCTCTAATGTTGAGAACGGCTTCTTCAAGGGTTGGTGTGTGTAGACCACAATTAAATGTGCCAAAAAGTATGGCCGCAGCTTCTTTGATACCATGTACAAGGCCAGGCCAAATTTTTCAATTGGGGGGTATTTAAGCTCAGCATTGTGAAGTACATGGCTGATAAAATACACTAGGACCTGGTGGCCGTCCCTCTCGGCAAGAAGGACGGCACTTAGAGAGTGTTCAGAGATGGCAAGATAGATATATAGCTTCTCATTCCTGAGCGGACTGACGAGGCGAGGCAATGTATGCAAGTGACTCTTCAACTGTACGAATGCTTCCTCGGCCTCCTCTGTCCACTCGAACATGGCTTTCTTCTTAATGGTTTGAAAAAAGTAACGGCACTTATCCCCTGACCTTGACAAAAATCTTCCAAGGGCTGCTAAACAGCCGGTCAGTCTTTGCAATTCCTTGATTGTTCTTGGAGACTTCATGTCAAGGACGGCTTGAATTTTTTCAGGGTTGGCCTCAATTCCACGTTGATCAATCAAAAATCCGAGAAACTTGCCGGACTCAACACCAAATACACACTTCTTTGGATTTAACATCATCTTATGCCGCCTGAGTTCGGTGAACGTTTCTCGTAGATCCTTGAGATGGTCGCCCGGCTCTTTGGACTTGACAATCATGTCATCAATGTATGCCTCCATGTTCCGGCCGAGCTGGTCTCTAAAGACTGTATTAACAAGCCTCTGAAATGTAGCAGGGGCGTTCTTGAGGCCGAATGGCATAACTTTGTAACAGTACAACCCCTGCTCGGTCACAAACGCTGTTTTCTCTTGATCTTCTTCCCACAAAGGAATTTGATGGAATCCGGAGTATGCATCCATGAAACTCATTAGGGCGTGTCCGGCCGTAGAGTCGACCAGACGGTCAATCTTAGGCAAGGGGAAGCTATCCTTAGGACACTCCTTGTTCAAGTCCGTGTAATCCACGCACATCCTCCAAGTCCCATTCGGCTTTTTCACAAGAACTACATTGGCCACCCAATCTGGGTAGAAGCATTGCCGAATGAAACCGGCGTCCAACAGCTTTTTCACCTCTGCTGCGGCCGCCTAAATCCTCTCTTCTCCGTGATTCCTCTTCTTCTGGCGGATAGGCATTATCAGAGGGTTCACGGCCAACTTGTGTACGGCCAGGTCAGGACTTATTCCCGGCATTTCACCAACTTCAAATGCAAACACATCTTTGAATTCTCTTAACAGCTGAACTAACTCATCCCCAAGCAATCCCAAGGCTATAGTGCCAACACTAACTGTCCGTTCTGGGTGGTTGGAGTCAAGCACTATATCCTGGTGGCTGCCGGCCGGCTGGGGCCTCAACTCATCTGGCCGGCCGACAGTCATTAATTGCTAGGCTTCTTCTGCCCTGGCCGCCTTACGCTTCTGGCCGACCTGGTATGCTGGGAGTGAGGTTCCTTCTTCCTTAGGCTCGGACAACTTTGGGCCGCGCGCTGTTGGCTTCACGACCAGCTGATTACATTCCTTAGCCATTTTCTGACTTCCTTGAATTGTTCCAATCTTCCCGTCCGACCTTTTAAACTTCAGCAACATTAAGTGGGGCACTATGACCGCCTTGGCTGCATTGAGAGTGGGGCGGCCAAGGATGACATTGTACCCGGTCAACTATTTAACCACAAGGAAGCGGTCGACCATGTCTCTTCCCTCTCCCTTCTGCCCGAAACAGATGGGAAGGTCAATCCGTCCGACCGGATGAATGATATTCCCCCCAAATCCTACTAAGGGGTGAGTGATATATCCTGGAGAGCATCTTCCGGGAAACTTAAGTTCCTTAGGGCAGACAGGCTGATGATATCGGCCGAACTCCCTGTATCAATCAATATCTGTCCCACCTTCAAATTTGCTATCTTCATGACAAAAACCATGGGATCATTGTGCAAAGCCCTGACCTCTCCACGGTCAGCCTCAGTTATGATCACTTCAGGAAATGGCTCGGCCTTAAAGGCGTCTGTTTGCATCACATTTGACAGATTTCGAGCATCCTGCTTGATCCCTTTCATGGTAGGGCCACCTGAAGCAAAGCCTCCTGATATCACGGCCACAAAACCTGAATCAGTGCTATTCCCATCATCTTCCTTGTCATTTTTCTTATCACTTTGTTGCTTTTTCTCGGACGTGTTGAATTTGGACTTGGTCACATAGGGTTTCAGTAGTCCCTTGTCGGCCAACTTATCCAACAGCCTCTTCAGATTGATACACTCGTTCGTGTCATGACCTACATCCTTGTGGTAATGACAATACTTGTTGAACTCAAAATTTTCTTTTATCTCCATCAAAATGGAGTACCCATCCTTGTTGAACTCATACTGAGGCTCGTACGTCTTGCTTTTCTATGACTTGGGTTGCTTGTCATCAGCCACCCAGATTTCTTTTCTTTTGTTTCCTTCTCTCTTTTGGCCGGCCGAGTCTTGCTGAGAAGATTGCTTCTTCTCAGCCCCCTTGGGCGGCTGTTCTTATTTGGTGAGCGAACAAAAGTCTGCGACCTCAATATAGGCTTCGGCTTCCCGCAATACACCTGCGTATGACCGAATCTTTTTTCTTACCAAATCAAACTTAAAACCATTATGCCTTAATCCCCGGAGAAATTCTGAGTAAGCCACTTCGTCCGGAAGATTATGAATTAAGGCTTTTTCTTGGTTAAATCTTTGGACATACGAGCGTAGTCCTTCATTCTTTCCTTGGACAATTGTTTCCAAGTTGAGACTTGTCTTTCTTAGTGGGATATTGTATGAGAAGTTTCCCATAAACAACAAACTGAGGATAGTAAAACAATTGATGCATCCGGCTGGAAGGCTGTTAAACCAATCCTGGGCCACCCCTTTGAGAGTGGCCGGGAAGCATCTGCACCATGTAGCATCATCTACACTTTGCAAGTACATCAAGTTCCTGTACGAGGTAATATGCTCCTCTGGGTTGCCCGTACCATCATAGGCACCCACTAGTACACTCTTCACCTTTGCTGGTTGAGGGGAAGCTAGTATGTCTTGCGAAAACGAAGGCGGCTTGTCTCCTAAATTCAACAAACGCATTTGCCAATCAATGGGCTGAGGCTGAGCGAACGTTCCAGCCAGGTAGGGAGCCTGGCCGAACATCTGACCATATGGCCCATATTGCACAAAGACTTGGGGAGTTGGCTGTATCAACCCATTGAGTACTTGAGGGGGCTGATATTGTGATGGCTGAACTAGAACGGGAGTAATAGTATGAGCAGCTTGACTTCTGCTGGAAACGGCCGTGTTGGTGTATTGAGAGAAAGATTGGTTGGAGACTTCATCCGGCATGGTTGGGGTAGAGGCCGTGTCAGAGTATGCGGCCCTCTCCCCTGGCTTGTGCCGAATGTAATCCCTTGCGTCCTTGAAACGCTGTGACGGCTCAGTCTCAACTCTTTTCGGCTGTCTGCCCCTCCCCCCAACCGACTGTGTTTTCGCCAGCAGGCTAGAGAAGTTGGTCCGTGGGACTCGGGGAGACCTTCCGTGCGAACGGCGAAATGGGGTGTTACCAGCATCAGTTGCATTGGTCTTGTTGTTGGCTTTCTTGGAAGTACCTCCTCCCCCCTTTTGCTGGGTAGCAGCCAACTCTTTGCGGAGCTTAGTCAGCTCGGCCATTAGGGTAGCTGGGGTAACAGGAGGTTGTTCGGCCTCTTCAAATGAGGCAGTCAATGGATTGCTTGAATGTATGGTAGTACGTATGTCTTCTACATATCCGTCCTCGCCCGGACGAGGACCGGTATTAGGTGTCTGACCATCTATTGCCATAACGGACGAGTATCCCCACAGACGGCGCCAAATGTTTCGGGGTTTTTTGTGATTTCCTCGGATACTGGTCACGCCTTGCTGACAATGAGATTCGGACACCTGCAAAAACGACGAATATTCCGGTGATCGGAATATTCGCCTCCGACGATCAAGTTAGTGATCGAAAACCGGAAAAGGCTAGAGAGAGAAAGTAGAGAGAAGTTGGAGCTTTTAGTGCTCTATATTTATGTTATGTCAAAATCCACCCCCCCCCCCCATCATAAATGATTGGGGTATTTATAGGGGTGGGAACATGTGCCCCTCTAGGGTTTATGCCCTAGAACTTCGTGACATGATTTGCTGCGCAATCAGAGGTCGCCACGTGTCATGGGTGGTGCCGTTTTACGGCTTTCAAGGGTTTCTCGGGATTTGGGCCTGAGGTCATCAGGGCCTTTTTCTCTTTCTGATGTTGTATTTGGGTATTAAAGGTAGCTGACATGTGTCACCCTGTTAGGTGGACACGTGTCACTCTCTCATAGGGCCACGTGTCGCCTTCTTATTGGGCCACGTGTCACTATGAGATTGGGCCACGTACCTGGGGTATTTTCACCCTAAACACCATTATTTTTTTCCAAAAATATATTAATGTAAAGTGAAAATTAATACAAAGTATATTTTAGTTAACAAAAACATTACCCATCAATAACTATATAATAAAAGACACACCAGCAATGACACGTGTCAATATCTGGTGTGTCCTTAATATATTATCTTTTAATAATTAATTACTAAATTTTATTTAAAGAAGTGGTTTAAAAAAAAGATAAGTTTGTTTTTGTCAACTATATAAATAAGCAATAATATTTACTATTCTTATGTAATTTTGGTGGAATTTTTTTTAAGAATATACTCCCTCCATTCCTAAATGTTTTTTACGTTTCCATTTAGGGTGTTCCTTTTTATTCTTTACATTTAGTATCTTTCCTATTTTGGTCATAAATTTTGGACTAAATTACCCTTGTTTTACAATTTTTTAACTCAAAAGTCCTTACTTTTTCATGTGCTATTTTACTTTTTGTACTATTTTAATAGTTTTTCAACACTTATTATTACTTTGTCTCTCCTCTCTCCTCTAATTTCTCCACCCCACATGCTCAACATTGTATTTTTCAATAAATTTGTACTTTCAATCATTGAAATATTCCAATATACCTCAACTTTATACAATTTCTTAATTACCGCGCATAATTCCAAACGTAAAAAACATTAGGGAACGGAGGGAGTAATCTTTATCAAATATTCCATGTTACTTCAAATTGTACTCAAGATATTTTAAACAATGTTTATATTTTATGCTACGAGTATAATATTTTCATTTGTCAAAAGAAAATATGGAGTAATTAATATAACCGTGTATGCCACGGGATCTAACCTAGTAGTTAAAGATATAAGGATTTTATAATAAGAAAGATAATGAAAAGTGTCATTTTAAGTTTGCTTTTGATTAGAACATCACCACTCGGTTCACGCCTCCTTAATTATCTTGTACTCCCTCCGTTTTTAAATACTTGCTCCACTTTTCTTTTGCGATCGTGTTTAAATACTTGTTCCATTTCCTTATTTGGAAAGGTTTTATAATATCTAATTCATTTTTCTCAACTAATAGGGCCCAATTTTATTACTTTTGCTCTCCTGCAATTTACCTTCCACTAACTTCACTATCTCCCTACTTTATTACTTTCTCCAATTTCTCCTAAAACTTCGCGCATGGAGAAATGGAGCAAGTATTTAAAAACGGAGGGAGTATTATCTAGCCTCAAATCGTTTTTTGTAAAAGCGTAGTCATTGTACATTTTGAATGCTACTTTAACTGTATTGAAGTAAGTAATTCTGATTCTGCAATTTCTTTGTATAGTTTGTCCAGTCAATCAATAACATATTACTAAAACAGACACCGAAAACGACACATGTCACTTCTAGATGCTGTATTTTCCCTCCAAAATGTTTTTTTTTTCTTTTTATTGTTTTTTGTCAAATCTTCTTAAACAATTTTCTACTATACCAACGGAGATATTTTTTCCATATTTAGCTAACATATATATTCCATATTTTTAATTTCATACCTTTTATACCTTTTACATAAGGTAATTCATTATAAATGCCCAAATCATGTGTCGATCAAAGTTTGTCAATTAATTAAATTATTGTATAACTCTCGCTTTTTTATTTTTTTGTAAATTATTGTACTCCCTCCGTGTTTTTTTAAGTGATACACTTTCCATTACTGGCCGTGTTTTTTTAAGTGATACACTTCCTTTTTTGGCAAAAAAATACATTGAAATATTATATCTCTCTCCTCTCATGGTCCCCACCCAAACCCACTACTACTTTTTTATGATATCTTTCCTCTCACATTCATTATAATTACTTTTCAATAAACTATTAACCCCACTATCGTTCTTTAATAATTTTTTAATACTCCACTATCCCACTTACCTCTTATTTTATTTAAGTCAATTAAATTACCTAAAACTATGTGTCGGTCAAAGTGTATCACTTAAAAAAATACGGAGGGAGTATAACTTTTCAAAATTTGTAATAATTTATATTAAAATTTTGTTAAAATCGTGCATTGTACGGGATCTAATCTAGTTATACATATATACATTTGATATTCTACAGCAAGAATACATCTACTATTTAGCTTGTACAACATGTTTATCATTTGCCAAATTAGTTCAAATGAGCAAAACACATTAAGTAGAGCTCAAATACTAATGCCTCTGACCATTTGAATGGCTTATATAAAAAAATTGTTCGGCTTTAATACATTGTAAAAGACAATTAATTATTCAATTAAATATGCTCATTTAGGTTTGCTAATTATGCAGAAGTCAAGATCAAATTATTATTATGCTCATTAAATGCATCAAAATTCTCATTAATTTATGCTCATTAGATGGATCAAATTAATACAATGCCTTTGACCAAATTCACAACAAATTTGCAATTCCAGTTCAAGCAAAGCAATTCTAAAAATTCATTATTATGAATTAATAAATTAGTCAATGGTTAAAAGGATTAGATTAAATGACTTTTGAAGAGGAGCATTTGCACACAATAGAAATAATATTGCCATTAATAAGCAACACAAGCTTTTGATTTTATTTTCTGTTCAAATTCGGTAATTCAAAGCTTCAATAAGTTTAAAATCAAAATTATTGTTGAATTAAATCTTTAATTTTGCTAAAATTTTGCGCTTAAATTTTGTAGAAGAAAAAAGAACCAAGTAAAATCGAAAACGAAAGGATGGAAAAGTGTTAGGATGTGTGAGTCACATATTAATTACTTAACCTAATTACAAAGTGTACTTAGAGCAAGGTACTCTTGGGTGTACAGAATAGACGCTGGTAAAATATTCAAGATATATATATAACGGATTCAATATTTGTATAATACAATAATTTTTTTTTTTTAATTTTTTAATTTTTATATATTAGCAAATTTATCAAGTCAAAACCATTATACGAATGGTGAAAAAGGTTAAAATGTAACACTTACGGAGTATTAAACACGGAGGGAGTAATATTTATCGTTATTCACAAGAGAGAAGCATGATTTCATAGTGATTACTTACTTGAGAGAAGTTGTACTACTTTATATATGTAAAGAAGCAACTTGAAAGACTGCAATAAAGTTCAATTGCATGAGGAGTGAGGAGAGAAAGGGATGGTTAGTCCTTCTACAATTCTACCCCCCCCCCCCCCCCAAATGTGATGGGGGGTTTGACTCTTACAACCCCCATTCATGTGATAGGGTGGGAGGCCCTCCCCTGAAGTTTAGTTTTTAAAATAAAATAAAAAAATACAGAGGTTTTTCAGTGCGGTAGGTCACATGGTGCGACAGGGGTTACTTATAGGGTGTTATTGGTTTTTTTAGGGGTTACTTGTAGGTGTTACTTGTATTCAGGGGTTACTTGTATGAGTTACTTGTAGGTGCTACTTTTATTTTGAGTAATCCGTACAAGTAACCCAGACCAAACCCCCATACCAAACCAGTAACACCCTACAAGTAACCCCTGACCAAACTAGTAACACTCTACAAGTAACCCCTAACCAAACAAGTAACACCCTACAAGTAACCCTTGTCGCACCATCTGACTAGCCGCATACAAAAATTTGTATAAAAATAAAGTTCAATTGTACGTATATGATTAACCATTTAAAAAACAGTCATTGGCAAAAGATCGAGCAACGAATGCTAAGGAAGCGCATGACTGTGCAGTCACAGTCTCACAGAGGTCCAAATGAGAGGAAAATGAAAGCAGTTGATCAAAGTCAGATAAGAGATATTCACACTACAAACGGACTATCACAAGAGCTTGCTACAACACTACATTCACTACAACAACCATCTTCAAACTCATCAAATTAAACCAGGTTTAACACAACACCATAGGAAACAAAATAAAATTGTGCCTGTAATCACTTCAAGGCATCTCTTTTGTAACAGGTAACATCTAACATAGATGCATACATAGACGTGTTAATTTATGGGAAATTCCAAGTTTATCTTCATGATAAACGATTTTTGTCAATCTAAGGGTATTTGCGGTATTTCCCCTACATTAGTTGAGGATAAACTTGTCAATTCCAGAAGCTGATTGGATATAATTGCAATGACTAAGCTTCCAGCATGTGCAAGCCTACGCCTTGTTGGACTTAAGGCACATGTCCACACCTTGTTGGATTTCACGGCTTCCATCAACGAATTTCTTCCGTCACTCATTCATCTTCTTCATTAATTAATGCAAGTTTGTTGACATGTAATTACCCCACAAATGACAGAATATGGTTTTGCAAGAAGGAGGCATGTTCCCTTTGTATATTTACTTTCTTCATTTGTATAAATCAACATGCAAATTTTGACTGACTTTCAGTAAAATTTATTTTTGTGTTATAGAAAATTTAATATGGTAATTCGGTTAATTTGGGAAGAATGAGGCATCTTTCCAAAGTATAGTTACTTTCTTTATTTGCATAAATCAACATCTAAATTAATATTGTAGTTAAATTTGTAAGGTGTTATATTTATCTGATTTTTTTTTTAAAAAAATGTTATATATTAATTAACATCTAAGTTATTATTGTAGTTAAATTTTTAAGGTGCTATATTTATCATTTTTTTAAAAAAAAAAAATACGTAACATATTAATCAATATCTAAGTTATTAATGTAGTTAAATTTGTAAGGTGTTATATTTATCTGATTTATTTTAATTACATTTTGGTATTGTAATTGTAGATATGACGAAATTGATAATGACAGAGGAAAAGGAGCCTAAAGAGATAATCTAGTCCCAGGCTCACTAAAGACACCAATGTACAATAACTGTGTTGGCATTTAGTTAAAGGCCCAATGACACATAGTGCATGTTTCTTAAGGATTAAATTATGTTTTGTTTGGGAAATAATTACTGTGTGCCGAATCAAATGGAAGTCAATTGCACTCAACAAAGGTAATTGAATCACATTAAAGTCTATTTGGATTTTGATTTATATATTACAATTTAGATCTTGATTTATATATTACAATTTACAGAAATATATTACAAATACATTTAACAATATCTAATAAAGTCATACGAAAGTCAAACATATTCCAAACAAAACAAACCTATTTGAATCTAATGAATGTTATATACACTTAACAAAAACAAATTGAGTCAAATGAAAGTCAATTACACTCAATAGAGCTAATTGAATAAAATGAAAGTCAAACTCATTCAAACATATTTTTAAATCAAATGAAAGTAAAATACATTCGACAAAACTAATTGAGTCAAATAAAACACAAACACATTCAAATAAGTTATTTGAATAAAGAGAAAGTCAAATGCATTTATAACAAAATCTAATAAAGTCATACGAAAGTCAAACAAATTCCAAACAAAACAAACCTATTTGAATCAAATGAAAGCCAAATACACTTCACAAAAGCAAATTGAGTCAAATGAAATTCAAACACATTCAAACAATGCATTATGAATCATATAAAAGTCAAACACATTCAAACAATGCATTATTAGTCAAATGAAAGTCAAACACATTAAAATAATGCTTTATGAATCAAATTAAAGTCAAACTCATTCAAATAAATCTTTTTGAATCATCTGAAAGTTAAATGTATTCGACAAAGCTAATTGAATCAAATGAAAATCAAACACATTCAAATAAATTATTTGAATCAAATAAAAATTAAATTCTTTCAACAAAGCTAATTGAATTCAATGAGCTATTGTGCAAAAGCTCCTTGAATTTGATGAAAGTAAAATGCATTACAACAAACCTTTTTAAATTAAATGTAAGTCAAATGTATTAAAAAAAGCTAGTTGAATCAAATGAATGTCAAACACCTAACAAACAAAGCTAATTTAATCAAATAAAAGTCAAACTCATTCAAACATATTTTTGAATAAAATGAAAGTCAAATGCATTCGACAAAGCTAATTGAGTCAAATGAAAGTCAAACACATTTAAACAATGTATTATGAATTAAATAAAAGTCAAACTCATTCAAACAAAGCTGTTTGAGAAAAATGAAAGGCAAATGCATTCGACAAAGGTAGTTAAGTCAAATGAGAGTCAAACACATTCAACAAAGCCTTTTGAATCAAATGAAAGTCAATGGCACTCAATGAAGCTAATTAAATCAAATGAAAGTCAAACAAAGCTTTGTCGAAATTAATTAATTGAATCAAATAAAAGGCAAATAAAGCCTTTTGAAATTAATTGAAACTGAAATGCTTCAGTTGAATCAAATGAATCTAATTGAATCAAGTCATAGTCAAATACATTCAATACAATGAACGTAAAAAACATTCAAGTGATTCGATACCCTTAAGTGTGGGTATCATTGATCCCTTTTTAAGGAAGGAGACCATTGACATACTATATAAACCTCCAAAATTGATTAAAATAAAAGTCAAACACATTAAAACAATGCATTAGTCAAACTTATTTAAATAAAACTTCTTGATTCAAATAAAAGTCAAATGTATTCAACATAGCTAATTAAATCAAATGAAAGTTAATTGCAATCAACAAAGGTAAATGAATCAAATGAAAAACAAACACATTCAAATAAGTTATTTGAATCAAATGAAAATGAAATTTATTCAACAAAGCTTATTGAATCAAATGAGCTATTGTGCACAAGTTCCTTGAAGGGAAGGAGGAATCGAATCGTTGACCATTATGTGTAGAAGAGTGTAGAGAATTGCGAAGTAGACCATTGGGACAGTGCTAGCACCGTGTTATGATTGCCTAAAGAAATTTATTTATACTAGTTCCCACATGTAAATGAAAAGGGGGACACCTACTAAAATATATCTTTACTAAGTATGAGTGCAACATCTAAGTTATTATTGTAGTTAAATATGTAAAATTAATTTCTTTGAGTTTTTTTGTAAAATTAATTACATATATTTTTAAAACGGAAATATTTATTTATTTATTTTTGATCGAAATCAAATAAAAATTATTTGGAAAAAATTATTAATGTCATCAGCGGAAAAAAAATATTGGGGGGGGGGGGGGTTTATGAAAATGTCAATTTGTAATTGTTTGTGTTAGGACTTGTATTGCTAAGCTAAGACAAAAGCTACTATGCAGAGCTAAGGCATTAATGTCTTCGTAGAACTTTCTCAACAGACCATTTTCGTTCAAGAAGTAATGTGTAGACTTATATTTGAGGATAAATTATTAAGTGCAAGTTTGAGTATTATTTGTACCATGTTTAAAGGAAATAAGACAACAATCACACACATTAGTAACAACCAAATAAGTAGCGATTATATTGCAATCTCAAAATACAATAGTCCACAATTAAACTTCAATGCAGTCTTTACCATCTCAAAATCAAACAACATTCATCATCACTGCCTATCAAAGCATTCATAATTTTCTAAAAAAAAAAAAAAAAAAAAAAAGCAACATTCATAATTAATATTACTTTACAAAAAACCCCAAACAATGTCGATTACTTAATAGGCTAATTCTGCAATTATAAGGACTATTGTTCTCAATCATAAGCTAATTCTGCATCAAAACCCTATTCCTAAAAAGTAAAAACCACTATTGTACTCAATCATCGGCTAATTATGCAGCATCTTCATCTACATCATTATCCTGATGCTCATTATCATCTTGATTCCCCTTCCTCAATATTCTCTTCCTCACCTTCATCTTGATTCACTTCCTCCATCTCTGCATCACCAACATCCCTTTCATCTTCACCTCCAGCATTCCTACCCACACCCTAATTCCTCCAAACACTGCATGTAACATTCTACGCCTTTCACTTAATCTCCAAAATAAACCGGTAATTTGTTGTTCACGAACACTCTGTACCTGATTATACAGAACCCTAGTGTAACACCCCAATAATTCTCCTTTTTTCAAACCACTTACTTTAAATAAATTAGTGGAGAAATATTGACTTGTTACCGCCACGTGTTAAAACGTTAAGGCTTTATCAAAGTATCGCAGCGGAAAAAAAAAACTTAAGTCTTTAAATTAACACAGTTTAGTAAACGAATAAGTCAAAGCTTACAAATTGGAACCATATAAGGCCCTTATTCAAAACCAAACCAATAATCAAAATCCAAAACATAAACGAAATAGCAAAGCATAAATAAGTTCAACACAAGAATCGAATACTCTCAATCACACCAATCCCTTGACAATGTGTTTGTCAAATCCCTGAACTTCACATCATCAAGCTAACCTGTGCATACTGCTCCCCAATAATACAAGTGTAATAATTGGATCATCACAGGGTCATTGAAAGGCAAAGGCCATGACCAAAAGAATACACACAAAAGCACGCAATCAGCAAAGCTGAGTACATACAAGCTACAACGTACAAAACCTAGCATGCTCAATTAATTAAAGTAAATAAACATACAATGTGAATTCAATAATCAAGACTCCACACTTAAACAATTCAATTGACTCAACATACTTACTAACTAATTCCAAACATTTGACTCTATATTTAATTTAATTAATTTAGTTTGGAGTAAGCAATAGACCAGGTTGTCCAATCCACCAAATCATTTTGGTCCCAAATGACCATTTGAAATAAAAGTTTAGCGCGTGCAAGAATGAGCGCGACTCCATTCTCACAAAGTTAGTCTAGGATCCCATCTAACTTTCATTATAAAATAAAATGTAAATACCAAAAGAGAAAAGGACATGTTGATCAAACGAGCCTCGAAAAGCCACGGGCTACCACCGTGTACCCCAACCCATAATTGTCAACACTCTAGAAGTGCACGCTTTCCAAAGTTTTATTGCTCATCCATGTTTCACTTTACGTGATTACAATTTTAATTAATAGCCGACTAAATCAAGAAGACCATGCATAACAATCATACATCAATTCAGTTTTAATCTTATTTAGGACAATGGTGATCACATCGCAAATTGACCTTTTATTCCATGAAACTTCCAAATTATCCAAAACTGTTGAACATAGTCAACCCACCTAGCCATTCGGCTCAATCCACCTTTACTCAACATACTGACAAATCATGTTTGAGTAATAAATAAAATAAATAACAACCTTGTGGAATAATTAATAAATTCATACCACTTAAATCATTCAATTCCAATCCTTTAATAATCCAAATGTGGTTAATAAACCAATCCAATAAAATATGCTTGTATCAACATTCCATACAAGCAATTAATCCAATATAATACAACATGCATGTTTGCATCCATAATTCCATACAAACGTTATTAATTCACCAAAACATGTCTCATAACATAAGCATATGAATTAAATCAATGTGTAACCAAACAATTTCCATCCAAGTGTTCTCTAATCATGAAACTAAGTTCGTTCCTTTTGGTACCTAAATATGATACTACTTATAACGAAGTAGACATGTACGTACCTCATATAAACAATTCTTTGTGCCACTTTTAATCACTTAAAATTCTCCTAGGGAATATTCACTTCCTAGAAAACAACCAACAGTTAATATTACTAACCCAAGTAATTTCCAACAATATAATATGATGAAAAACCTCTAAAAACCTCAATAAAAACATATATTTATGCTTAATTAACTTTAAACATAATTTATTTTATTAATCAAACTCAAAGATAAATTTTATGAATAAAAAAAACTTCGTTAAAAATCAAAAATTGCCCAAAAATCATATTTAGAAGCTGAATTTGGCCACGAGAGGGTGGTGTTCACTACAAAAGGTAGTGAATCTTTCTTAAAACATCGTTTCCACATGGAAAACACTAATTTTTTTTATCAAAATCGGATGAGTTCAGAACCTGATCGGGATTAAAACGGGATTAATATTAACGAACCGAAATGTAAAAATTAAAACACGAATTTACGTGTTCAAAATAATCTGGAATTAAGTTAAACTAATCAGTAGTTATAATCGCCAAAATTTCAAAACATCATTACTATAAAAGCATAAAAACCCTAAAATCATGATTTTCAATAATTAAAAACCCTAGTTTATAAAATTTACAAAATTTGAAAATTATGACATTTATTAAATCTGAAATAATAAAGTTTAATCATCAAAAATACAATTGGACACTAATTTAATTAATTTCAAACAATAAAATCAAAACCCATAAATCAATAATTATAATTACGCAAATTGATGAAACAAAGGAGAAAGAAAATAAGACTAACCGTTTTGAGTGGGGAATTTTTTTGGGGATGTATGGGGTATTTATAGGAGAGAGGGTACTAGGGTAAGTAAGGATATTGGGCCTCATAAAATTGATGGGTCAATTAAGAAAGTAAAGTGGGTTTGGTTTGTTTGTTGGACATAAATTATAGAAGAAAGGTTTATAAAAAGCTCTTTGTAATAAAATCTTTCATCAAACCCAAAAATAATTTGAAACTTTTGAAATTAAATCCGAAAAAATACAAATAAATATTATGAATAAAATATAATTTCATGAATAATATATTTAAAAATACGGGGGATTACACCTAGCTTCTTGAAGCTTACTGCTAAACGATGCTCTTAAAATTGCCAATTTTTCTCTCTTGAATCTCTCCTGTTCTGCAATTGCATCCATCTCAACATACAATCCATCAAGCCGCGTTTCAACATCTCGCAACCCCCTATTGTCTGCCATTTTCACTCCACACAAATTTTGTAAAAAAAATTATGAGATTTTTTAGGATGAAATTGTGAAGTAAAATTTTTATAAATAAAGTATTCTTTTGCTAAGCCCCAAAAACAGAGAAGTGAGAGGTTCAGAGAGAGAGAGAGAGAGAGAGAGAGAGGGAGATGAAAAGCTAAATAGTCTATACGCCAATTTCAATGTCAAATAAAAAGAAAACCTTTTAATTTCCATTTTTATGAAACTTTTTGAAATTATTTTTTAAGAAGACACAATATATATATATATATATATATATATATATATATATATATATATATATATATATATATATATATATATATATATATATATATATATATATTTTGAAATAACACATTATTAATTATATATTGAAACCTTTTTACTTTTACAAGTAATAATAATTAATAAACAATTAAACTATTATCATCTTAAGCAAACACCTAAAAAGATAAATAATAAACCATAATAAGTTTATCAAAAGTAAAAAAGAATATTGCATTTACCCAAAGAAAAAAAAAAGAGATTTAATTTATAGTCTTTTTCATCTTACAATATTAATTGATAAACACAATATTTAAGAAGCATGGCTTAAAAGCCCAAACTATGATACACAAATAGTCCAACTAAAATGTAATTCAAGTGGCTACCCTTAAGGCTCATAACTTAATAGAATAGTCCATCTACAAATAGCCCACACACTCTGCAAGTAGTAGTCTACTTAGGAAATTGACATACAATTAAACCAACTTAGTTAATACGATATTAGACATTAACCCTTTACAAAAAAAATATGTATATACACTAATTTAATTATTATGCAATTCTATTTATAGATACAATCACTAACAATGTCCATTTAAAAGACATACATACTACAAAATCTAGATCACACGAAATTCAAACACATTTTAAACAAAACAAACCTATTTGAATCAAATGAAAGTCAAACACACTTAACAAAAGCAAATTGAGTCAAAATGAAAGTCAATTACACTCAAAAGAGCTAACTGAATCAGATGAAAGTCAAACTCATTCAAACATATTTTTGAATAAAATGAAAGTAAAATGCATTCGACAAATCTAATTGAGTCAAATAAAAAACAAACATATTCAAATAAGTTATTTGTATAAAGTGAAAGTCGATTGCATTTAACAATATCTAATAAAGTCATACGAAACTCAAACACATTCCAAACAAAACAAACCTATTTGAATCAAATGAAAATCAAATACACTTAACAAAAGCAAATTGAGTCAAATGAAAGTCAATTACATTCAACAGAGCTAATTGAATCAAATGAAAGTCAAACTCATTCAAACATATTTTTGAATATAATGAAAGTCAAATGCATTCGACAAAACTAATTGAGTCAAATAAAAGTCAAACACATTCAAACAATGCATTATGAATCAATTAAAAGTCAAACACATTCAAACAATACATTATTAGTCAAATGAAAGTCAAACACATTAAAACAATGCTTTATGAATCAAATTAAAGTCAAACTCATTCAAATAAATCTTTTTGAATCATCTGAAAATCAAATGTATTCGACAAAGCTAATTGTGAATCAAATGAAAAACAAACACATTCAAATAAGTTATTTGAATCAAATAAAAACGAAATTCATTCAATAAAGCTAATTAAATCTAATGAGCTATTGTGCACAAGTTCCTTGAATTTGATGAAAGTAAAATGCATTAGAACAAACCTTTTTAAATTAAAAGTCAAATGTATTCAACAAAGCTAGTTGAATCAAATAAATGTCAAACACCTAACAAACAGAGCTAATTGAATCAAATAAAAGTCAAACTCATTCAAACAAAGCTAATTGAATCAAATAAAAGTCAAACTCATTAAAACATTCAAGTGATTCAATACCTTTAAGTGTGGGTATCATTGATCCCTTCTTAAGGAAAGAGACCATTGACGTACTATAAATCTCAAAATTGATTACAACTAAAGTCAAACACACTAAAAGAATGTGTTAGTCAAACTTATTTAAATAAATCTTTTAAAATCAAATAAAAGTCAAATGTATTCGACATAGCTAATTAATCAAATGAAAGTCAATTGCAATCAACAAAGGTAAATGAATCAAATGAAAAACAAACACATTCAAATAAGTTATTTGAATCAAATGAAAATGAAATTTATTCAACAAAGTTTATTGAATCAAATGAGCTATTGTGCACAAGTTCCTTGGAAAAAGGGGGTGGGGGGGAGAAGGAGAAATCGAACCCTTGACCATTATGTGTAGAAGAGTGTAGAGAATTGCGAAGTGTGTGGACCATTGAGACGGTGCTAGCACCGTGTTATAATTGCCTAGAGAAATTTATTTATACTTGTTCCCACATGTACATGAAAAAGGGGACACCTACTAAAATATATCTTTACTAAGTACGAGTATTTTTGTAAAATTAATTACATATATTTCTATATGGAAATTTTTATTTATTTATTTTTGATCAAAAATCAAATAAAAAATTATTTGGAAAAAATTAATAATGTGATCAGCGAAAAAAAAATATTGTGGGGGTTAGGGAGGAATTGAACCCTTGTCCATTATGGTTATCCAAGTATCTTGAGAGTTGTGAATATGTGGACCATTGGGACAGTGCTAGCACCGTGTTATAAATGCCCAAAGAAAATTATTTATACTTGTTCCCACATGTATTTGGAAATGGGGACACGTATGAAACTTAATACGTACAAGTATATCTTCAAAAGTTATTACATATATTTTTACAAAATGCTTAACTTTTTAATTTTGTTTGTTAGGTAACGCCTAAAAAAAATTAATTTCAAGTGAAAGTCTTATGCAAATGTAGTTGAATTGAGTGAAATTGAAATACATTCAACAAAGCTAGTTGAATCGAATAAAAGTCAAATGCAACGCTAGTTGAATCAAATGAACGTCAAACAAATTCAAACAAGACTTTTTGGATCGAATGAAAACCATTTGCATTCAACAAAGTTAATTGAATCAAATGAGAGTCAAATGCATTCAACAGATCTTTTGGAATCGAATGTAAGTCAAATGCATTCAACAAAGCTTGTTGAATCAATGAATGTAGAACACATTCTTACAACGAATCAAATGAAAGTGAAATACATTCAACAAATCAAATTGAATCAAATGAAAGTGAAATGCGTTCAACAAAGTTTAATGACTCAAATGGAAGTCGAAAACATTCAAACAAAGTTTTTCTAATCAAATGAATTTCAAACTCATTAAAACAAAGCTTTTTGAATCATTAAAAGTTTAATGCATTCAACTAAGCTAATTGAATCAAATCAATGCAAAACATATTCAAACAAAGATTTTAGAATCTAATAAACGTCAAATGCATCCAAGTAAGCTAATTGATAAAAAAAAAAAGAAAGTTAAACACATTAATATAAAGCTTTTTTAATTTGAATTGTTATTAGGATGCATTGAACAAAGCTAGTTGAATAAAATGAAAGTCAAAAATCATTTTTATTATTAGGGATATGAACAAAATAACTTTATTTTATAACTATTTCGATAAACGAAAATGAACATGTCCAACTATTAATTTATGCCCTCTTCTTGGCATCCCTTATTGCTCTCATGTCTGGTCTGCCCCAGCATTCACACCTCCATGTAGTTGTAATACGGTCTCTCCCTTCACCTTTTGAATACACACCTTGTGCCCTAGTCACCTCAAATCCCTGCTGCTCGGCATATTCTTTATAATAATCCTCGATATCTTGCCAACTCCTAAAAATCATTCCAACCCTAGGAGGTTCAACAAAATTCACTACACTCACGTTATTACTACCAACAACTGTCTGTAATGTCTCGATTGTGTTGATGGGAGACATAAATTGATCACCATCACGGTCCTCGAACCCATCTTCACTAACAATGTCATGCTCATCATCATATTCACTTCCTTCGTCCAATGTCTCGTTTGTGTTGATGGGAGACATATATTCATCATAAATTTGGTCATCATCATCATCGCCAAGATCAATAACTGTGTGATAAACATCCCCATATTCACTTCCATCATCTATACTATCATCCATTCTTTAAATCAAAGCCTTACTACCAATTCATACACCTGCTCGAAATGTTTCAAAGTATAAGACCATCTTTAAAAAGAAATTCAATGCTAACCAAACATACCAATAAAACATTCAAACTATTTATATATATGCAAACATAAATTACTAACCTTTTTAAAGAACATAAATTACTAAGCTAAGTCAATACTTCTTAATAATTAATAATTTCCTAATGAAGATTTAACTTAGATATTTACTTCGAATATATATATATATATATATGAGCTGCTTTGTTGCAGTTTACAAAGCTACAGAAATCAAAAGTGCCAATTAACTTAATAATATTCGATTTTTTTTAGTTCGATTTAATTCTCGGGATTTCACTAATTTCTGGGAATTTTGTTTAATTTTTTTTTCTGGTTTTTTTTTTCTTCTTTTTTTCTGGGTTTTAGTTTTCTTGGTTAATTTTCTGGGTTTGTTTGATTTCTGGGTTTTGTTTATATATGTGTGTGCTTTTTCTGGGTTTATTTAACCGATTTAAATCGATTTATGGGTACCATGCATACGGTTCTGTTTTGTAAATTTTTTTCGCAGCTAATTTTTTTTATTAATCGATTTTTTTTGTTTGATACAGGTACATTGATTTAGATGTAGATCTTAAATCGAAGAATAAAGATGCAGGATTATTGATCTAGGTGTTATACGGGTTGTTTTGTAATTTTGATGTTATAATTTTTTTTTGGTTTTTATTGTAATTTTTTTTTTTTTTTTGATTTTAATGTTGGAATTTTTGTGTAATTTGATTAATTTAGTTCTTTTAAATTGGAATTGTTGTATGAGTAATTTAGTTGTAGTTATTAACTTACCGATGAATATATATGTGTTTTTATGTATTTTACATATATATGTAGTTTCTGGTACAATTTAAATGAAATAAATGCAAAAAAAAAAAATTTCTTTTTTGTTTTTTATGGCCATTATTGCCACCGATTAACCGGTGGCAATAGTTGTTAATACCATTAAAAAAAAATTGCGGGAAGCATTATTTCCACCGGTTAACCGGTGGCAATATTTGTTTTTGCCACCGGTTTTGAACCGGTGGCTTTTTAGTAATATTATTGCCACCCCCCAAATGGCCACCGGTTCAAAACCGGTGGCATAGGGGGGTTTTGAACCGGTGGCCAATTCATATTTTGTCTAGTGTTTTCCTTTATACTACCAATTTTCATCACTTTACTTTAGAAACATTAATGAGGAAAGATAAAAGGTAAATATAACAGGTTGTATTTTTGAAATTTAGCTGGCAATTGCCAAATTGGACCAACCAAATAAACACGTTTGGCTTCCAAATCATATGGCAAAATTCTCTCATTCATCTTACATCAATAGATTGAATAAAAATTTTCCTTCCTGATTTTTTACACTTTGCTAATGTAATACTCATTATTTGCATGTTCAACTTAAATTACAACAAGGTTCAAAGCAATACAAATTAAAGCAGATACAATAAAAGATCAAGCATCAAGATGCTCAAAAACAACCAAGAAAACAGGTCTTAGAATCCAAACAAAGTAGCAAAACATGTAAACACAAGAATGATAGAGAAGTAAATGTACAACAATTTACAAATAATATTAAAATTCAACAAATATTTATTTACACCATCTAAATACGATCTTCACCCGAAATTATTTTCCAAACAGCAAAATTTAAAACCAACTTTTCACATATTAACAACTTCATCGTTCATTAATTCATGCAAATTTGTTTTAATGTAATTACCCCACAAATGGCAGAATATGATTTGGGAAGAAGGAGGCATATTCCCTTTGTATATTGACTTTCTTTATTTGTATAAATCAACATGCAAATGTTGCTTGACTTTTATTAAAATAGATTTTGAATATTATAGTAAATTTCATCGGTCACACTAAATATTCTTTTTTCACGAAAGAATGCAATTATAGTTCCAAACTTTCAATCAACCAATTCTTAGCTATAATAACACCAAATCAATTATATATGTGTACAAATTATTAACAAAAATTAATATTAAAATTCAACAAACAATTAATTTAACTTGAAGTTATTTCATCCGGGCTACCATTTTTGTGATTATTTTTAATCCCATTAAAAAATATTTAGTCCCATTTAAACTATTAATTTAATCCCATTTTTGTTTCTTTAAAAAAAAAAGTAGACGGAATTTGTTTTAAGCCTAGCATCAAATGCTAAAAAACAATCAAGATGCTCAAAAAAAAATTTAGACGGAATTGTTTCAAGCCTAGTTAATATTTTTGACATCTTTTCCTTATTTTAGTTTCCTAATCCTATCATATTAGGATTACCTTGTATTTTATATATTGGTGTTGAAGCCATAAAAAGAGAATCAAGTCAATCACTTCTATTTTCTATCTAATTTAGCATTTTCCCACAATAAAATAAATGACCAATTGCCACACATTATAAACTTCATCGATCTCAATTTCTCAATATTGTCCATTTTAATTATAATTGATTACAAAATATTTCAAATAATCATTTAGTATAGGTTTATTTATTCATATTACATGCAATAAAAAATTCCTTTTTTAATAATAGAAATTTAAATCATAACTTACAAAGATAACTTTAAACAAACGATTGCACCATTAGTTCAGACTTGAGATGTTGATTTTCCTCGCCATCTTTCCTTTCTCAATCGCTCACTCAAGTTTTTTGTTAGTGAATTTTTGTAATCAAGATATGTTGCTTGGTTGGGAAGAAATATGAGTGAAAGCCTTATATTTGCATGGTCAATATTATACACCTACCAACAATTAATGCATCTTTTGACTAAGCAATTTAAAAAAAAAAAAAGTGACAGAGCCGTTAACGACATCCATCTAAGTGTATTCTTCAACATGTGACTGGGCTGCTGACATGACTGCTGACTGGACTCCCTCAAAGCCAACATGCTGACCTGGCTGCAAAGATTGACCAAAACCGTTAATCATGAAGATTAATTGGGCAGCCCTCTTAATTTATAACACCTTATTAATTCAAACCAAAATAAAACTTCGCCTTATGAAAGTGCAGTTAGCTACACAAATCAGAAAATTAGTAAGCTCAATGTAGATCCTCTAACTTCTCATGCAAAGTCTTAACACTTTGTTTGGATGGAAAGAATTGGAAGGAAAAGAAGAGACGAGAAAGGGAGGGGGATATATTCTCTTGTTTAGGAAAAAGGATTGGAGGAAGGGAGAGGGAGGAATCTATTTTCCCTTTCTTTTTTAATAAGCATAATCCCTTCAAAATTGGAGAGATTTGGGGGGAATATGGAGCTCACTTCCCCCTCCCTTTCTTTCCCCTCCCTTCCTCCTTTTCCCCTCCCCTTACTTTCCTTCCTTCTTTGCTATCCAAACAAAGCGTAAATCTTTTCCAAATTTTGGGTGACTGAACACCAAGCAATGCAATTGAAAAAATAGGTTTTCAAAGGGTCACTGAGGAGTGAGGAATACGACACAATTATCAATAACAGATAGAGGGCATAATCTGCCAAATTGATAACTTGATACATGCTGCAATAGTTTTAAACTATAACTAAACATGTTTCAATCTAAACATAAGTGCAAAAGTACAATTTTTTTTTTTTTTTTTTTTTTTTTTTTTTTTTTTTTTTTTTTTTTTTTTTTTTGTCTTCATAGTATTAATGTTTAATGTTTTTGTAAATAAGATTATGCGACATGAGATGCTTACAGCGTTCTTTATACTCTTAAGATCAATTTTAAATACAAATTTACAAAATATATACGAAATTACAAGTGACCATTTTAACATCAACTTTCAAGTGATAGGAGTCTTTGTATATGCATTAACAGAGTCTTTGTATATGCATTAACTACAAAATCTCTAACTATTTTCAGATTTCAAGCTCTGCAGCAAGGGTGTCTTGCAAGAAGATGATTCAGGATCAGTAAAGCTTAGCTCTTCGTATGCATTCTCTGTTGTTTTACCCCACATCAGAGAATAAAACCCAAGCGTTATCACTGCTGCTCCAATTATACTGCAAGTGCTCGAAACAAAGCCCGAGATTCAATATGTATAAGAACTACAACATCTAAAGAACAGTGACATTCAACAAGTTTAAAGTACAGATGAAAACAAAAAAAAAACAATACCTTCCCAGATAAAGCGTATCACCAAGAAATATGATTCCCATTGCTGCAGCGATTGCTATAGATAGTGGCTTAAACATAGCTACATAAAAAGGCCCTTTCTTATGTAGTATCCATGTCTGAATTGAAGTGCTCAGCAATTCAAACACTCCCTACATGACAGAGATGAGAGGTCGGGAAAAAATATCAATTTGAATACTAATCCCTCCATAATATCTTAAAGATAATCAGCTGAATTTTCCACAGAGATTAAGAACTTAAGAAAAATGATCGAAAACATAGAGATTAGACTCTGGAGCATACAGTGTATGCATTTTCAATGCCTTGTAAGGCTGGAAATTACCAAAACCTCAGTTAAACAAGGGAATGAAATAGTGGTCTTACTGAGTATAGTATTGCCACGAGAGATATATCAGGTCTCGGCATCCAAGCAGATCTTTCAGGTTCAGTAACTGATGATATTGCTCCGGAGACAAGGGTCCCAAAAAGGCAGTAGAAGAAGACCACAACAAGTTCTGCAGGATATTCTTTGAGGATATGTGCCTGAATAATGTTATTGAGATTATCATCAGGGGAGGTACAATTGTGCCTCAATAAACGCAACACTTTCTTATTTTCAAAGGGTTTTGGAGTGTTATACATACCTGCACAACAAACCAAACTGGAGTAAGAATGTAGTCGGTACCAAGCAACACGCCTCCAATGATCCATTCAGAGTGTGAAGACTGTTGTAACTTGTAATAGGGCATGGATGAATCTTTTGGAGTAAACATGATTGACGGCCCCTTGTATAAAATGATTAGCAATGCACCTGTAATAGATACTATCGTACCAAATATCTTGGCTTGACTGCTAGACTGTCTCCAAGCTAGTTTTTCCATCCTTTTTTCAGGGCAAAATATAACAGGATAAAAGATAATGTCAGATATTAACACACTTCTGAAAAGGAAATTAATTCTATTACCCCATCAAGCTCAGTTTCATCAATAATGAAGTAGACAATCTTTAAAATTGTACTGTAATCAATCTTAGATAATATTAGATAAAATCAGATTCGTTTAATAAGTTCTAATATATTTAATTAAGTCTAATAAGTTTCAATAAGTTAAATAAGGTCCAATACTTCAATCACGTCAATAAAAAATGTAACTTTCAATCACTTTGAGAGACTACACAACGAAATCTATACTACTTGTCTACCATTTAAAAAGGTTGAGATAACTATTATGCATAGTGATTGGAGTTTTGGACAATTAAGCCCTCTAAAATGTTTATTTATTTGTTTTTTAGTCATCGCTAATGTTAAATGCCTTTAAACTTTCTCCCTTATAAAAAGTTTAAAATAACCATTAAGAATAGTGTTTAGACAATTATACTCTCTAAAATATTTATTTATTTATTTACCCTCATTGGTGTTAATTGTTTTTGTTTTATTAATTCTTATGTAAATAGAGTTTGGACAATTATGTACTCTTTAATTTTTATGTACTAGTTTGCTCTATTAAATGTTAAATGTCTTTTTATAAACTGTTAAGAATAGATATCTATACCACCCCTAAAATATTTGCTTACATAACTATGCTCATTAGCCACCATAGTTTTATCAAATTTCCTTACATACCGTCCATGTCATCCTCTTTAAATACTTCCTTCATCCCAAAATATCTCAACATTGCACGCATGTCAATGCACTACTTTGACGTTATTTTTATATGATTAAATATTAATTAAAATTGTTGTAAAAATTATTCAATGAAACTTTATATTAATACTTATTGAACAACATATTTTATGATAAAGACAAAAGCTAACGCATGCCCCAAAGGCATGGATAAGATAATAAAAGTACTCCGTAGAAATATTAAGAAATATTAACTTGAAATAAACATTAATTACACCGGCTATGAGTGGTTTTGGCATGCATTCCCAAATTAATACTATATTAGAAAATATTTTAAAGGGTTATCTAATGCCCCAGGGGCATTCGCTAGCAAGATCCAATTATATATATATATATATATATATACTAGGTTAGATCCCTTGCCATGCACGGTAATTTCAATATTTATCATTAGTTTAATACAATTATTTTACTATAAAAAATAATATCAAATTGCAAAATAGGATGAAAGTTCTGTACTTACAATTTTTTTGAATCTTTAAAGGAAACAGAAGAAGAAATGCACGACTAATAAAAATAACCATGCATTACATTACAAAGTTAGATAATATTACATTATTTATTATATGACTTTGTTCCCGTCATAAAGTAAATAAATATATAAATCTTTGTTGAATGTGTAAAAATGAATATACTTGCCAAATAGAAAAGAAATATTATTGTAAAGTAAGTATTAAATTAAATACTTCTCTAAGAAACTTTTGAAAAAAAAAAAAAAAAAAAAAAAAAAAAAAAAAAAAACCTTTTGGAAGGAAATTTTTTAACCAGGTTATGACAAGTGTCAATTCTGGTTTCATATGTATATATATACTAGGTTAAGTCCCGTGCCATGCACGGTAATTTTTAATACATATCATTTGTTTAAGACTGCTATTTAATTATAAAAAAAACTAATTGCAAAATAGGATGAAAGTTCTGTAATTACAAAAAACATAATTAAAAAAATTATCACACTAAAGAAAACAGAGAGAATAATATATGCACGACTAATAAAAATAACTCTGAATTACATTACAAAGTTATAGATAGAAAACTATTATTGCGTATAAATAAGATATACTTATCAAATAGGAAGTGAATTATTATTGTATAGTTTGTATTAAAAACTTCTCTAAGAAGCTTTGGCCAAAAAAATTTAAAAAAAAAAAAAACTTTTGGAGGGAAATTTTTTAACCAGGAAATGACATATGTCATTCATACATGTATATATATATATATATACATATATGTATATATATATATATATATATATATATATATATATATATATATATATATATATATATATATATATATATATATATATATATATATATATATATATATATATATATAATCATATTTGAAGAGGATAACGTGATACTATGTAGGAAATTTTGATAAAAATAGTGTAATTGTGACATTTAATTTCTTTTACGCTTTGTTTGGATAGCAAAGAAGGAAGGAAAAGAAGGGGAGGTAAAATGGAGGAAGGGAAGGGAAAAAAAAGTGAGGGGGAGGTGAGCTCCATTTTCCCTCCAAATCTCTCCAATTTTGGAGAGATTATGCTTATTAAAGAGAGAGGGAAAATGGATCCCTCCCTCTCCTTCCCCTTCCTTCTTCCAATGTTTTACCCAAACAAGAGAATTTGTCCCCTTCCATTTCTCTTCTCTTCTTTTCCTTCCATTTCTTCCTATCAAAACAAAGTGTTAGCTATTCGTTTTGAAAGAAGATAAATAATAATTAAAAAAAAAAAAAAAAGGTAAGGTAAGGGTGAGGACAGTGAGATGAGAGAAATACTCATTGCACAATCAAATATTTAAAAAAACCAGGTGTAGTATTTTTTATTGAATGGCGGAGAGAAAAGGAGAGTTTTACTCACCCACCCAACTTTAACACATACTTTTCTCTCTTCACTCCTCATTTCCCACTTTCAGAAACTTTAATTTCTTTCTCCTTCTCTCTCCACTACTCAAATTTTCTTTTACTTCTATTCTTTTTTGACGATTCAAGTTTTTTCTTCCTTCCATTTGGAATATCCCTTTGATTTTTTTTTTTTTTTAACGAGAAGATTTTTTCGATTTTCAAGTTTATTGTCTCAATTTATTGTGTTTTTCTACAATCAAATTTGAGGTTGGTTCATATTTTTATTTTTATTTTTATTTTTTAAATTTTGTACTTTATGTTTTTTTCCCTCAATTTTTGATTAAAAAGGTAAATATTATTTTAGAGGATAATTGCTTCTTTTGTTATTCAAACAAAGAAATAAATGTTGTAGGAAGTATAATTTTCTGAATTTGTGATGTAATTTTTTTTAGGAAAATTTGTAAAATACAACCGAAATAGTAGACATGTTTTAAAATTACCACCCGTTAATTTTTTTTTATTTTTATTTTACCACTCCTTAAGCTAAAAACGTATTCAGTTTCCCACTTTTTTCAAAATTCCGGTGGATTTCCGTTTGTGGGCCCCACCAAACTAACTTTCCTCCTTTTTTTCTTCTTTTCTCTCGACTTAACCCTCTCACTATTCTATTACACTCAACTTATCACTTCCCTCAATCAATTCCTTCAATAAATTGCTGAACCATCATCAATCTTCTCTCTATTTCTTCTTAAATTTTCTGTCAAGTGTTCAACTACCCCTAAAATTATTAAAGTAAAACCCTAACTTTTGTTTTTTCTGCAAATAAATTGCTTGCTTTACTGTACTTGCATGCAATGTACTGGTGAAGGGGAAAAAGTGGGAAAAGTCACCATCTTTGGGTGTTCTTTGGTGACTAGAAGCTATGTGAAGTTCCTGACATTCAATTGTTAAAAACGCCCAATTCAATTGTCCCAAGAACCCTAATTCCCAAATCTACCTATTTACCTAAATTAAGAACAAATGGAATCTTACCTTAAAGAGAATTGAGCATTTTTAATTGTGGGGATTTATTCTTCAAAGAATAAGTAGCAAAATCTAGAAAATTTGGTGGAATTTGGTGAAGGAAATGCGAATTGAAGTTGGGAGCTGTTTTGATGAGAAAAATCAGGAGAGGGGGGGGTAATCAAAAGGGTCAATATAGCCGTTAGTAGCTATTAGGTGGGGTCTACAGACAGAAAAGCCACCGGAATTTTGAAAAAAGGTGGGAAAATAAGCGCTTTTAATTTAAGGGGTGGTAAAATAATAATTAAAATTTAACGGTGGTAATTTCAAACCAAGTCTGCTATTTGGATGGTAATTTACAAATTTTCCTTTTTTATATTTTATCTTTTTGTTTTTATTTTGTTGATTTTTCTATGTTTTTATGGGTAACTTTTGTTAGATTATGGGTAACGTTTGCGAGATTATGGGTAACTTTGTAAATTTTATAGTAACGTTAAGTTTGTGAGTGAATAAACAATGGTTAACTTTTGTGATTTTAAGGGTAATTTCATATATATTTTTGTGTTTAATTATGGGGTAACCTTATATGTACAAAGGGGTAACTTTTTATATGGATTAATTTGAAAAAAAAAAAAACAGGTGAGATTATAGACAATTTTTGTGAAATTACATATCACTTTTATAAAAATATAGGTAAATTTTGTGAAAATATGGGTGACATTTTTTTTAAAAAAAAAAAACTTATTTGTAATATTACTGTTCACATCACGTGCGAAAATCTCAAGGTACAGTAAAATTACTGTAAACTGGGGGCATACAGTATTAGCATTGCATATATATAGTGGAGAGTGTGAGACTACATGTATTCTATAGAGTATATACTTTTCTATAATATAAATAACTAGTACGTACCCGGCGATAACCCGGATTCCCTGCCCAGTTTATGTCCTTATATTCTAAAAATCTTACATTAATTCGCTATTTATAAAGACGGGTTAAAGTTAGGTCAAGTATTTAACAGTTAACCCTAGCCTCCATTCTTAATTTTTGAGAGGCCTCCACCGGATCTTGCCGGTAGAAAGCCCCAATCTATGTTTTTTTTATTTGTTTGTTTTTAGTTTCTAATAATGGTTCCTCCGTTAGAGAAGAACTTGTCTCCCTAGAAAGAAAAGGTTTTTATCCTTCGAAAAACAAAGTTTTTTTTTTATCTCCTTCGAAAGACAAGATTTTTCAAACTCCTTCGAAAGAAAAAGTGTTTTTTGCGCTTGGAATAGTATCAGGTGTTGCGGGGTTACAATTGATATTGATTACTCTGTTCAGAATACAAAATTGTCACAAGAATTCGCTTCCTTCAAGAATTACGAAGCTACAATGGATCCACTTAAAAAGTTATATGAGACAACGAATTGAGAATGTGCCAAATTGTTATATCTATGTATTTGGATTCTTAATCCTTCTCCAATTAATTCTTGTTTTATTTTGTTAAATCTATCTTCTTTGTTGCTAGTCATCAATTGTAGATGTTGTATGCCTTTAATCAATGAAAATTAATGTCCTTTGGGACTTGTTTAAAAAAAAAGTATTTAAAAGTTATAATTATTTATCTTGGTATCAAGCGTGTCACACTTATTCTTATTGTTGTCTACATGACATGACACTTGGCAAAAAAGCAAAATGCCAAGTTTTGATATCTCGTTTTAGTTGGTTAAAGTATATCATAAATAAAACTTGTTTTGTACAACTTTTTAAAATAAATTTTGTGACATAAATTAAATTTAAAATATTTATAAGATATATTTACAATCTATTTATTCATTTGGAAATTTAGAAGTCATATCAGAAATAAAACTCTAAATAACTTTTTTATATTAAAAAATCTATCTTAGATTCGCTAATCTAGCGATAGAGGTGTCATACTAAATCCTATATGTCGCCTACGTGGCATGACATTTGGCGAAAAGTGAAAACGCCAAATGCCATTATCTCGTGACCTGACTAAAATTTAAGCTTTATATATTAGTTACTAATGTTGTGCCCGGACAATGCCCTCCGGATAGTTCATTGAATTTTAGGATAAATATTTGTCCCGCTAACAACTCTTATCATATATATACTTGATACAATCTTGCCAAAAAACATATACTTGATACAAATCATATTTTATAAGAAACCATCTTTTTTGATTTTAGGATACTTTCAGGGAAAATTTGTAATTATTAATGGAAATTTTGTCAGAAAATACCATTATAACAACCTTTTTATGGAAAAAACCTTATAAAAATATTTTGGCACAAAGACACCAGATTGTGAAATTTGTTTGTTGAAAACAACCTGAGATCTCTAATCACTCAATTAACCTCTATTTTCCCTTAAATCTTCAAATTATTCATAATTCTCACTAATCAATTTAATAATTAAGTTAATTTTTAAATTTAAAAAAAAAAACAAAAACAAAACAAAACCCACCCCTCACCACCACCGGGCATCAGCCGAGCCACCCTCTCCTTCTCCTCCTCCTGACACGCACAACAACCCCCTCTCCCATCCTCAGCCTCTGCGTAGATCCCCACCCCCGCCGACCAACCTCCACCGCCGAATCGACCCCCTCCTTTTTCCATTTACCCTCGCCGCGACTACCCTCCTAAACCCTAACCCAAAAATTCTACCCAATAGAGTGGCAACCATCACCGCCGTAATCAACAGCAACCCATTTCAAGAATGGGGATTCGTCATCTACGACTCTGGGCATTCATTAGAATTGCTAAAATCTCTTCTGAAATTGAGATTCAAAGGGTTCGAAGTTTGTGCGATTTGTTTTGATAACTTGCCGGCGAAATTTGCGATTTGTTTGTACGATTTCTTTTGGATGGTTAAACTTCCCGGCGAACCGGGGTAGGGGCCGCATCGGCGCCAGCGCATGGTAAGGGAAGGATGAGGTAGACAGAAAGTGGTAGGGGCGACGCCGATTTTGGCCGCCGCCGCTGCTGCAAGGGAGGGGTGGCTAAGGTGGGGGTAGGTTGTTTTATGTGTTTTTAATTAATATAATTAATTAATTGAGAGTTAAAGGCTAATTATGGAAATTAGAGGATACTTAGGGTAATTAGAGTTTTTAGTTGTCTTCAACAAAAAAATTTACAATCTGGTTTCTTTGTGTCAAAAAAATTTTATAAGGTTTTTTCCAACAAAAAGGTTGTTATAAACGGTTTTTTCTGACAAAATTTCCATTATAAATCCCAACTTTGGGCCATTTACTTTCCTTAATCCCAACTTTTTATTATTATTGAATAATCCCAACTTTAGGGGCCATTTTCTTTTATCAGGTCAAATGACCGGTGACCTGTTTAAAAGGTAAACTTTTTTAAAAAAAAATTTCTTACATGCCACATGTCGCAATTTCATTAGTTAAATATTTTTTTAAAAAAAAAAAACCAACAAAATTAAAAAACCATACCCATCCACCTTCATCCCACCACAGCCCCACCACCTCCTTCCCTAACACCACCGGAAACCACCATCTCCCTCCCCAACTTCACTGAAATCCACCGCAACCTCACTCCCTTCCCCCAAAACCACTAGTAGCCTCCCTCCCCCCGTCGCCGAAAACAACCCCCAAGCCACCATTTTCACCCCTCGTTGTCGAAAATAACCCCCAAGCACCGCGACTTCATTCCCCTTCGCCAAAACACCAGATCCCTCGAAACCACCACCTCCACTCTTCAATTCACCACTTCCTAAACGCATTTGCACCTTTCACCGATAGGGGTGTTCGCAGTGCGGTTTGGTGCAGTTCGGATACTAAACCGCACCAAACCGCAAAATTGCAATTTGTAATTTTTTCAAACCGCACCAAACCGCACTTCTAAAAAAAACTGCACCAAACCACACCATAAAATGCGGTTTGGTGCGATGCGGTTTAACCATATTTTTTAAATAGGTTATAATTAGTTTTTTAACAACAAAACTTTTAGTTTATTTGTAATTAATTATTTTAATTTTAATATTAAACTCTTTTTTTAACCTTTAATTAACTAATAGTCAAAGATTAGCTCGTATATTTCATTTCTTTTGTATTTTTAAATAAAAATGTAGCATAAAAAGCACAAACTTTATTAAAGTGCGGTTTGGTCTAATTATTTTTGGAAACCGCACAAAACCGCGGTTTGGTTACTTTCAAAAACCGCACTACAATTTTGAAACCGCAAACCGCACCAAACCGCAAAATTGCAGTTTGGTTTGCGGTTTGGTGCAGTCTTAACCGCACTCTATACAACCCTATTCACCGGTGCTTAGGCGCACCTCGCCCTCTTCTCCGACACCGATCTCCCTCCTCTACTCACGAAAACCACCGATTAACGAAAACCACCAATCTCCCTCCCCCACTCACGAAAACCATCGAAAACCCTAATGACATGGTGGGGAAGGGGTGTTTGTTGGTTTTCGTGAGTGGAGGAGGGAGTCGGGGTGGTTTTTTGCGACGCAAGGGTTGGTTACTAGGGCAGGATGGAGGGGTGGGGCTAGAGGTAGGGGTGGGACGATGGGCCAACTAGGGAGGGGATGAGACTAGGCAGTGATGGTGGTGGGTTAGGGTGGCCCGGTGAACGGAGAGGAGAGGATGGAGTTTTTGTTTTGTTTTTTTCAATTTTTGTAATTTTTATTTTATTTTTATTTTTTGGACCAATCATGGCTTGACACGTGTCAAGTTACCTGTAACAACAGTTCATTGACTTTTATTGACCGGTCATAACCTGATAGAAGTAAATGCCCCCCAAAATTGGGATTATTCAATAATAATATAAACTTGGGATTAATGAAAGTAAATGGCCCAAAGTTGGGATTAATAATTACAAATTTTCCTATTTTGAGATAAGATACAATTAATGAAAGTTATAGAAACATACTCTATATGTGAAAAACAACGATGTATGTATGTTATCTTTTAATTACTATGATGACTTCTATATTATTACAACTATCTATCCATGAATTATTGATCAACTAATAATTACGGAGAAATAAAATTTTGAAATTAAAACTCTAAAATAACAATTTTATCCTAAAGACCTATAAAAAATTTGTTGAAATAAAATTACCCAGTTAAAATCCCGTGCAATGCACGGTTGTTAAATATTTTTTACAATAATATTAATACTACATAAAGTATAAAAAAGATATTCATAAATATTTCATTTGGGTATTTAAGGAATATGATTGTCAAAGTGGAAAGAAAATATCATACGGTATAAATAGTTTACTTCTAGATTTTGCCAAAAAAAAAAAAAAAAAAAAAAGAGAAAAGTGAAAAAGGCGGGAAAATTTTTCACAAGGTTATGACAAGTGTCATGGAATGATTTGCTTTTAGTATAGGTTAATTATATGATATGATATGATTACCATAGTAGATAGTGTTTGTATTGAATATATTGTAAAATCTTTTTGTGCATAATGGATTTACAATAATTTTAATGTATATGATCAAATAATTTTAAGGTAAGTTTTAGTCAATTTTGGATAAATTTTAACTTACATTAATCACGAAACAAATTACACACTAAAACATTAGAGATAAGACCATACAAATTTTATTCAAATCAAGGTAACTTTAATTCATCTTTGGTTAACTTTTGATCATTTGAGAGAAACATCATGTTGAATGTACGCCCGTTTTTTAGCTTGTGATATTTAATTGTTATGCTGTTATTAGTTTATTACATACATCATGATTTATTTTAGTCATCGTTATCATAATTTTGTCGCAATATAAGCCCCACTATATTCAAGTGGAATCAATTATTCTAATAACTCGAAAATGACATTAGCACATTACCTACTGTAGATTCCAATTTCTGATTGGTTTGTACTTTGTAGGCTAACAAACAAAATGTTACACACTCAAATAACAAAATTATAGTATAAAATTAAGAATCTTAGAAATGCTATAAAAGAATCTTAGAAATGAAACAAAAATAAAGAAAAGTGAGAAAAGAAAATAACCTGAAAATGATGGCTAATATGAAAGTGAAAGCTGGGATGAGGTTACTCATAGCTGACGCAAGAGTAGGCGAACCATATTCAATTCCTTTGTATCCCATCAGCAAACGAGCGGTTCTGTCAAGACGAAAATCGTTCTATTTTTGATGTACCCAACAAAATAATTATTCCGATTTTTTAACTCATTTTTCGCGTACATACATATTTCCCATACAATTATCCCCTTTACTGAACTTGCTACAAGTATAATACTTCATCCGTTTCTATTTAGTTGACGCGTTTGATTTAGGCACATATATTAAGGAGAGGAGTGAGAGTGAAAGAGAATGAAAAAGCAAGTGGGGTAGCTTACAAATACAAGGTAAAAAAATTACCCCAAAAGAAAACGTGTCAACTAAAAAAAAATTTCCTAAAAAGAAATACGTGTCAACTAAAAAGAAACAGAGGTAGTATCTTGTTGTACGCCCCACAAATTATTGCTCAAAGAATAAAAGAAGCCTAAAAAAGGTAGAACAAGAAGGGAAAAAAAAAAAAAAACATCACCCAGAGGAGTCAAACTTAACTCATACCCCATTGCTCCAAGAATGAAACATTTGCCAATAATCCTTGAATTTAATGGTGGAAGTAAAGCTCTTCTGCATATTCATAAAGTAAAAATCACAATCTATTCATAACCTAGGCAACTACAACATCAAAAACAACCTCTCCAATTGATTATATAAAAAATTAACACTGATAAAAAAAAAAGAAAAAAAAATCAAAATAGAGAGTAGTAATAAATTTACCTGAAGAAGAAAGGAAAAGGGAGGAGTATGAAAGCAGGAATAGCATAAGAATAGACAATAAAAACATAGTAACTCATCCCTTTCATAGTTGCCGCTTTAAACAGAGTATTTACCACAACATTCCCAAATTCAAGAACAATCATTGCTGTAAATGGTAACAACTCTCTGTAAAATAATCCCCTAACCATCTTCGGACTAATATTAAGTTTGAGAAATATTAAGATCTCTCTTCTAATCTTACTTTTTTAGAGTGGAAATAGATTATTATGTTTGATTTGCAAGATGATTGGTATAGATATTTAAAGGTGGGTATATTTTATTACTGTATTATTATTATTACTTTTTTTTATTATTATTTATATAAGGTGTTTGGTTGATTGAACAAAAAAAAAAAAAAAAAAACTAAACTACTCCCTCCGTCTTTTTTTTTTTTTTTTTTTTTTTTAAGTATTACAGTTTGACCGACACATAATTTTAGATAATTTAATTGACATAAATAAAATAAGACGTAAGTGGGGTAGTTAGAGTATTAAAAAATTGTAAAGAAAAAAATAGTGGGTTTAATAGTTTATTGAAAATAATGAATGTGAGAGGAAAGATATACTCCCTCCATGTTTTTTTTAAGCGTTACACTTTGACCGGCACATATTTATAAGCAATTTAATTGACTTAAATAAAATAATAGGTAAGTAGGGTAGTTGGAGTATTAAAAAATTGTAAAAGAAAGGTAGTGGGGTTAATAGTCTATTGAAAAGTAATGAATGTGATAGAAAATATATAATTAAAAAAAAAACAAAATAGTTGCGGGTTTAGATGGGGATCATGAGAGGAGAGAGATATAATATTTTAATGTTGTTTTTTGTCAAAAAAAAAGGAAGTGTAACACTTATTAAAACACGGTCGGATTTAGTAAGTGTAACACTTAAAAAAAAATACGGAGGGAGTAATAAAAAAGTAGTAATGGGTTTGGGTGGGACCAAGAGAGGAGAGAAATATAATGTTACGTAGTTTAATGTAGCTTTTTGCCAAAACGGAAAGTGTAACACTTATTAAAACACGCCCGAATTTGATAAGTGTAACACTTAGAAAAACACAGAGAGAGTTTCAATTATGAGTGTTTATGAATACCCGACCCGCTGTATTTAGGGCCTGTTCATATTTACTGAATTGAGCTGAACTGAACTGAGCTGAACTGAACTGATTGGAACTGAACTGAACTGAACTGAACTGATTGGAACTGAACTGAACTGCACTTAACTGAATTGAGCTGAAATGAATATTTTATGTGAGAGAGAAATTAAGAGCTGAACTGAACTGAACTGATTGGAACTGAACTGAACTGATTGGAACTAAACTGAACTGAACTGAAATTAAGTAAATGTGAACAGGCCCTTAGCCGGGTAGTTGTAGGACCGAATTTTCGGACTTATGGGTTTTGATTAGATGATCATGGCTTCATGAGGTATGTTTCCTTAATTAGGCATACACTTGCAATGACTTCGGTGTTGTTTGTTTGGAAAATAATTTCATTGGAAATGGAATTTCTTAGGAAGTACTATAATGAAGAACGATTTTCGTAGAAATTGCTTATTTATAAATTAATTTTCTAATTACGTCTGTTAGTGTTGTCCACGTAGGATTGGTACTAGGTTCGAGTTTTTTTTTTTTTTTTTTTTTTTTCAGCTTGTCTTGTGTGTGGATGGCCACACCGTGTAGCCACTTATAAAAGAACAAAATAACCCCTATAATACTGACTAAGTAACGAACCCCTATAATATGGACTAAGTAATCCCTATAACACTAGCCGAGAAACCCTATAACATTGACAAAGTAACCCCTTTAACACTGACTAAGTAACCCCTATTACACTAACGAAGTAATCTCTGCCACACGGTGTGGCCAGCCACATATAAGACTTTGTGTGTGTGTGTGTTTTTTTTTTTTTTTTTTTTTAAATTTCTGGTTCAGCAAAGAACCGCTAACGGTGATAATGGTTCTAATGTATAGAACCGCTAACACCATTAACGATTCTCTTATATAAACCGTAAATGGTATTAGCGGTTTATACTTGTGACACCAAATAAAGATTAATCTGTAAAATGTACACCAAAAAAAAAAAAAAAAAACCTGTAAAAATAAAGAGGCATAATGCCTATGACAAACCTATGAATCTATGATTACCCAACCAAAAATGCAATACAAAATACTTAAATTAAAAGTCTACATGCATTCCTCCAAGACAAAGTAAACGAACGTCGTCAAGCCGCTACTGTGGTGGTTATCGCTGGTGGTAGCTGCTATGGAGTATGGTGTTCGCTAATCGCTACTTTAAGTTCTAGGTGATCATCAATTGCATTTATTTTTTTTTTTTTTTTTTTTTTTTTTTTTTTTTTTTTTTTTTGCAGAAGTTAGAAGGACTTTTCGTAGTATAAGTTGCTGCCCTTTCCTTCCTTATAATATAAGTGTAAGTGGATATATTAGGAATATTATCATATATTTGTGATATTTATCGTATAGTTAGTTTCCTTGTTTATAGGCACAAGATATATCTTAAGAATATTATTTGCTAGATATTAGGAAACTATGTACTCTATATATTGGATGATCAATCAATGAATGAGGCTTAAGCTTTGAGCCACAATTAATCTGACATGGTATCAGTCGCTAAGGATTTCTAAAAGAAAAAAAAAACCGAAACAATTCAAATCACACCATGGCTGGTGTTGATCTACCACTGCCGCCTCCACCTCGCATAGACATCACATCCGCGTATTATCTAGGTCCTCACGACCGTCCCAGAGACTTCATCACTCCGACCCGCCTCCGTAGTGAAAATTATGATGAGTGGGCCGGAGATATTCAAACGGCGTTAGAGGCGCGACAGAAATTCGTTTTTGTAGATGGAACAATCAATACTCCTTCCTCTCCGTGCACTCAAACGGATTGGAACACTATACATGCCATGTTGATTTCATGGCTCATGAATACAATTGAACCAGAGGTCAAGAGTACTTTGTCGAAATACAAGGATGCAGAGCGTTTGTGGGAGACCCTTAAGATGCGATTTGCAATTGTCAACGGTCCAAGAATGTTTTAAGGGGTTATTGGCACCGGATCCTGTTCAGAACCGGTGCCCTTAATGGCAAAAAAAAATAAAAATAAATAAATAAATAAATGTTTTTTGCATTTTAATGTTGTCTTTAGAAATAAATAAAAAAAAGAATGTTTTTAGAAACAAAGAGCATGCAATATGCAGCTGCACAGTAGCATAACAGGAGCACAGAAGTAGTATCACAGCAACACAGACGCAGCAACACGACAACACAAAAGCAGAAGCAGCAGATGCAGCAGCAGCCTTACGAAGCGGCACGAACTATGATCTATGCACCAATGCTCCAGATATCTCCTTCTAGGCTATATGATCTATGAAGGAGTTCAGCTGCAACATAGTAAGCACTTCCCATGCACGATATCATTTAGTCTTTCATCTGCATTTATAACAAATATGCTCTGAAAATGGAAGATTTATGCGTTCCAATCTAGCTCTCTAACTAGAGATTATCCAAGTTAGCTCTCGTTACAACCCACTAGTATTGGAAACCTTGGACCATAACTAAGAACTAATCTTGTAACCACTAAGTTCCCAGCGGAGTCGCCACTGTGAGGAGGGTGTGCGCGTCGTAGGGGATCCTTCTCCTATATGCCCATGGTCCTTTAAAAAGCCTAGGACTTTACACTTGTTAGGTGTATTAGGATTTGAATTCCTAACTTTTTAGGGGACCTTGAATTAGAGTTGATTCTATCATTTACGTTTTTTTGTAAGAAACTAATAAGGAGTCGCCAATGAGTTTTAGGAAAACTCATAAACCTCATTCATACCTTTCTTCCAAGTAGAGTTCAAGGGATATTTAGCACTAATTAATTGATTGAAGGTTATTTAAACAATAAAAGAAATTGTGAATGATCTAAGTGCTTGGGAATTTATTAGTTTTCATTGCTAGATCTTCTTTAGAACACTTATGGATTCCTTCTTGTTCGGGAACCTCCATCGTAAGGACAAGTAATAAAAGGGGTGAGTGTTTAGGACAAGAGGGTGATTAGTAAACAAGTTCATAAAGTTTCTGCCAGCTTTTGAGGTTAATTTATGTGTGTTTTAGGCTTTGTATTAAGCCCCTATGCGTTTAGGAATTTGAACATTTTACCGCAACAGGTGGCACACGCATCTCAGAAGATCGCGCGCGCAAGTACTTCATCAGATGTGCTATTGTGGGCAGCACAAGTGGTCTTCTTGCGTATAGCTTTATGGTAAGAATCGATTCAGTATCTTAGAGAAATTCTGAATCTTTTGCCAGCGCAATCACTGAAGATCGCGCTGGGTGTCACGTGCAACTATTTGGGTTCCGCGCACCACGCTAGTGCAACTTCTTGAGTTTCACGTAGTATTATGGTAATATTTGATTCAATATTTTCACGAAATTTTGAATGTTCCGCAAGCGCATGATTGGAGATTGTGTTGGATCCCACACGCAACCGTTTAAGTTACACGTGCCACGCCAACGCGTTTCTTTGAGATGCGCATGACTTTTTTTGCAACAGCTTTAGATTTTAACCTAGGCGCCTCTAAGTTCGTCAAAATTAGGTTTAATCTCGGGATTAGGCCTAATTATTGATCGGGCTTATTTCAAATTGACTTTGGTTCATTTCGTTTTGGGTCAGGCTAGTTGTTTTGCATTTTCATGACTTAATCAGTAGTCCATAAGTATCCTTCACGTTGATCCAACACGAAGATAGTTTTATTTATCATTATAGCACTTTCGGTCGGGAAGAGGCCAAAAGTAGGTGTCTACACATTTGAGCAACTTTTAAATTATATTTTTGGGATCCTTTTATATCTACTATGTAATAACAAAAATAAGCTCAATATTTACTATTATCATCATGGTAAAAATCTTCTTGTTATAACATAAAAGTGCCTTAAAATCATATGTATCCAATTTATATTTCATATCATTTCATCTCATTGCCATAAACTTTTAAATTAATTGATTTATGATATATGAGTATGTTTGTACAAGAAAAATTAAAAATAAAAGGGGAAATTACTGCACAAAAAAATTACTCCCTCCGTCCCTGAAAGAACGATCCATTTGGGTTGATTACACGGGTATTAAGAAAGTTAATAAAAAAAAAAGTAAAAGTATATTGGAAACATAAATTTACATGGGTTTGTAAAAAAAATAGAGAGAGAAAGTAATAAAATAACATGGAAAATCAAATATTTATAGGAAAAATTGAAAACAATAACACAACCTTTGGCCGGTTATTTTTTAATAATACAACCTTTCGATTATTTCTTGGAAAATTTGTCAAAAATAACACCACCTTTCACCGGTCTTCCAAGAATAGAACGACCTTTGGATTATTTCAAAATAAAACGACCTTTGATGCACATCCGCCAAAAATAGAACGTAACCGGTTGGTAACCTGTTAAATAGGTTACTAGTGACACGTGTCACAATGTCATTGGTCAATTTTGTTTAACAATTTTTTTTAAAAAAACCTGAAAATAAAAAAAAAATAACTTAAATTTTTTTTTAAAAAAAACTGAAAAAAACCTCCCAGCCACCCTCACTGCCGGTGTCTTCCCCATAAACGCTGGCGGCCAAATCCACCTAACACGGCGCCAGCAGAGAGCCTCCTAACGGCGCCGGCAGCACAAAGACCTCGACCGGCCAACTTCTTCTACTAAACCACCTTCCTCCCACCCTAATACCCTGCTCTGTCGGTGCCCAAACCATCTCAATTGTGCCGGCGAACCCATTTCGCTCCTCTGACGGTCGTCTCCACCCCTTCCCCTCTTGAACCACCACCCAAAACACTAGAAAACCCAAAATCAAGTGGTGGTTGTGGTGGGTTAACTTAGAGAGTGAGAATAGTAGCTCAATGGCGTCATTGCATTTTTTTTCCACCTGGGAAATGGGTGGAGACGGCCTGCGGGGTGGTGGCAAAACGGGAAATGGGTTTGGCAGGGGCAACTGCTGGTGGGGAGATGAGTTTTTTCGAGAGGAGGAAGGGGGGTTTTAAGGTGGGGGAAGGTGGTTTAGGGGAGGGGCTGGTCAGGATGGGTCGGGGTACCGCCGGCGTCAAGTAAGGGACTCTGACCGCCGACGGTGGTGGGGTTGCTTTTGGCAAGGGGTGGGTTTTTTTTTCCAGTTTATTTTAGTTTTAATTTTCTTAAGAAAATTTTAAGTTTTGATTTTTAAAATCATTATTATTAAAAAAAAATGTTCAAATAAAATAACTTTTTCTAACCAATCACACATGGACACATGTCAAATATAACCTGTGAAACAGGTAACAGGTTTTTTGTTCTATTTTTAGCGGATGTGCATCAAAGGTCGTTTTATTTTGAAATAATCCAAAGGTCGTTCTATTCTTGGAAGACCGGTGAAAGGTGGTGTTATTTTTGACAAATTTTTCTTATTTCTTAATATTACAACCTTTGAGGGGTATTGAATTTTAACAGGCAAAAAAACTTGTAACCTGTTGAACAAGTTACCATGACACGTGTTATCATGTAGTTGGTTTGAAATTTAAAAAAACAATAAAAATAGATTTTATAATTTTAGTTAAAATTCTTTAACATTTAATTAACTATTAATTGGTTTAAAAAAAAAAAGAACTGTTAATTTTCTTAATAAAATAATTTTAATCAAATTAAATCCACCCAACACCCTGCCACCACCACTTCTCCCTCACCCCCTCCCCTGCTCTTCACCGGCCATCATCACCCAATCAACAACAGCGGCGCCAGCCGCCAGACCACCCTCGCATCTCCCTCACTCACAACCATGCATGCTCCCTCACTGCCACCACAGCAACACCACCTCCAAGCACCACACTTTCCCCTTTGCTACACCCACAAACACCACCACATCAGCCACGATTAGCACCATCCAGCTCCCTTCACTGCTCCTACGCACTTCACCGCCACTTCACCGCCACCACTGCAGAACCCATTTGGGTTTCAGGTTTAACCCAGAAATCTCGTTTTCTGAGGTTTTGGGTTTTCTGGGTTAAGCCGATTTTTGGTTGTTTTAGGTGAGGGAATGGGGTTTATAGGAATCGAAAAACAGGTGAGGGGGTGGTTTCGAAGATGCGGTGGTCGGTAAGGGGTTGAATCGGAAGCGTTGCTCGTGAAGGTTGGTTGCGGTTTTCACTAGTTAATGTTTGTTTGGATGGGTGGTGCGTCGAGTAGGGGAGGTCGAAGTAACTATGGTCTATGGGTGGGGGTCGGCGGCAGCGGGTGATCCCGACGCGGGCGAGCCGGTTTCTGGGCTAAGGGAGAGGGGAGCTGTGTGAAGGTAGTGGGAGAGGGGAGAAGGAATGGTGGTAGTGGTGGCAGGGGTGGTGTTTATTTTTTTTTTTGAGGAAAGTTTTTTTTATTAATAATAATAAATGCATTTCTTAGTTTTATATATTTTAAATATTAAAAATGTAAAAAATATTAAATAAATTTTATAAAATTAAATAAAATTTACAAAACTAGTAAAACAACAACACGTGGCAACGTAACTTGTAAAAACAGGTTACCAACCAGTTTTCGCCTGTTAAAATTCAATACCCCCTAAATGTTGTAATATTAAAAAATAATCAAAAAGTTGTATTAATAAAAAAGAACCGGCCAAAGTTTGCAATTTTTCTATATTTATATGGGGAAGCTAATTTTGCACAAATATTGTTGCAAATTGGTGGGTGTTTTAATGCAAATGGGTCATTCTTTTTGGGACTAAAATAAGGCCAAATGTGTTGTTCTTTCAGGGACGGAGATAGTACATCATGTAGTTTATGATCGATGTCTATTATAATATCTATTAACTATTACTAAAACAGAAGATGTTGACGTCACCACTGCCCACGTGTCACTCTCTTAATAAAAAAATTCCCGCCTAAATGCAATGATGATGTCATCTTTTTTTTTTTTTTTTTTTTTTTTTTTTTTTTTTTGTAGAGCTGCTATATGTAACATTTTTGAAATTTAAATATTAGAAGCTTCTATGTTACAACTAAGACATATCAATTTATCGTAGGAAATTGAAATAGTTTTTAAATAGCACACTACTAAATGACCTCCAATATTGAACTACGAATTAAGTGGCATTGAACAAATACTATATCATTATTTTGATGAAAATAAAAAATTTTTAAAAATACATAATGTTCTTATTTCTTATTTATATTCATGTATAATAGCGATTTAGTTTTTAAATGTACAAATTAAAAATGGTTTTATATAAACCATATGTGCATCGCACAGGTTCTAACCTAGTATAGTTATAATTTTTGTCGGAAAAAACCTTTTAGCCTCTTTGTTGGGAAAACCTTTTAAAAAAATTTTGGCAACTAGAAACCAAATTGTAAATTTTTTTTGTTCAAGACAACCAAGACTCACATTCCGGCATTGACTTGGTTATTTCCGCATTGACTCCCCATGTACTGGTCACATGACCTTTTTTTTTTACTAATCCTACCCCTTTTCTTCTAATTTCCATCTAACCTCTATTGTTTTTAATCTACCCCCTTTTCTTCTAATTGTCCCCAATCTTCTCTCTCCTCTCTTCAAAAATGAGGTAATCTTCAACCTATTATCTATTTATCTGCCATGGCTTCAACCTAAATTTGCAAATTAATGAATGAAGATATGAAGTGAAGTTTATTTACATCTACCCTAAACAGTAAGTTTAATTAATTAATTGTATATAAATTAAATGATGTTTATTTCCTTTTCTAGGTATTATATTCTGAAATTTTGCTGCAATTGCCTGCCATGGGTAAGAACAAAGTAAGGAAGGAAGGAGGAAAGGAGTTGTGTCATGTTCTAAGAAGCTAAGGGAGACCAATTACAAAGTTATACATAAACCCAGATACTAGAATGGAGCCATGGATGCTACATAATTGAGATAAATAGATGTTGTTAGCGCAAATTAAAAGGGGAAAAAAACCCTATATATTCAAATATCTGCAAAATTTATGAACTAGGTAAAAATTACAGAACAATGTAAGTGTATCCGTGGTCGAAATTAATTGCCAAAAACAATTACTGCAATTAATTTAAACTACCATGCTTGGAAGACCGGCCTTCAATAAGAGAACAACCTAGCTAGTAAGAGAGGAGAGAGAAGATGGGGGTAGTTAGAAGAAAAGGGGGAAGATTAAAACAATACAGGTTAGAGGGAAATTATAAGAAAAGGGGTGGGGTTAGTAATAAAAAAGGTCATGTGACCTGCACATGGGGGTCAACGCCGGAAATGATCAAGTCAATGCTGGAATGTGAGCCTTGATCGCGGTCCTCTTTCATTCCCTTACCTCGGTTCCAAATTAAATAGAACATTTCCTTTATCACGTTTAATAATGTAAAAATTTAACCAAAAATATCTTTACTTATTATACTATTGTAAAAACAAATAATTATTTAAGTACACATTGAAATGAATCAAATCAAGATCCCACATGACTGCGTTTCTTTATATTTAGAATCACAAATGTTAGTAAAAGCTATGTTTATGAATATTAGTCAAAACATATCATCTAATTTGAACTGAGAAAGTATATGTCTCAATAATCCAAAGATATTATTGATGTAACTTATTCATCTCTATTAAATCAAAGTGGATTGCAATTAATATTCATGTGGTGTTTTAGGACAACGCGCCATCCACTCTTTATTTATATCTATTGCATTGTGACATTAAAAATTTTATTAACTGAGGGAAAATAATAGGAAAAGGGTGGATCTTTACCTCTATGGAGGTTATTAGTTGAAAGCAAAACATAAAATGAAGAAAAATTATAAAATATAATTAAAAGTCAATGTTTTATTAAACAAAACCTTTCCTTGTTAAAAGTCAACATTAGGGAAATCATAAGTAACTAACCCTACAATTAAGGGCTTGTTTGGTTAACATAGGAATTAAATTCCTATGGTAAATTGTATTTCATGGGAATATATTTCCTTCAAACAATTCATAGGAATTGGTATTAAGTTGTTTGGTTGTCATAAGGGAATTTGAAATTCATGGGAATTTTGAGTGACCAAGGGGGTGGTAGGTAATTAACTTCCCATGTTTTGTGGGAAGTCAAAATTCCCATGAATTTCCATTTCCTCCATTTTCACTTTTTGTGGTTTAACCAAACAACTACCCTATTTGCAAATTCCCATGAATTTTTATTTCCCACATTTTTGAAATTAAAGCTAACCAAACAACACCTAAGATAACCCTTCTACTATATTTTTTTTTTGACAAGGACCCTTGTACTATATCGAAATAGACTAACAAATTAAATGTCTTAATAATAGAAAGATATTTATCTTTTTTGTCGTTTTTCAATTTTGGCTAATAAGCTAACTTATTTCACACTTTAGGAGGCGGAAGTAGCCATTTAGCCGCATCAATATATTCCAAACTGATGAATGTTTTTGCTTCTGCTTCTGTTAATTTCTTGGTATATGGAACTCGTTTTGCAAGTGATGCACCAGGACCTTTGTTGTTATACTCTCCAAAGAATACAGTCCTACAAACATTCAATTTAATTATATTAATATTTTTACAGTATCATGTACTATAAGCTAGGGATTAGTCGCTTACTTTATTCATTCAAAATAGTACAAAAGAAATACATGTTACTATTACTAAGACAATGGGTAGATTGAATTATTTAAAAAGTTATACAAAATTGTATATATTGTATTTCGATGTATTTAAATTCATTATACCTTCAAAATAGAAGTTTATAGAAAAAAACTATACATTTTGGAGAATGACTTAAGGATTATTACTGAAATTGTTTATCTACTTCATATGTGATTTCATAACTTTTTAATTTTTTTTTTTTTTATTAATTTTCTTCCATTTACAATTTATTAGATTTTTTTTTTTTTTTTTTTTTTTTTTTTTTTTTTTTTTTTGGTAAAAAGTTGCAAAGGTGAACTAGATGATAGTATTGTGAAACCTTTAGATGATGTAAAAATTTAATTCCAATTGTAAAGAATAATAGATGCTTACTTTTGTACTTCTGGCCTTTTATTGTCAGACCATCCCTCGGGATTGACAACATCACTCATGGGACAATAGGAGAATACAACTCGAGCTGCCTCAAACCATGCTCTACCCAAAACAGCATGACCACCTGTTCCAGTCACTGGACAATGGACAAATGAATACCCACCTTCTCCATTTGGATTACTCCTTGCATGTGCAACAATCATTGCCATTTGATCACCCGATAGAACATGGAGCTCAGTATTCTGCAAATTAAATTATTAAATCAACTTTTTAGTGAGAATAAGGTGACTAATTATTTTCTATCGAATTATTAATTGATATCACTGTCCATATGAATCAAAGAGGTAAACTGTTTTACCAAGTATAAAGATCTTGCTTCACCAAATATAAAATCAACAGTCCCTTCAATATAACAATCCTTGAAGAAATGTTTTCCTTTATCATCACAAACAGTGTCTTGAAATCCCACAAATTTACAGTTATAAAATGCAGCTTTATCCCCGGATATTCTCATGGCAACGGCTTGAGCTCCCTTTCGTTTTCCATCCGGTCTAGGAGCAGCATTCTGTAATTATTAGACAAATTTATCAATGTAGTTTGATTTTTCGTCTAAAATTAAGCACTTTCAATCAAATGTCATATTGTCAACTAATTTGTTTAGTTTAGTTTAATTGATTTTATTTTATAATTATTCAACATAGTCATTAACTTAATTAGTAATATGATTCAAAACAATGACCATTCTAATATTTTTACTAATGGTTTCCTTCCCATTTTGTTCTACATTTCAACCTAAAGAAATTTTCATTCAAAAAATATTGTCAAGTTCAAAATATCATATTGTCTTTATACTTGGAACAATCTTGTGGTTGCATTAGCCAACAACACATAGTATTTTACAATCTTTAATTTTTTATTCTACCTTTTTTCTTAAATATATATGTTCCCATTTTGCTAAAGTTCAAATAATAAATATTTCTATCAATGTCGTTAATTTGTACTACAAAAAAACTTAAATATGGCATTATAAATTGGACATTAAGACGAAAAACCCTCACAAGTACTTTTATTTTTGTGTTATTATCTAGAGAAATAAGAATTTATACATATTATTTTCAAATGGGAGAAACATACAAAAACAAAGGAGAGAACTATGAAATCTATTTTATTTTTTGTCTAAATCACTATATTTATAGTTGCAAGGTACTTGAAATTGTATATATAGCTTAAAATTAAGTTAAGCCTATACAATAATTTGAATATTAGAATGATGAAAATTAATTAGGGTATAATCTATGATATTTGTATACATTAACTATTAATTATATCACGAATTTTCCCATGTAAAATAATATATTCTTTGATTCTTAATAAAAAACACTCTTTGTACCACTTGATTTCAGTTTATCTACTTGTATTATTGCTTAAAAATTTTTATTATCCCATTAGAACCATAAAAATGAAAAATAAAAATGCAATAATCTAGTATGTATAAATTTACGAGCATATGAAATCAAAATAATTAGTAATGAGAAGAATGAGCTGTATACCGAAACAATTATGTTTGAAGCAACAAAGTAATCTGACTCCACAATCAATGTTGCACTATCTACAGTCCCATATTCAGCAGCAGTACCAGCAAATGTTATAGTTGGCCTATTTTTAGGATCTGTTCCATAAAAAGTGATATATGATTTAAATCTATCAACTTTAATTTTTTCCTTATACTCTCCAGGACCAATTGTTATAATCACACGTTTTGTGTTTCCTATTTTAACATGTTTCACAGCATCTGATATTGTCTTAAATTTTCCACTTCCATCTTGTCTTACATCGATAGTTTCTACCCCACCACTTTCAGCTTCTACTACACTGGGTTCTAATGTTCCTCTCTGCGCACTACAAAATGAGAGAAATTTCTATAAGCACATGTTATATAAATTAATGTACAAATATAATACTTAATATAATTTTAATACTCTAAAATAATTATGAAAAGTAGCACATAATAAGATTACATCGGGCTACTTTTATACCTATCACTAATGACTATGACTAGTGTACATTAGTCGTTTATAAATGATATGCGACGATACATGAATAAGAAAATGAAATAAATTTGGATACCTAAAAGGTTTTACTGCAGCTTGAAACCAAGTATTAACTTCAGCATCGTTTTCTGGAATTAAAGTTTGTGCATTTATGGTTAAGGAAATATTTGCAAAAAGAAAACTTGCAAAAGCAAATATAAAAAACATCCCCATTTCTTTTATTTCTAGCTCCTCGGCTTATAAGTTGTTATGTTTGTATTGTGAAAAACGTTACCTTATATATATATAATTTGAACAGAAAGAAGAAAATTAAAAAGATACACAGAGGCAAAACAGATTCATCCCCAAGTAACAATGGTTCTGAATAAAAGACTATCAATCAAATGTTATAGTACTAAAAATAAATTTTTATCCTATATTAAGAAAAACTAATATCAATGATTGTTGATGACAAATGACAACAAAGTTCATTTCATATATTTTTTTTATTAAGATTTTGTGTTTTCCAATATTTTAATGGTCTGTTTATTATTATTAAAAATAAAAAATTTTAACGTTAATTAATTTTAAAGTAAATGTTGATTATTAAGCACACAATATTATTATTTGGGTCATTTATTTGTATGTTTTTTATTTGTTTTTTGATATACTTTATACATAAAAACATTTTACTACATTTTATTTTCCATTTAGGTGCTTTGACTTTTTTTTTTAGGAAAAATTGATTTAAATAATCCAACTTTTAGCCCGTTCAAATCTACTACTCCAACCTTTGGATTATTCTTGAATAATACAAGCTTTTGAGGGTCTTCAATTTTATTAGGCCACGCTGACTTGCTACCTAGTATTCAAGTAAATATTTTTAATTAATCAAAACAAATTAAACCTAAAAAAAAAAAAAAAAAAAAATTACTCTCCTCTCTCCTCCTTCCCTCTTACCTTAGCAACCTAACCTTTAGGCCAAGCCACTAATGAGTGTCATTTATGGCACTCAATTGGTTCTTTTTAGGGTGATTTTTATGCTATTTTATAGCTCTTTTCTCTAGTTTTCCTTAGTTTCATTTCTTATTTCTTTAGTTTGTGCTTTTCTTAGTTAGTTTTCTATTTTTATGCATTTCTTGGTTTATTTCGCCTTTTTCTCTTTTATTTGCTTGTTTTTGTTTATTTTTCAGGTTGCGATCGTGATTCAAGTATTCCCGAGTCTCCTTCCCTCATTTCACATCATTTTGGATGCCTCTTGCTTGCCATTTGGAGCTCAAGTTTAAAGGAACACAAGGAGCAAGTTCATGAGTTGGTGCACGATGCGGTGGGGGCACTATTTTGGTGTTGAACCCACCATGGTAGCCATTTAAGGACTGCCTACCTTACTGTGCATCATCATCACTAAGTTGAGCGCACGAGGATGAGCATCATCGAAGAAGAGGGAAGGTGCCCTGCTCCCAGGCGCGGGCGCGCCTCCTTGTGCCCTTGTTTCCGTACCCATTTTCTCGCGGCCGCGCTTCTATTGTTGTGTCTGCGCCTTTCCGGGTTTCTTTTGAACGATCTAACTAACTTCTTTTTGTAACTTTCGTTTATATTGTTTTCCCTATTATTTTTAGAGAGAGAATCATGAGAGAAAAATTAGAATAGAATTAGAATTAGTTTTAGGTTGATTTTCTTAGAGATAGAAATTTGAAGATTGATGGTTGATAATTGAAGATAGCTATATTTCCTTTGATTTTGATCAAGTTTGTAAGAATTTCCTTTACTTTAATTCAATCTTTAGTTTGATTTCAATTGTTTTGTTAATTGCTCAAGTTTAGTGATTGCTTGATTGAATTAGTTTGATTTCAATTGATGATGATGAATTTGTAGGTTGATTTAGCTTTAATTGTGATGTTCTTGATGAATTGTGAGTTGTTTGCTTGCTAGGGTGATGGTGAAGCATATATGAGTAATGGATTAATGCTAATTGGGGGAGATTGATGGAGTTTGTTTAGGGGATTTTTACCCTAGATGCTTGGGCCAATGAGGGGCTGCCACGTGTCAAGGGCTGGCAGGTCACCTCTGACCTATCCCCAGCTGACACGTGGCCTCCCCAGATACATTCTCAGATTGGCGGCTTTCAGAGGCCCAATTCCCCAAATGCATTGATTGCGGCGCAACCTACCTGCCCTAGGTCAGGTGACCTAGGGGAGGGCACTTTTCCCCAAGACCCTATAAATAGGGAGATATTCCCCCATTTTGGGGGCATTCACAATCATTTATTACACCCTACTTTCTCTGTCATCAGAGAACTCCTGAGCTTGGAATCCAAGCAGATCCCCACCTTAAATTCCGCACTTTTTACTCTCCTTCAAGTTACTAACTTGAGCGTTGGAGGCGGAGCACCACCCAACCGGTGTCTTCGTTGATTTTGTAGGTACAGAAGCCAGCAGGACCAGTCTTTGAGTTGTAACTCTCCCAAGGGACAAAAACACCCAAAACATTTGGCGCCGTCTGTGGGGAGAGTACCTCAAGATGGTTCAAAATTCTGTACCAATTCTCAATTCTACCTCTCTACGTCCGGGTACTCAGACAAGTAACCCGGAAGACTTGCAACCGGTTATTCACCCGGAAGGGTTTGAAATCCCTCAGCCTCCACCTTAGCCTCAGCCAGAGGTATTCATTGTAGAGGAGGAAGAAGAAGAAGACAATGATGTGGAGACCTATATGACCAAAGATGGTTCTATCATCTTTAAATCCATCCGTTCTAGAGACCAGCTGGAGCGAAATCTGGATCAGGCAGGCCCAAGCAGCCGGCCCACTGGGAGGTCAGATGGGGAAACCCGGAAGACTAGAGGAGAACCTCCAGTCACCCGGAACGAGCTCATGAAATTCATGAACTCCTTCAAGGGTGAAATTAAGGAGATGATCAACAACAAGGTAGGCTCTTCCAAGAGTCAGCCGATTAAAAAGACTCCCAATGATGGGAAGAAGAAGAAGCCGGTCAAGGACAGGCAGCCAACTCCCCATCTAATGGAGAAGGCAGCCGCAAAACTTGACTGGTCTAAGATTCTGATGCCTCGGCGACCCCAGCCGGAGGCTAAAAAGACGTCCACCTTTGATGCTAGAGAAGTCATCAATCGAAGGAGGCAGCAACAATCTGAGTCAGCTTCTACCTCAAGCTTTCCAGACAGCTTCAAGGAAGCTTCTGCAAGGAACTCTATGTCCTTGCATGAGAGTCGGACAGGCAATAAATCCGTCAACACCGAACCTCAGCTGATGATAGGGTCCATGCCATACGCACCCTAGGCGCAGTATGGGCAATATGGCCTCCAGTTCATGCAGCCACCTCCATTCGGAGGTCAGGCGACATATACTAATGTCCAGCCACTGGACTGGCAGCTCCGACTGATGAGGCTAGGCGAACAGCCGTCTGCCTTTGCAGCCAATATAACCGAGGCGGCTCAGCCGACCAAGGTTAAGAACATTTTGGTTGGTGCTTATGATGGCACCACCAACCCAGAAGACCACTTGATGGCATACACCAACCTGATGTGCTTACAAGGTTGGGACGATGCCACCTGGTGCTGCTGTTTTCCGGCTACATTGAAGGGCATTGCCCAACAATGGTTTGGTAACTTGCCAGCTTGATCGGTTGACTGCTTCAAGAAGCTAGCCTTCTTGTTTGCCACCAACTTCTCAATGAACATCCCTGCTAAGAAAACAAGTTTAGACTTGAGCACCATTAAGCAGGGAGAGAGAGAAGGGCTACGCTCATATGTCAGACGGTTCAACCTGGTCAGAATTCAGATCCAGGGGCTGTATGACGAGGTAGCATTTACAGATTTTTTCAAGGGTCTGAGAGACGGGTCGACTTTTAAGTTCGACCTTGTCAGAAAAGGGGCATTTACACTACAGGCGACCCTGAGGGAGGCGGAAAGCTATATACAAGCAACCGACCTCTGTACGCCTGGTAGCCAGTCAGACTCCAAGAAGTCTGAAAAACAAAAAGAGAGCCGGTCTGCTCAGCCGACAAAGAAAAAAGAAGAGAGCAAGAAAAGAAAAGAAGTCTGGGCGGTCAGTGATTCTGAGCAGCCGTCCCAGAAGAAGAAGAAAGAGTTTAAACCGTACGTTCCCCGGTACGAGTTTAACAAAGATTGTAACTCCATCCTCATGGAGGTAAAGGACCGGCTGTCCATTGAGAAGCCGAATCCAATGAAGAGTTCAGTCCAGTCTCGGAACAAAAATAAATATTGCCAATTCCATGAGGAGGTTGGCCATGACACCAACGACTGCTTCAGTTTACAGCGAACGTTGGACCGTCTGGCTGACAAAGGGCATCTGAAGTCTTATATTTCTAAGTCCCCAGCTGGGGCAAAGAAGAAGAACAAGGGTCAGTCCTCTAAGGCTACCCCCCAGCCTGCTAATAGTTCGGAAACCGACAGGGATCCGGTCTTCACCATAGCAGGCGGATTTTCTTGTGGTGGCCCTACCATCTGGGGCACCAAAAGCCATCTTCGAAAGATGGATAAGGATGATGAGGAGCAGGCGTCTGTCAGCTCAACTTTTCCGGATGTCCTCATTACTGAGAAGGACAGGGGCAGCGTCCGCCGCCCGCATGACGACCCGGTTGTTATTGAATGTAAGGTCGCCAACCAGTTAGTTGGGCGCATCCTTATTGACACCGGCAGCTGGTCAGACATCATCAGCCTCCGGTGCTTGCAGAAGCTGAAATACAACTCCAGCAGCATGCATCCGGTCACCCACCCCTTGGTTGGTTTTGGGGGTAGGATGGTCTATCCAGCCGGTAGAACTGACTTACCCATCCGGCTTGGTGAGAAGGGCAAGGGACGACATATTGTCGTCAGATTCTTGGTCGTTGAGGAGTTGACTGCCTACAACATCATTCTTGGGAGGCCAACCCTCAATGAAGCCAAGGCTGTAATCATCCCTTCTCTCATGCTCATCAAGTATGAGAGGGATGATGGTTCTGTTGGTTCCCTGAACGGGGATCAGAAGACGGCTAAGGAGTGCTGCCTCTCAGCCGTGAAAGATACTGTGGCCGCAGACGGCCAAGGGAAGGAATCAATAGACCTTGACAACGTCAAGGATGCTCCTTCACCTCCACTAGCAGCCGAAAAAAAGAGAAAAGCTGCAGAGCTGGTGGTGGTGAAGAAAGAAAAGAAATAGAAATCACTGACCGGTGAACGGTCAGAGGAGCTCCGTCCCCAACCGGCTGGTGAAAGTATTGATCTTGTTCTGGACGACAGCCGTCCAGAGCGAACTGTTAAGGTTGGGACGGTTGCTAATGCTATTCTGGGTGCAGACTTGCACCTTCTGCTGAAAGAATTTAAAGATGTGTTTGCCTTTGAAGTGAAAGAGATGCCAGGCATCAGCCCGGATCTCGCTGTCCACAAACTTGCCGTGGATCCAAAAATGAAGTTCATCCGGCAAAAGAAGAGAAACCACGGTGAGGAAAGAAGAAGTAAAAAAGCTGCTGGATGCCAGGTTCATTCGGCCTTGTAATTTCCCCGACTGGGTGGCAAACGTTGTGCTTGTAAAGAAGCCGAATGGTACCTGGCAGATGTGTGTAGATTACACAGATCTCAACAAGGCATGCCCAAAGGATAGTTATCCACTTCCAAAAATTGACAGCCTGGTCGATTCAACAACCGGTCATGGCTTGATGAGTTTTATGGATGCTTATTCCGGCTTCCATCAGATACCTCTGTGGAAAAAAGATCAAGAAAAGACGACCTTCGTCACTGATCAGGGGTTATTCTGTTATACTGTGATGCCGTTTGGCTTGAAGAATGCGCCGGCTACTTTCCAACGGATGATAAATACAGTCTTCATTAATCAAATTGGGAGGAATGTAGAGGCGTACATTGATGACATGATAGTCAAATCCAAGCAGCAGGCGGATCACCTTGCTGATCTCTGAGAAACCTTCACCACACTCAGGCGGCATAAGGTTATGTTAAATCCTAAGAAATGCGTCTTTGGTGTTGAGTCTGGGAAGTTTCTCGGATTCCTAATTGATCAAAGGGGGATAGAGGCTAACCCTGAGAAGATACAAGCGGTAATTGACATGAAGTTACCCCGCACTGTTAAGGAAGTTCATGAAGGAATTATGTCTTCGATAAGTGCAATTACTAGATATATCAAGGATCACTATTATGGAGATAATAAGTTCATTCTATTGGGGCGTCATCCTCTGTTGCTAGACTATGAGAGATGATCTTTGAGCTAGTCAAATAGCCCAAAGCCCTTTAGAATGGATCCTATATTGGTCACACACAAGGGTATTGGGTTAAGCAAGTAAGAGGCCCATTAATGGGCCTCATGAGCAATTAATTAGTCATAAGCAAGAGTGGGCTAAGTATAGTTTAAGTGGGATTAGGAATTGGGCTTGGTTTTGGACTTGGACTATTATTTAGAGATACGCTCTATAAATAATAGCCTTGCCTAGGGTTGAATATACAAGTCACAATTGACATACAGTGAATTGTGAATCAAGCAACCATCATCCAAAATCCCTCACTCTCTCCCTCTCACACGCACGCCCCTCTCACTCCCCTCTCACCCACGGCCGGCCACCCCTAGTGGCCACGTGGTGTTGCGCGGTGGTTCTTGGCTAGTTGATCGTTCGTTCATCTCCGTAGAAGGTCGATAGAAGTGTTCTTTCGCGACTAACTAGCATTAGTGGAGGTCTTAATCTGTGCCCGTGGACCAAGTAGAGGAATCACGCTTGGGGTTCTTTATCTCCCTTTGTTCTTGCTCGATCGCACGTGGAATCACGCTTCAAAGGTACGATTATTTGTGCTTTATGTGTTATGCATTAGATCCTTGGATTAGGTACTGTATGAATATGATTCATGTTATTTCCGCTGCGTAGTACCTATAAAACCCTACAGTTCAAAGACTCACCGGTTGCCTGACCGCCTTGGGGAGGTTCCTCAGCCGGTCAGGTGACAAATGCCTTTACTTCTTCCAAGTAATCAGGAAGAAGACTAGATTTGAATGGGGGGATGATGCTGAGGCGGCATTCCAAAAATTGAAAGAACACTTGCACTCTTTGCCAAGGCTTGTTAGTCCTTTGCCTAGAGAGAAGTTGTACATGTACCTAGCCGTCTCAGACCATGCTCTCAGTGCCGTTCTCCTTGCCGAACGAGACGGTACGCAGCTCCCGGTATATTTCATTAGCCATGTGTTAAAAAATGCTGAACTTCGGTACCCCATGGTGGAAAAATTTGGTCTTGCTCTATATATGGCCTTCAAAAAGTTGAAGCCATACTTTCTGGCACATCCGGTGGTAATCTACACCGACCAGCCCCTCAAGCGGCCAATGTCCACTCTGGAGTCATCCGGCAGAATGTTGAAATGGGCAGTTGAAATGCAAAGTCTTGAAATCTCCTACGAACCAAGGAAAGCAGTGAAAGGTCAGGCGTTTGCTGACTTCATTGTTGAAATGACCCGTCCGGTTCTCCCGAGTAATGTTGATCAGGTTTGGAAGGTGTATGTGGATGGGAGCTCTACAAAGAACGGCTGTGGTGCAGGCATTGTTTGTGAATCTCCAGAAGGAGATAGATATGAGTATGCACTACGGTTCAAGTTTCAGGCCTCAAATAACGAGGCGTAATACGAAACCCTGCTAGCCGGAATCCGCATGTGTAAGGCAGCAGGGGCAACAAAGATTGACGCCCATTCTGATTCTCAGTTTGTTGTTAGCCACTATGAGGGCACTTATGAAGCGACCCATCCGGCAATGATCAAATATCTTCAGGCTGTTAAAGATGAGGCTGGGACACTTGAGGAATTCAGATTGAATCAAGTGCCCCGGTCAGATAACCAACCGGCGGATGCACTATCAAAATTGGCATCATCCGCCTGCCATGATACGCCTCGGTTAGTCTTTTGGGAAGTTCTTGAAAAAATAAGTATTTATGAAGAGCCCATTGGAATTCTGGATCGAAGTTCTACTTGGAATGGCATCCGGGCGTATCTTGCAGACGGCACGCTCCCCGATCACCTCAGGAGGCAGCCGTCATGAAAAAGAGAGCAGCAAACTTCGAGTTGAGGAACGGAGAACTCTTCAAGGCTGGTTTTCTCAAGCCCTTGTTGAAATGTGTTACCCCAGAAAAGGGGAAAGAGGTACTCGAAGAGTTGCATACGGGATTTTGCGCCTCCCACATAGGCGGCAAGTCCCTAGCCGTCAGAGCGAGGCGGCATTATTTTTGGCCTACCCTTGAGGCAGACGCCAAGGAATTTATGAAGATATGTGATAAATGCCAGAGGTTTGGCAAGCTAATACATCGCCCGGCTACTGATCTGACGGCAATCCACAGCCTAGTCCCGTTTGCTAAGTGGGGCATGGACATATTGGGTCCTTATACGCCTGCTCCATGTGGAAAGCGCTATATTTTGGTGGCTGTGGATTACTTCACCAAATGGGTGGAGGCAGAGGCAGTTAAAAATATCAAGACAAAGGATATCATCTCTTTATATGGAAGAATATTATCACCCGGTTTGGGGTACCTATGTCTATGGTATTTGACAACGGCCCTTAGTTTGAGACGCCTCAGCTCAAGACTTGGTTAGGAGATCAGGGCATCTCAAGTTACTTTGCCTCAGTCGGCCGTTCTCAAGCAAATGGTCAGGTTGAGGCATTCAACAAACTCATCTCAGATGGCATTAAAAAGAAAATTGAAAGAGCCGGTGGTCTATGGGCTGAAGAGTTAATTCATGTCCTTTGGGTCATCCGGAAAACTGCCAAGGGGTCAACCGGAGAAACCCCGTTTCTCATGGTATACGGGGCTGAAGCCGTTTTACCCATTGAACACTATGAGCCTACGCTCAGAGTGATGCTATATGATGAAGAGGCAAATTGGGAGGCCATGCGGCTGGCATTGGACTCCCTCCCGGAACGCAGGGGCAATGCTGCCCTGCGACATGAGATATACCGTCTGAGAATGACGCGAGCCTACAACAAAAGAGTGCACAAACGTCCTTTGAAAGTGGACGATTTGTGTTACGGAAAATGGAGGCAACCGGTCGGGCCAATGAGCTTGGAAAGCTAACTCCTAATTGGGAAGGCCCCTACCGGATCTATGAAGAAGTTAGGGATGGCACATACCGCCTGGAAACCCCAAACGGTAGACGCCTGCCTAGAACTTGGAATGTAGACAACTTAAAAAAGTACTACTTCTGAGTATTGTAAAATTTTTTGTAACAAGAAGTATTAATGAGAAATGCTTTTGTTTCATTTATTGTCTTTTTTATTTCCGTCTGGGTTTACCCATACTAATGTTGAAAAGTTCAGTAGCAAATTTAATATGTGAATAACTTGAGGCCAATGGCCAGATAAAAACTAAGTTTGATACTTAGTATATGAAATCAAAAGTCCATAATGACAAGAGGCTAACAGCCGGATTCTTAAGCTAAGCACAAAACCGTTTAGTGGCAATCAGCCGGTCTACAACAAGACCTGAGGCCAAGGGCAAGATGGTTGTCCATTTTCACAAATTCGTCTATTCCAATATGGATATAGGCGTCCGGCGACACCCCTCCGGTGCAATCGTCGCAGAGAACAGCCACCTTGCTTGTTCTACATACCCATGCAGGCGGCAAAGATTGAGTGGTTAAAACAGCCAACTCATAGCTGTCTGACCATGTTATTTCTACTAAGTAATATTTGGTTGTAAATGCTCCGGCTGCCTACAAGTATCAGCCGGAGTACCATCATAAGTTTTTACTTAGTAAAATTTTCTCCAAGTTGCGCACTTTTAGGGCAAACCCTTTTTTGCGTAATGGCTATAAAGAATACCCAGGCGGTTTGATACCGACTGAGGCAGAGGTTGTATGTCTGTCATTTGTCCGGCTGTGTACTTGGTTTGGGGCAATCACTATTGTAATTAATTGCCTTACAAACATCCCATACTCCTTAAAGTATGAGAAGTTTCCAAGGCAATCAATCCTTTTTCAGATTAAACCAACCACACAGCCGCCCAGGGGCAAGGACATCCGGATTTGTACCTGCCGCATGCTTTTCATAAGATAGGCAAAATCACAAGTATATATGCAAAGGTATATATGCAAGAAAAATTGAAATAATTGTGCAAGTGTAAGGAAAACCGACTGAGTCGGCGTACTTCATAAATATAAGTTGGCCAAAAGGCCAAAATCATTATCATCCGGAATCACATCCGGTAAAAGAAGCCATTGTTATCCGACCCCTTGGTCGGTAAAAGATACACAAGATACTCGGCACACAGGCCGGAAAGGCAAAAGAAAGATAAAAAGAAAAGTTGATTGATTGGAATATTGCCGCTGAGTCCAAGAGTCTGATCACTCTTGGGGAGTTTGCTGTTCAGACTGCTTGAGCTCCGGCTGGTCCTGCGCCGGGGGAAGGTCCGCTTCAGCATTCACAGCCTCTTTAGGCTGGTTCTCTTGGACTTGACCTTCTGCCTGCTCCCCCGCCTGCTCGGCCTCATCATCGGAGACATCATATCCTTGCTCATCAGCCCAGACCTTGAAGCGAGGCGGTGCTTCCTCTCCCAGAACTTGAGCATCATACACGGCTGTGGCGTAATCGTACCTCAGCTTGTAGTATTCAAAGTCTACTTCTGGGTTGAGGAGTTTCCAGGCTAACCTACGGCGGGCTTCAGTATCTCTCTCATTCTCCTGGACCAGCTGGGCTTGCTCCTTGGCAATCTCATCCTGGTGCTGAGTCTACAGGTTGGCCAGCTCCACCCCCAACCGGGAATTATCAGCCCGGAGTTGGGTATTTTCTGTATCAGCACCTTCCAACGCCTTGAGATTAGATTCAGCAGTCTTCAGTTTTTGCTCAAGGTCGTTGGCCCGGTTGTTCGCAGCCTCGTTAGCAGTCGTCAGAGTCTGAACCAGCTCCTCTTGTTTCAACTCCACTACTTTAATTGCAAGATCAGACATATAATATGCATGTTCAGCAGAGTTGAGATTTTCAATTGCCCTTCTTTTGGCGTCAATTACCTCTTCCTGCTTCCGCCTGAAGGGCACTCGGAGCCTGTCTACTCTCAGCATAACCTGAGTAAGTCAGCCGGGAAAGTTAGTACTCAACACAATGAAATGAAAACATAAGCCTAAAAGTTAAGGCAGTTTACCTCCGCTAGTTGCCCCATTATCCGGTCAAAGTCCACTACCTGCAAACAAGTACTGAGCCTTTTTCTGTCTGGGTGAGGGTCCTCACCATCCATTTGGCAAAAGCCGGGAACTCAGGTGCCCCGGAGGTAGCATCTGCACCAAAAGAAGTACTTGGTGAGAGGGAAGCAGCATATGCAGCATTCATCCGTCCCCAGCTACTCACTGAGCCACCAGATGGGTCTACCTTAGTCTTGACCCTCATAAAGTCAAGTGGGTAAGGGATTTCAATGGTAGCCTTACCTTGAGTTCTGGGCTGCGGAGTTGAACCCTCCCCAGCCGCTGCAGTGCCGGCTGCAGCATTGAGTGGCACGCCACTCTTCAATGCCTCCTCTGAGGCACCCGGCATTTTATCTCCCGTCTGCTTTGAGCTCTCGCTCAAAGCTTGCACCTTGGAGGGGGATTTGCCACCAGTCTTGGGATGATCTGGTTTGGCAGCAGAGGTTGTCTGGGAAGGGGTCCGTCTGGGGACCTTGGCAGCCGGAGTTTTGAGCTCCTCTCCAGTTCTTTTTACATGTTTGGAGAAGGAGCGAGGAATGACTTTGTTGGTGCCCTGCAACGAGGAAAGCAAAATGTTAGTAGCCGGCAAAGTACTTAAGCAAATTTATTAAATAAGCATTGGGGCAGGCGGTCTTACCCCGCCTTTCTTTGCATCCTTGGCCTCCAAGGACGCTTTCTTGGCCATCAGCTGCTCCTTGCGCAGCTGGGTAGCAGGTTTAGCCGGAGTCTTTGCCGGGTCCACCATCCTTTTAGCTTCGGCTGCAAGGTCAGACGGAATATCAGTCAAAGAAAAACATTTAAAAAATTATTATTGAAAGCAAGGCAAAGTTCTTCAAGTATAGGGATCTACCCTGGGGAAACATTGTGCTAAGCCCACAGGCGGATAGGAATCTCTCATCCTTGAAAAAATCAGGATGGGGGATCCAGTTCTTAGGGACAATGATCTCAGTCCCGTCGTCCATGGGCGCAGTTGTGGTTTCAGGAAACCAGGATCCATGATCTGCCGGCGAGCTCGTGCAGAAAGCTCCGGGAGAGCGCACTTTCTGCCAAGGAGTGCCGGCTCCTTATTGTACCGACGCAGCGTCCTGTTGTGTGCAGGGGATGGGGAGGAAATAAAATAAAACCTATCCCTCCATCCAGCCCATTTGGACACCTTGTCCAAGGTTATTTGATATTGGGGCAAGGTTGTGAGAGTATACCAAGCCCCATGTTTTGGAATTCGCAGGCGGCAATGTAGCTGAGTATATTCCCCTACGAATTTGGAGTTAACTGCCAAACCCCCAGATCATACCCCTTGAGGATCTTCCTGATCCCAATATGGAGGGGGAATCGGAGGCCGGCTTCGATAACCGCCTCGAACCAGACGAAATAGTTGTCTGCATTCTGAATATCATCCTTCCAACCCATAATGGCGTCCGCAGGCGGAACCGTAATATACCACCCGTTCCCAAATGGGTGTTTTTCTTTGAAGGCTTTGAAGCTGCTTTTCAGTAGGGCTCTGTCAGCCGGCAGCATCCTTATTTTCCTAGGGTCAAGCTTGTTTGCGGTCTTCGCCGGCACTTGATAGTCAGCCGCGAAGTTCTCTTGTGTAGAGCCGGAAGCTTCCGACCCTGATCTCTCAGCAGCCTCCTCGCTGCCTGACCCATCTTCTTCTTCTCTCTCAGAGGAAGAGGCGGCCTCTTCGCCGCCTGATTCCCTCACTTCTTCTTGTGAGGAGGCGCCACTTTCAGAATTCTCCGGCTCATCCGGACTCTCATAGCCCTCCTCACTCGTAACCTCTTCAGCGCGCACTCTTCTAGAGCGTCGGTGCCTCGGCTTGATAGCCGTTTGTTTAAATTTGGCTTTTGTGTCCTGCACAGACACAGAGAGGGAGGGATTTGGGGATGAGCAAAGGAGATTTGATTGTCTGGAAAGGGCACCCCCGGTTCTAGACTCAGTCGTACCAGGAGACCGGCTGAGCGTCCTAGGCCGTGCCGTGTGTGTGGATGAAGATTCCATTTATTTTGTCTTGAAAAACGAATGTATACAGGCGGAAAAAGATTATATACAAGTAAAAGAAAATTGAAGGAAGGAAACGAATAGTTACCTTACTTTAAAAAAACTCTGAAAAATCTGAAAACAGCTACAGCCGGTGACCGGGTGTTCTTGAGTGAGCACGCGGGAATCTTGAAATGGCAAGTACGCAGTCGGGGTCAGAGCACCTCTCTCTAAAAACTTCTCTTTCTCTCTCTAGAAAATGAAAATTGTGAATGAAGTGAGAGGAGAGAAGGGGGGGGGGGGGTAAACTCCTATTTATAGGCAGGTTAAACGAAAAAATGACCGTTAACCCTAGCCGTTTTACTGTTCACCTCTCACAGGATGACATGTGTCACAGGCACCACGTGACCTGCCACGTGCCACCTGTGAAGGGCAAATGTTTAGGGGATTTTTACCCTAGATACTTGGGCCAATGAGGGGCTGCCACGTGTCAAGGCTGGCAGGTCACCTCTAACCTATCCCCAGCTGACACGTGGCCTCCCCAGATACATTCTCAGAATGGCGGCTTTCAGAGGCCCAATTCCCCAAATGCATTGATTGCGGCGCAGCCCACCTGCCCTTGGTCAGGTGACCTAGGGGAGGGCACTTTTCCCCAAGACCCTATAAATAGGGAGATATTCCCCCATTTTGGGGGCATTCATAATCATTTATTACACCCTACTTTCTCTCTCATCAGAGAACTCCTGAGCTTGGAATCCAAGCAGATCCCCACCTTAAATTCCGCACTTTTTACTCTCCTTCAAGTTACTAACTTGAGCGTTGGAGGCGGAGCACCACCCAACCGGTGTCTTCGTTGATTTTGCAGGTACAGAAGCCAGCAGGACCAGTCTTTGAGTTGTAACTCTCTCAAGGGACAAAAACACCCAAAACAGAGTTGATGTTGTGATTAAATTGATTAATTGATTATGTGCATGTGTGTGTTTGATTTAGGAGTGATCAACCTAGTTATTCACACTAGATTGCATTGTAGGTTCACATTGATATGGACAATTGATTTGTGGCTTGCATTTGTCGATTGAGGTGTCTTGTGACGTTCCTAGCTAGAGTCTCTCGTAGTTGACACTAGTTAGACCTCTAGGAGACAAGCTTGATATGCTCTTTTGATTGCATGATTGATTTTCCCTCGCATCACTCGACTTAGTCAAGTTCCATTCCCGATTAGTTGAAACCGCTACAAGTTTATGTGTATCCCTAACCCTAGTACTTGGTATATTTGATTTTCTTACTCATTGTTTTAGTTGTCCTAGCATAACACACCTTACCTTACTATTTTGGAATAGCTTGACTTTGACAATAGAAGGTCGCCCCCCATTCCTTAGTGGTTCGACCCTTGACTTACCATTATATTTGTATAAGGGTGTGTTGAGTGCTTATAAAAATTGTTTGGCCTAGGGAAAGGTTAGTCCAACGACCTAGCTCGACCCTTGTCAGCCACTTCTAACCACCGAATCACCTAATCACTAAAACCCAACCTTGAAGCCTTGGAACTCAACCACCCAACCTACCCCCATAAAACCCCAGCCACCCAGCCCAGCCACCTTTGAATTCCCAAAACCGTGAGACCCAGCCACCCAACCCATTGAAACCCAACCAACTAAAAACCTAGCCACTCAACCCATGAAACCCAGCCACCCTCGAAACCCCAAAACCTCACTACAACCCCCAATCTCAAGCAAAATTATCAACCAAGAAGCGGTGTGAGATTATAGGAGAAAAAGGGTTTTGGGGTTGATGGTTTTGAGATTTTGGAAGTTGGTGGTGGATTTAGGGTTTTGAGGGGGGGTTGGGGTTTTGAGGTTTCATGGTGGTCAGGGTGTTGGTGTTGTTGGTTGTTTCGGGGTTATGGGATTGCTAGTTGCTAGGTTTTCAAAGTTAAGAAGTTGGTAGTGGCAAGGGTTTTGGTATTTCGCTGGTTTAAGGTGGCTGGTAAGGAAAGCGAGGGGAAGGGGGTGGTCAGCAAAGAAAAGATAATGAGTTGACATCACCGGAATTAATGGAGGTGGAGGGGAAGGGGCTGATTTTATGGAAGGGGAGAGGAAAGGGAAAAAGAAAAAGAGAAAAAAATGAAATTAAAAAAATTAAATATATAAAAAAGAATCAGAATGTGTCATATGGCAAGATAAGCTAAATTGTAAGTTGGTGACCGATTTGGCTTAATAAGATCGAATGAAGACCCCCCCTTGTAGACACCCATTTGTGTCTCCCCAAAACCAAACCCAGTGATGAATACCTTTCATGTCAAAACATAATCGAATGAGGTAAAAGTGTGAAAAGTCAAGTGTTGCGGTTAGTTTTTATTAAAATCCTTCTTTCTGTTTTCGAAAACCATTTCTATTTTATAAAAACGTCCAATTCAGTTTATTTTGGTCCATGATAAGGGTCCAATAATGGTGTAGTTGGATGGGGCTTTAAAAGACATTTCCAACGATATATTATAAGCCCAATTCCGATGAATAATGAGGAAGTTATGGCCAAAATACTAAACTGGGCCCAAACCGGATTTTACCTACGACCCAATGATCATGAGGAGGGTCCAAAGATTTAATCCTATTCCTAAACTAATTAGGATTGATTAGAATCTTCTATAAGTTTCTAAAATATCTTAATTATCCTATTTTGAAAAGATAAGATCATAGAATTTGATTTGAATATAAACTTTCCTTTTTTAAAACTTTCCTAATTCTATTCGGATTTAAAGATGTTCAAAGATAGTCAGATATTATTTTCGTGACTCATATTTTTTATCCAAATTTAATATGGTTGGATAGATCTTGAAATTATCTTTCCAATGATATATTATAATATTAAATCCGAGCTATAACGAAAAAGATATTAAAGATATACGAAACTCTATCCAAAACTGACACCGTCCTACTATTTCGGCCATATCTTTTTATATACAAAAGATTTTTATCTGACTCTAATTGCATTAGAAATTAGCCTTCAAGAGCTTTCCAACGACATATTATATGACTTATTTGGACTTCTAGATCAAAAGATATGATAAAAACAAAATTTGTAAAAACTGCTGTCTACGAGTTTTATTTCGATTTGAATTCGGATTTCTTTTCTTATTCTTCGACCTTCTCTTTTTTCTTATAAATAGAGGTCTTATCTCCCCTTTTTCATTCATCAACCTTCATCAATTCTTCCTTAATTCTCTCTATCAACTATCAATTCTTCAATCAACTATCATCAATTATCAACAATCAACTTTCATCAATTCTCATCCTTTTCTTATTCTTTTCTCTCTGGAGCATTTCATGCTTTCTTTCTCTCTTTTTTTAAACTAGCTTTTCACAAACACAATTCCGCATACATTAGACTTAGAGTCATCTAGCCAAGTTCGAAGTTGCCTTCGCCCTAGACGTGCAAGGTTTGATAATTTCTGAGGGTTTGGTCCAAATCTAGTCAAAACTTTATTTAATTTGATTTCAATTTAATTATTTAATTATTCTTTATTATTTTCATTGAAGTTTACTAACTTGTGTATTTTGTTATTAGAAAGAGGTACGAGGCTTCAAAGTAAGTAGATTAGCTTACTCTCTATTTCTTTCACAATGTAGATTGCATGTTTATTATTGTTTCTTAATTCCTAGTATCATGTTAGGATGTTATTTAATGCTTTCTAGAATCATGTTTAGGGTGCCTTTAATCTTTTTCAAATATCATGTTAGTACCATGTTAGGGTTAAATCTTCGATCTTTATTGTTTAGTGACATGCTAGGATTTGTTATTAATCTTGTTAGTATCATGCCTAGGATCTTGCTATTATTATCAAGCTTTATTATGCCTTATCATGCTATTATCGTTATTATTATTATTTTCATTGATTATTATTTATGTTGCTTGATATTATATTTTATTGTTATTGCTTGATCACACCTTTTATGATTGTTAAAGGGAATTTGTACTTGAAATCACGCTTAATAAGATAATTAATAATTTGGTTTAGGCTAATGTGATTTTAACTCAAGTGATCGCCAATAATAGTCTTATTTGTGCATTAATTTCAACCAACATAGATAAACAGGTTAGGTTTAATATAATGTTTGTATGTTATTCGAAAAGCGCACATGAATACGAGCAGAACAAAGTAGAGGCCTATTTTATAGGGCGGGTCCTTTCTTTTGTAGATTGGATTCGTACCCTCATCCCCGGACCCTGTTTGGTTCAAGACCTTATGGAGTAGTTGACGGTCCTTTGGATTGTCTTTTGGGTACAAGTTCCTTAAAACTTGTTGGCGACTCTTTTTGCTCTTTGTCTTTCCCTTTGGAACGCCACCGTACTTTAGTGTATGATCACAGTGGGGTTCATGTTTGGGGTTATCATAATGCTTGAAATATTCCCTACACCCCTAAACTTTGATTATTTAGGAATAATCCAAAAGTAGGATTAATGGATTCAAACGAGGCCAAGGTTGGATTATTTAAATTAATTTTTCCCCTCTTTATTTTTTCATTCAATGTGTTTTTATCATAAGTAAAATCGTTTGAGTGAAATAGTGAAACTATATATTTTCGATGGGTATTGTTTGTACACATAGTCACAAGTTAAAGATTGAAACCATAAGCTTTACATTAGAAACCACTACATTAGAAACATTAATTAAATTAGTACATCTAGCATCAGTTCATATTTTGAACAAATATCTAATATATGTAATATCCTAAATCTATTAACAAAAGAAAAAATAAATAATATTGAAATTATGTAGATATAAATTTGTATTGACACATACTTCTAAATTAAAGCTATCATTTTCTCAATAAAATTAGAGGTATCATTAGCATAATTGATAACAATGTAAATTGTTATGAAATTCAAAGTCGTGAGACAACTAATACACCTTAATTAACAAAAAAAATTGACAAATAATTAACAAAATATATAATTAAGCTATTTTACTTGAACTTACATCCTATCCTCACTATCAACTTAAACTATCTAACTTTGATGACTACTCTCTAGAGGAACAAATTTTCAGAGGTCATCAAAAGAAGAGGACACAAAATAAATTAAGACATAAAACACCAAACTACATTACTAAATAAACTTTGAGTCCATTGACATATTAATAACGAATAAGTAGTTAGTAAAAAATATCAAAGTTTATATGTTATTAGGGACAATAAACTTGGAGAAATTATTTATTCATACTTATTATTCCCTCTCCTTTGAAATAGAGTTATACAACTTGTAGAGGATATGACAAAAAGCTAACCATTGTTGGTGGGAAAAAATAAGTAAATGATCGAACTACTACCTAATATATATCTGGGTAGTCTTTATATTACATTCTGAGAATTCTATAACAAATTCCTGCTCCCATATAGGAGTTTCCTTAGCGATCATTGCCTTAATCCTCCCTTGAGTGCCTGACTCCATCCAATAATAAGTGACCACTATATATCTTGAGGTCTGAAATTAGATTCCTCTATATTAAAAGTTGCTATTATAGCCATAATTTTCATTAGGTTGTCTAACCCCATTTAGCTACCATACAATTACAATGCATATAATTGAATTCACTCCTAATGTATAAAGGTAATTATATTACCCTTTTGTTTTGGGTGTTTTTGTCCCTTGGGAGAGTTACAACTCGAAGACTGGTCCGGAAGGTTTCTGTACCTGCAAAAACACGAAGACACCGTTTGGGTGGTGCTCCGCCTCCAACGCTCAAGTTAGTAACTTGAAGGAGAGAAAAAGGTGCGGAAATTTAGGTGGGGATCTGCTAGGTTTTCTAGCTCAGTTGTCTCCATCAAAGGGACAGTTTTTGTAGTAAATGAAGGAACGTGCCCTCCAAAAGAGGGGAATCTCCCTATTTGGGCCTGAAGGCCGGCACTCTCCCTAATATCTGGGATGACACGTGTCACACAGGGATAGGTCCATTTTGGTCCATCCCTGGGCTGACACGTGTCACCCTCTGATTGGGCCACGTGGAGGGGTAAAATTACCCTAAACATTTGCCCCTCACAGGTGTGACGTGGCACGCCACGTGGCATCTGTGACACATGTCACTCTCTGAGTGGTGGTAATTTTACCGCCTAAATTTAACTTTTCAACTTCTGGGTAAATTACGGGAATACCCCTTCTTTTACCTTCTATATATAGCCGTTTACCCTCATATTCTCATTTACGCTTCACAAAAATTTTCAGAGTAAACTTAGAGAAATTCTTGAAAGAGAGAACAGAAGTCATCCGTCTGAGTCATGCGTATTTTCCGAAGAATTTAGTCGCATCAACACAGGCGGACCCGTCTACCTTCAGATATCAAATCTAGAGGTACCGTCTCTGACTCTTTCAGCTCTTTTTACATTTTTCCGTTTGTATATATTCCTTGCAATAAATGGATTCATCACCAACACACACGGCACAACCTAGGGTAGAATCCAGCCGTTCACCAGGGACGGCTGAGTCTAGGACTGGTAGTGCCGTCTCAGGGTGTTGGGACCACCCTCATGCTTGGATTCCGACCATTTGCGCGTCTGTGCAGGACACAATGGCTCGGACAATGCAGACCGCACGAGATCCAGATTATAGAAGTGATGCCTCAGGCGGCCAAACGCCTGAAAGGGAGACGTCTGGCTCTGGACACCAGACGGCTCCAGAGAGATCTCCGCCGCGTGGCCCCCAACTCCTCCAGATTCCTTTTTGGAGGAATGTGACCAAAGCGTGGAAGAGATCCACGACCAAGGTGGTGAGGAGGCCGACTCAGTTTCCTCATCCTTATCTGGGGAGGAGACGAAAATTGGTCTCGACGCCTCTTCTTCAGACGATATTGACGATCTTCCTCCGTTTGAGGATAGTGAGGAAGAAGAGAGGAAGACGTGGAAGGAGAAAGATGATCCCTTTAAGATCCACGTCTCCTTAAAGGACATTGACCTTATGGAAAAAGGTCTAGATAAATTCTTGCAGGCTCATCCCATGGGAGACGGGTGGAAACTAAGGGTGCCTCCCCTAGACGGCACCATTTCTTGGGAAGATGATGAACGCAACGCAAACGGCTATTTTGGCTGTTACGAGGCGACGTTCAAGGCGGGCCTTCGTTTCCCCTTTCACCAGGCGGTGAAGGCAATTTTGAGAGGCTACGGCCTCGGAGTCTGGCAACTTACCCCCAACTCTTGGGCAAACATATTGGGGTATGTTGCCGCCTGTGAATTCCAAGGGGTTCACCCCGGCTGGGAAGCTTTTGCTAAAATGCACTATCTTAGTCGCAACCCAGGCGGGTACAGAGCGTGGTATACTCTGACCACGTTTCCCCAATATATGATGACCTTGGACAAGGTGTCCAAGTTTGACGGCTGGAAACACAGGTTCTACCTGTGTACGGCTCCTACCAGGCGGGAGAATTCCGAACTCCGTCGGTACAATAAAAAGCCCGAGCTTATGGGCCGGAAATGCTTTCTTCCTCGAATCCCGGATGAGGATTACGACAAAATAATTGAGGCTGATCTCTTCGGCCTCACAGACGCAACTCTGTCAACCGGCGAAACAATAAAGGTTCCAAAAAATTGGATTCCCAAGAGCGCCTGGTTCAGGGATGAGTGTTTTCTAGCCGCCTGCGGGCTAGGGCACATGTTTGATAGACGTATGCGCCTGACCTACTTCCGTCTGTAGTACTTTTGTATCGGAAGTGTACTTCTTAACAATGTTCTAACTGTTTTCCCGCCTGAACTTGCAGAAGACGCATTAAACATGCTGCCAGAAGAGAAATCCACCAAGCGGTCCTCCGCTCAGATCCGCCGAGACTTGGCGGAAGCTCAGGCGAGAGAACTCAAGGCCAAGGTAACCGCCTGACCTCTTTTAAGCGTTTTCTTTCAAAGTTTCCTTTCTTCGTCTGCTGACATTATGTTGTTATTTTTTCAGGGAGGCATAGTGGACAAGACGTTTGAGAAAAATCTCAAACGGGCTAGGGAGGAGACGCCTGTCTCCAAAACCAATAAGTCCTCCAGGAAAGCCGCCTCCGTGACCACCCCTGTTGCCCCGTCTGGGAGGCAAATGAGGGTTGGGGGGAGAAGCGAACAAGTGTCAGGCCCCTTTGGCCTAGATATGGTCCGTCTTCCTGCAACCGGGGGGCAATCAATGGCTGTGAGCGGCTCTCGCCACGCCGGCTCTGCAGGTAAGAATCCTTTTGAATCCCCGTCTAAGCTAGGATGGCCGTTGCGAGTGAAATCACACTCTCAGCAAACGTCATCTTCAGACGGTCGAAACCAGATAGGCGCAGCTTTAGTAACTCAATCTGATGCTGATTATGGTGCAGATCGGTCGCCTCGCTGGCCAGACGTCCAGCAGCATGCGCGGGCAATGCTGGAGGTTGTGGGCAAGCGGGATAAGGATGCTATCCCGGGGATTGAGACGTTCAATCTGGAACGCATCTTGACCCTTCTGGCTGAGGTAGCTTACTTAGCCATTTTTCTCTTTTTGTTTTTATAACTGTTTCTGCCCCTTTCCCCGCCTGTATTCCTGACCTTGTTTATTTTTGCAGGCCATGTTGCGGGTAGACGGGCTCAAGCGTCCCTACACCCGCAAACGGGATGAGGTAAGACGGGCCAATCAGTCTGCCACAAATGCCAATGACGTTGCTTTACACACGTCTATAGTTAATGAAATTAAAACTAAAGCAACTGAAATGACGCAGTCGGCCAGGATCTCGGAGCTGGAGTCGTAGCTGCAGGCGGCCAACCAGAAGGCTGAAGCTGCAGAGGCGGCCCAGAAGCAGGCGGAGGCTGACCTCCCTAAGCTTAGGGAGGACCTCCAAAAGGCCTAGGAGAGCCTCCAAGTGCTCCAAAACGCCTCTTCAGAAAATGCTGATCTGAAGAGGAAAGTGGCCCGGCTGGAGGAGGCGGCAGCTAAGGCTCAGGAGAACTTCAAGACAACTCTTGAGGCAGAGCAAAACCGCATGGTCTCTGAGATGTCCAACGACCAAGACGCCATGATGAGGATCGCCTGGGAAGCCTTGAATCCTTGGAAGGAGTATGGCGTCTGGGCTCTGGCTCACAAGTATGCTGACGAGGTCATCTACTTGAGAGAAAAGGGACTGCCTGAGCCGGAGTCCTTCCTCGTCTGGGCTGAGACGGAGCATCCTGAGCCTAAAGCCAAAGCTGAGGCTGAAGCTCCAGAGGTTGAGATCTTGGAGGGAGGCGGGAAGGATCAGGAGGGGCCGTCTGCAGGGCAGTAGTTTCAGCGGCTGCGCGCCAACTCTTTGCTTTTTTTTTTATTTTTTCTTCTGCGGCAGTATGCCAACAAACTTGCTTTTCCGGCCTGTGTGCCGAGTACATTTGTATTTTTACCGGCTAGGGAGCCGTGTTTGCTAAACAATTTCTCTTTCCCGGACGGGGTCCGGATAACAATTGATCCACTACAGCCGTTTGGCTGGGTGGAGTCTTAATGAATGCACCGACTGAGTCGGTTTTGGTATTTTCTGCGCTTGTGTTTGCACTCCAATGTTTTAATTTTTTGCCTAACTTATCAAAAGCATGCGGCTTCAATTTTTCAATTTTTTGCCTAACTTATCAAAAGTATGCGGCTGTCCTTGCCCCTGGACGGCTGTGTGCTTGGTTTTAAACCGGGTTAGTTGATTGACTTGGGAACGTCTGATGCTGCAGAGAGCATGATACGTTTGCAAGTCAATCAATCACAACAGTGATTGCCCCAAACCAAGTGCACAACCGTACATTTACAGGCGTTTCCGCTTCTACCTAGACGGTTATGACCGCCTAGGTGAAGTTCATTAAGCTATTTGTACAACTCTTTTGCCCCAAACGGGGATGCGTACAATTTTAATGCGAAAAAACGCTAAGTAAGGAATGCAGCCGGTAGAGGAAGCCGACTGATGTCAATTGACATCCGGTTCTCCAACCTTAATATTTCCTTAAGTTGCTCAGGCAGACGGCTATGAGCGGCTGATTCAGCCGTCCAATCGTGGCCACCTGTATTGGTTTGTAGAGTAAGCATGTTGGCTTCTCTCTGCGACGATTGTACCTGGAGGGGTGTCGCCGGACGCCTTAGTCCATGTAGGGACAGGCGGTTTTATGGGAAAATCAGCCGTCTGGCCATTGGCCATTGGTCTTGATTTAGACCGGCTGTGTAGCCACTGAGCGTTTTTGTGCTCAGCTTAATTATCTGGCCATTGGCCTCTTTGCCAATCAGGCATTCATTCAATTTCCAAGTATCAAACTTGGAAAAAATAAACATGCAACCCGTCTATGTTTCAGACGGGATAAAAAAGTTCAAAAATGAAAACAAAAAGCCATTTCTCATTAAAGTACACTTCTTGTTTACAAAAAATTATTACAAAATCTCAGACGTAGTATCTTTTTAAATTATCTACGTTCCAAGTTCTAGGCAGGCGCCTGCCGTCTGGAGTTTCCAGGCGGTAAGTGCCGTCTCTTACTTCTTCATAAATCCGGTAGGGGCCTTCCCAATTAGGAGTCAGCTTTCCAAGCTCATTGGCCCTACCGGTTGCCTCCATTTTTCGTAACACAAGGTCGTCCACTTTCAAGGGACGCCTGTGTACTCTCTTGTTGTAGGCTCTTGTCATTCTCAGACGGTAAATCTCATGACGCAGGGCGGCATTGCCCCTGCGTTCTGGAAGTGAGTCCAATGCTAGGCGCATTGCCTCCCAGTTTGCCTCTTCATCATATAGCATGACTCGGAGAGTAGGCTCATAGTGCTCAATGGGCAAGACGGCTTCAGCACCATAAACCATGAGAAATAGGGTTTCACCGGTTGCCCCCTTTGCAGTTGTCCGGATGGCCCATAGGACATGAATTAATTCTTCGGCCCATAAGCCACCGGCTCTTTCAATTTTCTTCTTTATACCGTCTGAGATTAATTTGTTGAAGGCTTCAACCTGGCCGTTTTCTTGGGGCCGGCCAACTGATGCAAAATAACTTGAGATCCCCTGATCTCCCAACCAAGTCTTGAGCTGAGGCGTTTCAAACTGAGGCCCATTATCAAACACCATAGACATAGGAACCCCATACCGAGTGATGATATTCTTCCAGATGAAGGAAATCACGTCTGAGGTCTTGATGTTTTTTACCGCCTCAGCCTCTACCCACTTGGTGAAATAATCCACAGCCACCAAGATGTAGCGCTTTCCGCCTGGTGCAGGCGTGTAAGGACCCAAGATGTCCATGCCCCATTTTGCAAACGGGATTGGGCTGTGGATGGCCGACAGATCAATAGCCGGACGGTGAATAAGTTTGCCAAATTTCTGGCACTTGTCACATTTTCTCACCAATTCCTTGGCGTCTGCCTCTAAAGTGGGCCAAAAATAATGTCGTCTGGCTCTGACGGCTAGGGATCTGCCGCCAATATGGGAGGCGCAGAACCCTGAGCACAAATCTTCGAGAACTTCCTTCCCCTTTTCTGGGGTTACACACTTCAAAAGAGGCTTAAGAAACCCCGCCTTGAAGAGCTCTCCATTTCTTAACTCGAAGTTTGCAGCTCGCTTCTTCAGAACGGCTGCCTCCTGTGGCGAATCAGGAAGTGTCCCGTCTGAGAGATAAGCCCAGATGCCATCCATCCAAGTAGAGCTTCGGTCTAGGACTCCAATGGGATCTTCATAGATGCTTCTTTTTTCAAGTACTTCCAAAAAGACTGACCGAGGCATATCATGGCAGGCGGAGGATGCGAGTTTTGACAAGGCATCCGCCTGGTTGTTATCAGACCTGGGTACTTGATTCAAATGAAATTCCTCAAGTGACCCAGCCTCCTCTTTGACCGCCTGAAGATATTTGATCATAGCCGGGTGAGTTGCTTCAAATGTGCCCTCATATTGGCTAACGACCAACTGTGAATCAGAGTAGGCGTCAATTTTTGTGGCCCCTGCCGCCTTACACATGCGGATTCCGGCTAGCAGGGCTTCGTACTCCGCCTCATTGTTTGAGGCCTGAAACTTGAACCGTAGTGCATACTCATATCTGTCTCCCTCAGGAGACTCACAAATTACGCCTGCACCACAACCATTTTTTGTTGAACTCCCGTCTACATACACTTTCCAAACCTGATTGAGGTTATCCGGAGCCACCGGACGGGTCATTTCCACAATGAAGTCGGCAAACGCCTGACCTTTCACTGCCTTTCTTGGTTCGTAAGTGATTTCAAGACTTTGCATTTCAATAGCCCATTTTAACATTTTGCCGGATGACTCCAAGGTAGACATTGGCCGCTTGAGTGGCTGGTCGGTGTAAATCACCACCGGATGGGCCAGAAAGTAAGGCTTCAACTTTTTGAATGCCATGTACAAAGCAAGACCAAATTTCTCCACCACAGGGTACCGGAGTTCAGCATTTTTAAGAACATGACTAATGAAGTAAACCGGGAGTTGAACGCCGTCTCGTTCAGCAAGGAGAACGGCGCTGAGAGCATGATCTGAGACAGCTAATTACATATACAACGTCTCCCTAGGTAGATGACTGACCAGCCTAGGCAGAGAGTGCAAGTGATCTTTCAGCTTTTGGAATGCCGTCTCAGCATCGTCTCCCCATTCGAACCTGGTCTTCTTCCTGATTGCTTGGAAGAAGTAGAGGCATTTGTCTCCTGACCGGCTGAGGAACCTTCCCAAGGCGGCCAGGCAACCGGTTAGTCTCTGAACTTCCTTGACAGAACGGGGTGACTGCATGTCAATTACCGCCTGTATCTTTTCGGGGTTAGCCTCTATCCCCCTTTGATCAATCAGGAATCCGAGAAACTTGCCAGACTCAACACCAAAGACGCATTTCTTGGGGTTTAACATGACCTTATGCCGCCTGAGGGTGGTGAATGTTTCTCGGAGATCAGCAAGGTGATCCGCCTGTTGCTTGGATTTGACTATCATGTCATCTATGTACGCCTCCACATTCCTCCCAATTTGATTAATGAAGACCGTATTAATCATCCGTTGGAAAGTGGCAGGCGCATTCTTCAAGCCAAACGGCATCACAGTATAACAGAATAACCCCAAATCAGTGACGAAGGCCGTCTTCTCTTGATCTTTTTTCCAGAGGGGTATCTGATGGAAGCCGGAATAGGCATCCATAAAACTCATCAAGGCGTGACGGCTGTAGAGTCGACCAGACCGTTGATATTTGGAAGCGGGTAACTGTCCTTTGGACACGCCTTGTTGAGATCTGTGTAGTCTACACACATGCGCCAGGTCCCATTCGGTTTCTTGACAAGGACCACATTGGCCACCCAATCGGAAAATTACAGGGCCGAATGAACCTGGCGTCTAGCAACTTTTTGATTTCGGCAGCTGCCGCCTGACTTCTTTCCTCGCCATGGTTTCTTTTTTTTTGCCGGACGGACTTCTTTTTGGGATCCACGGCGAGTTTGTGGACAGCGAGATCCGGACTGACGTCTGGCATCTCTTCCACTTCAAAGGCAAAAATGTCTTTGAACTCTTGCAGCAGAAGGTGCAAGCTTGCACCCAGAGTAGCATAAGCAACCGTCCCAACCTTCACCGTACGCTCTGGACGGCTGTCGTCCAGAACGAGATCAAAGTTTTCTCCAGCCGGTTGGGGACGGAGCTCGTCTGACCGTTCACCGGTCAGTGATTGCTATTTCTTCTCTTTCTTCACCTCCACCAGCAGAGGTGCTTTTCTTTTCTTACCAACGGCTGGTGGGGCTGGGTTGGCATCCTTAACATCGTCAAGGTCTATTGGTTCCTTCTCTTGGCCGTCTGGGGCCACAGTATCTTTCACGGCTGAGAGATAGCACTCCCTCGCCGTTTTCTGATCCCCGTTCAGGGAACCAACAGAGCCATCATCCCGCTCATACTTGATGAGCATGAGAGACGGAATGATGACAGCCTTAGCTTCGTTGAGGGTTGGCCTACCAAGGATGATATTGTAGGCGGTCAACTCCTCAACGACCAAGAACCTGACGACAATATGCCGTCCCTGGCCTTTTTCTCCCAGCCGGATGGGCAAGTCAACTCTGCCGGCTGGGTAGACCATCCCACCCCCAAAACCAACCAAGGGGTGGGTGACCGGATGCATGCTGCTGACATTATATTTCAGCTTCTGCAGGCACCGGAGGCTGATAATATCTGACGAGCTACCGGTGTCAATAAGGATCCGCCCAACCAGCTGGTTGGCAACCTTACATTCAATGACAACCGGGTCGTCATGCGGACGGCGGACGCTGCCCCTATCCTTCTCAGTTATAAGGACGTCTGGGAAGGTGGAGGAGGCAGACGCCTGCTCATCATCATCCTTATCCATCTTTCGAAGATGGCTCTTGGTGCCCCGGATGGTAGGGCCACCACATGAAAATCCGCCTGCTATAGTGTAGACCGGATCCTTGTCGGTTTCCGAACTACTAGCAGGCTGGGGGCCAGCCTTGGAGGACTGACCCTTATTCTTCTTCTTTGCCCCGGCAGGGGACTTAGAGATGTAGGACTTAAGGAGCCCCTTGTCAGCCAGACGGTCCAACGTCCGCTGTAGACTGAAGCAGTCGTTGGTGTCATGGCCAACCTCCTCATGGAAGTTGCAAAATTTATTTTTGTTCCGAGACTGGACGGAACTCTTCATCGGATTCGGCTTCTCAATAGACAGCCGATCCTTCACCTCCATGAGAATGGAGTTGCAGTCTTTGTTAAACTCGTACTTGGGGACGTACGGTTTAAACTCTTTCTTCTTCTTCTGGGACGGCTGGTCAGAATCACTTACCGCCCAGACTTCTTTTCTCTTCTTGCTCTCTTCTTTCTTGTTACCCGGCTGAGCAGACCGGCTTTCTTTTTGCTTGTCAGACTTCTTGGAGTCTGACTGGCTACCAGGCGAGCAGAGGTCGGTAGCCTGAATGTAGCTCTCCGCCTCTCTCAGGGCCGCCTATAGCGTGAACGCCCCTTTTCGGACAAGGTCGAACTTAAAAGCCGACCTGTCCTTCAGACCCTTGAAGAAGTCTGTGAAAGCTACCTCGTCAGACAGCCCCTGGATCTGTATTCTGACCAGGTTGAACCGCCTGACATAGGAGCGTAGCCCTTCTCTCTCACCCTGCCTGACGGTGCTCAAATCAAGGCTCGTCTTCTTGGCAGGACTGTTCATAGAGAAGTTGGTAGCAAACAAGAAGGCTAGCCTCTTGAAGCTGTCAATAGAACCGGCTGGCAAGTTGCCAAACCACTGCTGGGCAATGCCCTTCAGTGTAGCCGGGAAACATCAACACCAGGTGGCATCGTCCCAACCTTGTAAGCACATGAGGTTGGTGTATGCCATCAGGTGGTCTTCGGGGTTGGTGGTACCATCATAGGTGCCCACCAGTACATTCTTAACCTTGGCTGGCTGAGCCGCCTCGGTTATATTGGCTGCAAAGGCAGACGGTTGTTCGCCTAGCCTCATTAGCCGAAGCTGCCAGTCCAGAGGCTGGGCAGGAGGATATGCCGCCTGACCTCCAAAAGGAGGTGGCTGCATGAATTGAAGGCCATATTGCCCATACTGCGCCTGAGGTGCGTATGGCATCGACCCTATCATCAGTTGTGGTTCGGTGTTGACGGATTTACCGCCTGTCCGACTCTCATGCAAGGACATAGAGTTCCTTGCTGATGCTTGCTTGAAACTGTCTGGAAAGCTCGAGGTAGAGGCTGACTCAGACTGCTGCTGCCTCCTTCGATTAATGACTTCTCTTGCATCGAAGGTAGGCGTCTTCTTGGCCTCTGGCTGGGGTCGCCGGGGCATCAGAATCTTAGACCAGTCAAGTTTTGCGGCTGCCTTCTCCTTTGGGTGAGGAGTTGGCTGCCTGTCCTTGACCGGCTTCTTCTTCTTCCCATCATTGGGAGTCTTTTTAGCCGGCTGACTCTTGCTAGAGCCTGCCTTGTTTTGGTTGATCATGGCCTTGATTTCACCTTTGAAAGAGTTCATGAATTTCATGAGCTCATCTCGGGTGACTGGGGCTTGACCTTTGGCCTTCTGGGTTTCCCCTTCTGGCCTTCCAGATGGGCGCCTGCTTGGGCCCGCCTGGTCTTCATTTCGCTCCAATTGATCCCTGGAACGAATGGATTTAGAGATGAGGGAGCCATCCTTAGATGTGTAGGTCTCCACATCATCATCTTCATCTTCTTCCTCCTCCTCAGTGAATACCTCTGGCTGAGGCTGAGGTGGAGGCTGGGGGATTTCAAACCCTACCGGCTGAATAACCGGTTGCATGTCGTCCGGGGCACCCGTCTGAGTGCCCGGACGTAGAGAGGTAGAATTGAGAATCGGTAGAGAACTTTGAACCATCTTGAGGTACTCTCCCCACAGACGGCGCCAAATGTTTTGGGTGTTTTTGTCCCTTGGGAGAGTTACAACTCGAAGACTGGTCCGGAAGGCTTCTGTACCTGCAAAAACACGAAGACACCGTTTGGGTGGTGCTCCGCCTCCAACGCTCAAGTTAGTAACTTGAAGGAGAGAAAAAGGTGCGGAAATTTAGGTGGGGATCTGCTAGGTTTTCTAGCTCAGTTGTCTCTATCAAAGGGACAGTTTTTGTAGTAAATGAAGGAACGTGCCCTCCAAAAGAGGGGAATCTCCCTATTTATAGGGTCATTGGGATTTGTGCCCCTGATTAGGTGACAGAACCCTAATCAGAGATGGGCTGCGCCGTATTACGGCTTTCTCGGGATTTGGGTCTGAAGGCCGACACTCTCCCTAATATCTGGGATGACACGTGTCACACAGGGATAGGTCCATTTTGGTCCATCCCTGGGCTGACACGTGTCACCCTCTGATTGGGCCACGTGGAGGGGTAAAATTACCCTAAACACCTTTTAAAAATTATATCGTGAAAAAAATCTTTAATTTGCAATAAAAAAAAAATCATAATCCGTAGTAGGTCATAACCTCTCCAAAGCAAGTTAAAAGTTATATAAAAAAAAAATTTAGTAAAAGGTTACCCTATTACATCTCAACGATGTACAAAAAAATTATTGTACATTACTTGTAGCCAAATTATGTAATATTTAAATTTTAGATAAAAAAAATTAAGATACTAAGAAAACAATTTAAGAGGAAGTGGTTGGTTAAAAATTAATTTAAATGTATCAATTATTTTTAACGATTAACTAAACAACTTTCATATGTCAATCAATTCTAGTTATTGATTTCCTTCATCATATTGAGAAGCGTGTTTATTTTAAGGACAACACCTCCTAATTTTAATGCTTCTTTCATAGCCCCATTTTCTGGTGAAGAACCTTTTTTCGCTCAATTTGGTTTTCTCTATCTTCTTCTTATATAAAATGCAACTTTTGTTTAGATGAATGAAACAAAATAAAATAAAAAATAAAGTAAAGGTAGAGCAAAAAGGAAAAGAAAATGGCAAGACAAGTTTTCATTATTTTTGCATGTTTACTTCTTATTAGCTTAGCAATTACATCTACTGCACAAACACAAATTCCACCAAATAAAGGCGAAATAAATACATGGTTTCAAAATGTAATCAAACCAATAAGGTATACTTACTACTAGTAAAGAATAATTGAGTTTATTCTTATTTATATATTATCTAATGTTCTATTGTTGTTCATCAAAATGTCTTTGTATATTCATAAATATCTTTGCAATAGTACTAACAAGTTTGTCCATGTATTTTATAACCTTGGTGTTGTTACATATTGTGTTATGGTGCAATATTCTAAATTAACATTTAAGTCAAGACTGACCATTATATATTATTTAAATAAGTGTAGTCAAAATCTAATGAAGGCCCTTTACCAAGGCTTTATTTTGTGTTTAATAAGATTGAGAATTTTTTATAACTTCAATAAATGCATAAATATCTTTCTATGCCTTTATACTTAATAATTACATAAAGTGAGTAAATTAAATAACTCCATTAATAACATTTTATTTCTTTTTTTTTTTTGTTTTTTGCAGCCAGATAAAAGGAACACTGGATCCTAGTTTAATGGAGGCCGAAAATAGTGGGGTCGAAATTATTGAAGTTAGCCAAGATGGAAAGGGAAAATTTAAAACCATATCTGATGCTGTAAAGCATGTTAAAATTGGGAATACTAAACGTGTTATCATAAAAATTGGTCCTGGTGAATACAGGGAGAAAGTAAAAGTTGAAAGATTTAAGTCATTTGTAACATTTTACGGGACAGATCCCAAGAATAGACCAACGATAACTTTCGCTGGCACAGCTGCTGAATATGGGACTGTAGATAGTGCAACATTGATTGTGGAGTCGGATTACTTTGTTGCTAAAAACATCATTGTTTCGGTATGCAACTCTCATTCTTCATTCCTTTTATTAATTTATTCGTTTATTATATTTTATAGTACTTTATTTATATTTTTATTTATTATATAATTGTTGTCGGGTCTCTAACTAATAATTAAAATTATATATAGATATTTAATATAATTTTGATTAAACTAAACATTCATCCATTACACATAAAATAACATACTATATGGAATATATGAGTAAAATGCTAATATATTCACAAATTTGTCATTGTAGAACTCTGCTCCAAGGCCGAATGGAAAGAAGAAGGGCGAGCAAGCTGTAGCGTTGAGAATATCCGGTGATAAAGCTGCATTTTATGATTGTAAATTTACAGGATTTCAAGATACGGTTTGTGATGATAAAGGCAAACATTTCTTCAAAGATTGTTATATTGAAGGAACTGTTGATTTTATCTTTGGTGCAGCCAGATCTTTATATTTGGTATAACAAATTTTTGCATGCTTTAAATAATAAGATATATATCAATTAAAAAAGTTTATTATGATTTATTAATGTGCCTAATCACAAACTACTATAATACAACAATATCATGTACAGAATACCGAGTTGCATGTTCTATCGGGTGACAATGAGGCAATGATTGTAGCTCATGCAAGGAAAAATCCAAGTGAAGAAGGTGGATACTCATTTGTCCATTGTCCAGTTACCGGAACAGGAGGTCATGCAGTCTTAGGCAGAGTATGGTTTGAAGCAGCTCGAGCTATATACTCTTATTGTACCATTAGTGATGTTATTAGACCCGAGGGGTGGTCCGACAATAACAAGCCACAAGCTCAAAAGTAAACTAACCATTTCATGTTTTATTTTTTTTCTCAAATTTTACTTTTTAGTATGATAAATGATCTAATGATGGAGTACATATTTAATACTTTGTGTGTAGGACAATTTACTTCGGAGAGTATATGAACACGGGTCCAGGCGCATCACTTGCTAAAAGAGCTCCATATACCAAGAAGTTGACAGCTGCAGAAGCTGAAACATTTATCAGTTTGGAATACATAGAAGCAGGCAAATGGCTACTTCCACCTCCCAAATTGTGAAATTTGATAATTTTATAAAAAAAAGTATTAAATAGATTTATATTAACAATGCTAGAGAAATCTATAAAAGCACTATTAATGATAGATGCGCTATAATCAAGTAGATTTATAAGCTTTACTATATACAACAAAGTTTGTAATATAGCTACTACGTAGTTAAGTAAACATAGTTTTTTTTTTTGGAAATTGTTTAAATTTTCTCTATTAAACAAAATTACGGGAAGATTTAAGTTATGTACTACATATCCATTAAGATTATAATATTTAACATTTTCACTATTATAGTCTTGATTTTCTACTACGGGTGCTTTACATGGTCGATCATATGCATTGGATTTTAGGGTGTTTTATTGTAACAATTAACTTAAAACTAAACTAGTTCTTGTTCAACGAGTGGTTGTTAGATTTCTTGTGTGATGAATAATTGTTCAAAATGATAAAATGGATATTAAAGTTATATCTAGTTTTCAGTAATAACTTTACCTATAATATTTTTTAAATGTTTCCTAAGGTGGCAGGCCCCTGTCGGGGAACGCTCGCACCCAAACTGTAAGACAAATAAGCCTCTTTAGACATGATAAGTGCGCGATGAGCCCATGCAAAAGGTTTAGTTAAAGATGGGCCAGATTCCACCAAGTATACAAATGAAACATATCATATCCATACATTATGCCCTGCGATTATATCTTCCAAATTGTCTACACTAACAATCCACCCTTCTCCTCCAAAAGGCAATTTTAGTAAATAACCAAAAATAATTCTTAGACTAAGGGTGACGTTGGTAACATTTCTTACATCTCCGCCTCCTAGAGCCCACCTATCATATATGCCCCAAGATAAAGAGCCTTGAACATTACAAAAACGACGCCTATACCTGACACGATTAATTGAATGCCCAAAATTGTGATAATATATTACATATATAACGATAGTTCGTTATAGTTTTATCACTCTATTTCATTTGGTGAGAATTAATTTGACCTAGACTAACAATTCCAATTACTCCCTCCGTATTTTAATATGAGGTCCACTTTTCATTTTCTGTTGTATTTTAAAAATTCTCAATTTATGTTTTTGAAAATTCATAACAATATTTTATTATTTTCCTCCTCACTAGTAGTTTCCCCCGCATCTTATTTTAATTATTTTAGGTTTTGTCTCCTCTTCACTTTACCCACTATTGCGTTTTGAGGATTTTTTTTATTGTACGACCTATACCCCACTTGAACAGTAAATTATTGTATTCTACTATTCCTCCTAAAACTTTGTGCCCATATAAATGGAACACTTATTATAATACAGGGGAGTACAATGTAACCTCAAACGACTCATCTACAGGTAAATTTATTATAGATTTAATTTCATAAGAACAAAATCCATATAGAATTGTTGTCGGTTGTTAGAGCTTTGACTAATTAAGTATGAAGGGATTCTGATGGAAGTTGCACTATTGATAGTCATTTATTTTCCCTATATTCATAAATATAAACTTTAAGAAACAACTTCCTTTTAAAACTTTTCCATTTTCAAAAAAAAAAAAAAATAATAAAAAAAAGGTTTAAGTAGCATTACCCAACAAATCAATTTTATAATTAACTTAGTTTGTGAGCCTAACTTCTTGATTTCCTTTTATATATCGTGGAAAAATATTAATTATACCTCTAATATGTAATACCTCTATGTTATTATACACATTATAAACTAGAGGTGCAGCCATTAATTTCAAAACAAGGGGACAAATGAACATCACACAAATAGATTGACAAAAATGTTGAAAAAAAAGAACACATAGTTAGTTACTTAAATTTATTTTGCGGCTATATCACCAAATCCCACCGAGCACTTTAATAATTCACCAAATGCCATCAAGGTTTTCAAAATTCACCAAATGTCAATGAGTTTTTACAAAATTCACCGAGTGTCATTAATGACTAACGGTCGTTAACTCCGTTACTCATTAGGGTTTAATCATGACACATGTCACGATATGATTGGTTCACTTTAATCAGTTATTTAAATTAATAAAAATAACAATTTTTCTCGATTTTTGTAATGAAAATTGTTTGGGTAAAGTTTTGGGGTTTATTTTGATCCTTTATGGATTCAAATTAAGCTCGAAATTGGCAAAAAAAAATAACGTAAATGCTCCTTTTGTGTCAAAAATATATCTTGATTAGCAACTCTTTTTTTAATAATGAAAACTGGTCAAGTAAGGTTTTGGAGGTCATTTTGATCCTTTTATGGTTCCAGATTAAGCTCGGAATTAGCAAAAAAAAACATAAATGCCCCGTTTTGCGAGTCAAGAAATATTTTGATTAGCGTGTTGTTTTTTTCCTCCTTTGATGGTACATTCTTATTAATACTTGAACAATAAAGGATTTAGAAATAATTACTAGTGGATTGAGTTTTTGACGAATTCAAAAATAAGATAATATAGGTAATTAAATACACTAATCATATATGATTCTTCATTATAACCATAATTTCTTGAATATTAAAGAAAAGAAAAAAATATAGGGTAATATGTTGCTTACAGGATCAACGAAGCTTACATATTAGGATTTCCAAATAATTAAAAAAATAAAAAATAAAAAAAACAACAACAACTAAGTAGAAAAACCAAGCTTACATATGCAAAAGGTAATTAACAGGGTTTAATCCGACGACCTTCACTCTCTACTGCAAGGGCTTTTATCATTGTGCCAACTAAGATAATATGTGTGTTATAGGCGTGCAAACTTATCTATTAATAATTTTTTTTTTAATATAAAAAAAGCGGGGGGACAAGTTTCCTCCCATGTCCCGGGGCTGGCTCCACCCATGATATAAACTAATTAATTAATATACAAAGGTATTTTAGGACTGCTTTTATTAATTGTATAGTTACTGGGGTGATTATATTTTATAAAAGACTTTTTAGATAAGTCAAGTCAATTTTCTTATTTAAATTTTATAGCTAAACCAACTACTCCTTGTTTTGTTTTAGTAGGATAAATTAGGAAAAGAAAAAAAAATCTTTTTTACTACCTCCGTTACGGAGTACTTTTTAGATGCAACAAAGAGGAAAGCACAGACTCTTAGGTGAAGAATGTTAATGGTTGATTAGTAAAATAAAGGGTATATGATTAAGTGATAAAGGAGAGGGAAATTGGGGATTATCAATAATCCACCATATATTACCATCAACAACCACCCCATATGGCCACCACCACCACTTGAAAGCCCACCACTACCAAGACCCACTCCCACCAGCCCACTACCATCTAACACCGAAGACCCCACTAGCACCTATCCCGCCAACGCCCAAAACTCCACCAGCTCACGACAACACGAATCCTCCTTATCTCACCATTTGACCACAACTAGCTACCTAAACCCCCTTTCTTAGCCCACTAAGTCACCACCACCAAGTTATCAAAACCCCACAACCACTAATTCTTACCAACAACCCAAAATCAAACAAAACCCTATTTTTTTTTTCCAATTTCATGTTTAAATGTTAATCTCATTACTCCCTCCGTGTTTTAATAAGTGCTACAGTTTGACCGGCACATAGCTTTAGGAAATTTCATTAACTTAAATAAATAGATAAGTGGGGTAGTTGGAGTAATAAAAAATTGTAAAAGAAAGATAGTGGGGTTAATAGTTTATTAAACAGTAGTGAATGTGTGAGGAAAGATATAATTAAAAAAAAAAAGTAGAAGTGGGTTAAGGTGGGGACAATGAGAGGAGAGAAATATAATATTTAAATGTAGTTTTTTGCCAAAAAAGGAGTGTAACACTTATCAAAACACGACTGGATTTGGTAAGTGCAACGCTTATTAAAACACGTAAGGAGTATTTAATTTGGTTGAAATTAAACACAAAAAAATGCAAAATAAAAAAAATCAAAATCGCATAAAGGTTAGCTCATTGGCTGCTGATTGCGACGGTGTAAGTTGACGTGCAGGGCAGTAAGGTTTTTCCACGGTGAGAATGGTGGTTTCGAGCTGGAGGAAAATCAAACACCGCAAAGATTTACGAGCGACGGTACAATGAAATTCGAGTTATCATGGTAAAGTTGGGTGGTGATTTGTAAGCTAAGGTAGGGGAAATGTGGCAGTGATATCGATGGTGGTTGTGATGGAAGGGAAAAAAAATGTAGTGGTAACAGTGGTGTGGGGTTGTGAAAGAAGAGAAGAGAGAGAAAAGTGATGGTGGTCGTTGAGAGGAAGGAGACAGAATATATGTGGTGGTGGACTTGGTGGAGGCTAGCAAAGAAGAGAGAAAAATAATGTGGGTTAGGGTTTAAAACTTATAAATGATTATGTACTAACATTTGATTTGATGTATTAATTTAATTTCAGTAAGGGTATGTTTGTAATTTCACTTTAAAAAATTTAATAAAAATGAAAAGTTTTAGCTTGTTGCAACTAATGTGTAGCTTCCATATTTAGTTTATGTTGCATCTAATAAGTAACAGAGGTAGTAATTCAAATGTATTAAGGGTAAATTAGGATATCATATAAAGAAAGTTTTAGAGGAGAGCTATATATACCCACCTAGAGCAAGTTTACATTTTCCCAAAAGTGATCATCAAGAGGTAAAATATCTCTCTCTCTCTCTCTCTCTCTCTCTTATATTCTCCTTATGTTTCCCTCCCCCTCACTTTCATAGATCACACATCTAAAAATGTCTCCCTAAAACCAAACCCGATGATGGAAAACTTTTCACTGCCATTATTGTTCGGGTCGAGTATTTAATTTGGAGTGCTTAAATCCATATTCAAGATAATACATTTCATAAATCAACCCAATTCTTTCCCCATTTTACCAAACCATAACTTATTTTTCTCTTTTCGTGTCCACATCAATCACAAAACCAAGCTAAACGAATTTTGCGGCCCTATAATTAGATTCAAATATCATGTAGTTGGATAGGCCTTGAAATAAGCTTTCCACCGGTATATCATAATTATAAGCCAATTTCGATTTAAAACAAAGAAGATATAAGCAAAACACTAAAACTCAGCCCAAAACCAACACCCTAGCACTAAAACGAACATATCTTAAAACATACAAAAAGAATTTGATCTGAATTTAATTGGGGCGGAAAGTATACTTGAATATATTGCGAACGATATATTATAAGCGTTATTTTGAGTTACGGATCAAAAGTTAATCGAAGTTTTAAAAACACTTAAAAACTTGAAAGTACCATGCCACGGTAATTTTGCCGTGTCACGACAAGTTATAGCGTGTCAATGCAATTTATACCGTGCAATGACAATTTATGCCGTGCCACGGTGCTTTATTCTTTTATGTCGCCTCGTTTTCTAGGGTTTCATGCCTCACCCCTCACATTTCCTCTATAAATACGAGGTTGATTTCATAGTTTCGGGAACCAACACATATTTCATCTCTCTTCCTCCCATTCTAAGCCTTAAACCTATTCTCCTAATTACACCATTCCTTTGCTAAGCAGTCCAAGGAGTCTATACAACATCCAAAATTCTTCACTTAAACCAAAGCGTGAAAGGTAGAACCGATTGATGGTTTGGACCAAATCAACTCTACTTAAATTTAATTTAATTTCAATTTGATTCATTATTATTCTTTGAAGTTACTAACGTTTTCTTCATGATGTAGCAATTTAAAGAAGCGCGGAACATGATTTATTTATGTACTTAATCACTCTTATTTTTATATTTATTTCTAGTATTATGATTAGGGTAATTATGCTTTGGTTTGACTAACGATGTTATGGTTAAATTTCTTCCAATGTTAGTGTTATTCTATTGTTATTATTGATCACCATATAGCATATTTTTAAGGAAACTAGTTGTAAGCCCGTGTGCGTACCCCAATTTGGTTATCTATGCTCGATTATTATCATTTAATTAGATTATGTTTTATGTTAATAATTATTTTATCGTTTTACTTATAATAAAGTTATATTTATAAGTGTAAAACAATTTTGAAAAATCATCAAACATGTAATTCTTGATAATGTGAGTGGTATTCAATGTGTATATATTATTGGGAGACACATATGACTATATGTGTGTATATTTTCATTAATGTTTTATGTTAGTTATTTTTATTTCGGTTTATCCATAACAATGGTTAATATATAGGAAATTGGAAATATTGGTATTAAAAGGGTATATCCTTATTATAGTGTATTTTGTTTAATACTCCTTTTAAACCTTTTTGTGACTTCCAATGAATCTTAGTGTTAATGCATACTCATTTTCATACCCAATACTATATCAAAATCTCCTCAATCTGAACATTAGTTTTCCTCCCTTAAGATGCCTAAATCCATATTTAAGTCATCCCAACCATTGAGGCTTACCATTTCTTTTAAATTTAAGGATTTCTTAAATTTCAACAATCACTCATGCCACCATCACCATATTTTCACCTTGAAGATAGTACTACTCCTATATATATTCTTAATTTTTTCTTTTACCATCTCATTGGTCATTACCATTTGAGTTCTCAAACACCTTCTTTTCTCATTTCCATCCTTAAACTTAACTTCTTTACTTGTAAGAGTATATAAATGAGTTGTTTATTCATACAAATCATCCAAATCTCAAAGACTTGCCCCCAACAACTTTAGTTAAAGTCCATAGTTAATCCTCTTCCAACCTTGTTTACCTTGAATTCCTCAATAAACACTACCTCAAGTGTGTGTCTTAGCAACTAAATAAACTCCGATTAGTACTCTTGTTAAAGACAATGTTCTGATCTTAAAATCCATTATACCTTTTCTAATACTAATATGGACAAGCACAAAATTATATTGGTGTGAGCCTGTGAGGGGGTGATTGGAGGATTGGTAAAATGGGTGATGTGATCAGGCAAACTGGGTGTTGCGATGGGTGGTGCAATAAAGGGGATTGGAGGATTAACGAAATGGGTAGTGCGATCATGGCGATTGGAGGATTGACAAACTGCGTGGTACGATCAAGGCGATTAGTGTTCGGGTTTGAGGACTCACCGTGGAAGAAAACCCGAGCCAAGACCACACTCATAATAATTATAACCATAAAGCATAATTTACTTAAACAACAAGATTAGGAAAGAGATTACACCTTTGGCGCGTGCGTGCTTCGCCCACCAAAAGGGGCTCTTACTTCGAAAGCTCAAGTCTCGCTCACACGAGGACCTCCAACAAAGTCTACCCACAACTCGAGCACCGACAATGGTCCAATGCTTAGGAGTTAGCTAAGCCCGACCTAAACCCGAGTAATTAATTGTGTTCAAAGTTTTTCACAATGGTGATGCCTTTTTCAACACTTACTCAAGTGTTTTTCCCAATACCCCAACTTGGGTATTTATAGGGAAAAACAAGAGTGAGAAAGCTCCCCCATCAAGGTGGGACAATTTGGTTTTTCTATTTTATTTTAATTCAAAAATAAAATTAATAATCAAGCTACTAATAAATCAACAAGTGGCAAGCTCACAAGAGAGGTTAGGTGAGAACCATTTGGATAAGGGGGGGACCAAACATGCTCCCCTCTCCTTCTCCCAAAACTAGCCAACACACTACCAAGCCCTTCATTTAGCTTGCACCACATGGCAACCCCACACTTGGGCACCAAGGCACCCAAGGTGGGTTGCCACGGCTGCTGCCCCCTTTCGGCCCAGCAGGCTTGTGCATGCGGGCTGCTAGCTACAACATGCTAGCAAGCCCCGCACTTAGTGCGGGCTGCTAGCTTAGCCATGCCCCTAGCACTCGGCATTCCGATGCTAAGGGTATTTTGTTCATTATGTTGATTTATTAGTTATTTTTTTCTCGTCTCGTCTTCTATCGTTTCGGCTTGACTTTCGACGCTTGATTTCGACGCTCCAAGCTCGAATTTATGACGTCTTAATATTAATTACTCGGGCGACTCATTAATTGCTTCTGAGTTAATTCGTCCCTTCGGTTCGTTAGTTGCTTAGGTGTGACCCGAAGGGTTTAAATCAAGATTAAGCTGTAATATTAATAAAACATTAATATTACTGATCAGAAGCGGCCTCCACCCAAGCATTCTGATCACTTGACCTCACTAAATAATTAGCTTTCTAATAATTCCGAACCCTCTATTAGAATAATACAGTTGTTCGAAGGACACCATTCCTTTCAATCTCTCCGGACAAGTGATCTTTTAGTGTATAGCCGTTTTCCTATGTCACTTAATGTCTCTTCATGAACTATAAGGTAAGATTATTCGTCATCCCTATTACGTCTAGAAGTGTTCCTCAAAAATCCGAGTTCGACTGTCAATAAACAAATGATTTCTTAAATCCATCCGAGCACAGCCATGCATTATCGAGAGGCCTTGTAAACAACAAAGACATGTTCCCTATTGTTAGTAGGGGACATTCCCAGTCTTGTAATGTCTGCTTCTCTTACTAAGAGGACCTAGCTGCCCGATTGTCGTCGTTATAATCCCCATGTACGACAGACGTTAATCCCCATGTACGATAGACGTTTAACCAGCATCAAAGCGGACTAGTACTCAAACAAGAGAACTCACAATACTCACGGTCGAGGGAAAAGGTTCTGATAGCAATAATGAGAAATATACTAATGATGATTTTCGAATCTCTTAAAGTATTCTTATAGGTCGATTCGGTGTGTATCTAAACCAATACCTTTGTAAATGATTTATGACAGTCATGTCCTTGTAGCACAAGAAACGGTGCTATCAATCAAATTACACACTAATCTCAAATGGTCGCCATTAATCGTCCACCACTTAAATGACCTTGATTAGGAATATTTTTTTATTAAAATATTCAATGTTCACTTAATAGTGATGTGTGTCATAAATGGCACACATTTGACGAGCATTTAGGTCCTTTCTATTCTCTTTTCATAGCTTTCATGCTTAATAAGAGCTTAGTTTTATGCTTTGTTGCTTAGTTTTACCTTTCTTCTCTTATTTTGTAGCTTTTGTGCTTTTCGTTGGTTTTCTAGCCTTTTCTTCTTTATTTGCTCTATTTTCGTGGTTGTAGGTATTGGACGAGGTTCGGGTATTGATTTTGGTGATCCACTATGGTGGAAGAAGCTTTTGGATCAAGTTCATGGAGTTTGGGAAGCTCAAGATGCAAAGAAGTGGAAGTTCCAAGTCTTGGATCTTCTCTTGTGCTCCCTTCAAAGGAAGTGTGTGCCATCAATATTAAGCCTTAGCTACTGCCTACCTTGTCCTCCATCACCATCATAAATCATGTGTGCACCCCTTGAGCTTGAAGAGTTGAAGATTCGAAGAAACCCAGCTGAGTGCGGCCGCACGCGCAGAAGGTGCGGGCGCACACGAAGGATGTGCGGCCGCACACCATGGTGGTGCGGGCGCACATCATGGTGGTGCGGGCGCACATCCCCTGTTGTGTGGCCGCACCAACGTGGGTCTTTTCCGATCGGATTTCGACGATTTTCTCTCTCTTCTTATACCTATTTGAACCCAATTTTTGTAAGGAGTTTTGATAATAGAATGAGATCATATTCTTAGCTTAGTTGAGAGCTTCTCTCTCTAGATTTAGGGGTTAGTTTTAGGAGTAGATTTTAGAGAGAGAAAGTGAAGAATTTCAATGGTGATTGAGAGATTGAAGATCCAATGGTGACAATTGTATTGGAGATCTACTCTATTATCAATGAGCATTTCTAAACTCTATCTCATTTATTGTTTTGTTTAGTATTCATGTTTAGATTGTTTTGATTTTGATTGTGTTTTGATGATTTGATGATTGATGTTTGATTAGAGTTATTGTTCTTCTTTGATTGTTGATTTCTTTAGTTGTTTGTTGAATTGATGATGTTGCTAGAGTAGTTGTTTGGTTAGGGATTTGGTGAAGCTTGTATTATGTAATGGATTGATGTCGATTGGGGATTTTGATGGAGTTGATGATGTGATTAAATTGGTTAATTGATTATGTGCATGTGTGTGTTTGATTTAGGCTTGATCACCCTAGTTATTCACACTAGATTGCATTGTAAGTTCACATTGATACGGACCATTGATTTGTGGCTTGCATTTACACGATTGAGGTGTCATGTGATGTTTCCTAGATAGAGTTTATCGTAGTTGACTCTAGTTAGACCTCTAGGAGAATAGCTTGATATGCTCTTTTGGTTGCATAATTGATCTTCCCTCGCATTGCTTGACTTAGTCAACTTCCAATACCAATTTGCTTTGTTCATTGCTAATATAAGTGAATCCTAATCCCTAGCATTTTATTTGTTTGGTTTCTTTGTCTTAGTAGTTGTTAGTGTCCTCTTTTACCCCTTGTCTTCGACCTAGCTTAGGCACATAATTGAAAGCACTTAGACATTACCGTTCCTTTGGGTTCGACCCTTGACTTACCTCTATACTTGTATTTAGGTTTGTTGAGTGTTTATAAATTTTGTTTGACTTAGGAGGATTAGTCCAACGACCTAATTTTCCCACGTCAAATAGGTGTTTCTTTATCCATTACATTGTCTTGATACCCTATTTTGTATATTCTTAAAATCGAATGGATTCAATATTTAATTCTAAACCACAATTAAATAGTTTTGTGGAATATTTAGAAAATTTTTATTCCACTATGAAACTTTACAGCATTTCATCTTATGATAAATGTTTTTCCCAAATGTTTAAGAGTAGTACTCTTCATAAAACATTCATAGAAATCACACCCATATTTAATATGCTTGATTTCTTTCACGCAATTTGTGAATGTTGTCGTTCACTTTTTGCACAGGTTTAGTCATGATTACTTTGCAAATCTTAGCATCTTCATTATCGACCATTTTCATAATAAGATGATAGAATTTGAGGGTGTTATGGATTACATGTGATTTAGGATTTATTGTCCAAGTGATGGATCCCAGTCATTTTCATGATTTGAGATCTTCAACTTGACAACCTACAATCGTCAACGTTCAACAACGAATTTTTCATTCAACATCTTCATTATTATTACCTTTATAGGCAACAATATTCTCAACATATATTTTAGTAGACTTCCTGATGATCCTTTGTTTGGGTTTCACTCAAAACGGCTCACAACGATTTGGAATACCCTAATAATCACTTATGATAATGGAAATGTATCTTAAATTTCCGCACATTACACATGGATGCATATTCATGTTACCATTCTCATGCCACGATGCTACTTACCTCGTGCTTACAAACAGCTTCCTTGTTTAAGGATCTGATCCTTGTTAAGGTCTGTGCTTGCAACATGAATGCTTCATATTATATTTGTTTCCATGAGTCAAGAACTCATCCTTTTACTTATCCAAGTACTTTGGATGTTCTTGATCATAATCTACGATCTATTACTTAGATTCAAGTTGATTGGTACCATATACGTACTTCACATGCTCAAAGCAAGTAAGTCGTGTGGCGATTCCATATCGTAGCATACATGATGGATTTAGTTGTAGAATGATTCTCAATATTATTCCATCAATTTGACATTTTAGCTCATTCGGTTTCACTGAGTCTTGCTAAATTGTTCGCTATGTGATATTATTGAAAGTCTCTTACTGGAGTCTTTCTTGTTTGACTTAGTATTTAGCCTAGCTTACACTTAGTTTAAACATTTACTTAGTTTTATACATATGGGTCGAAAGCCTTCATGTTTCAAGGTCCTTCATGTTTAATCATGGTAAATTCCTTTACTCATTTAAAAATTTAATTAAGTCTATACCATAGGTCTTAATTCCCAATATGTACTAAGTATCGCCTTTAGCTTGGTCCATTGTCGAAAATACTTTCAAATCTAATCATTTAACATTTGATAGTTTTGTCACAATAGAGTTCGTAAACTTCTCGTTCGACCTTTATATAATTTACTTTTGCTCCCACTAAACTTCTTATTCATAAGAATTTCTATATTTATCCATAAGCCAATCCTTTTATTAACTTTATGAGAAAACACGTTCCAATTCCTATATGCAATGCTTCTTTTAATCCTATAATGGATTTCTTGAGCTTGCTTTCAAATCTAGCATTATCTAGATTTTCAAAACCCTTAGACTATTTTTATAGTCACTTTCAAAATCCTATTTTTAGGAACGCGGTTTTGGTATCTATTTTGCCATATTTCATATGTGCAATTTTGCGAGAACAATCACGAAAAGACTTAAGCATTCCGATTGGTGAATAGGTTTAAAATCAATTCCGTGAATTTAATTATATCCTTTTCAACCAATCTAGCTATGTATGCACATACATTTCCAAATTTGTTAATTTTCTCCTTGAAAATTTATTTGTGATTGATGGGTCTTTCACCCTTTATGCAAATTAATCAAGTTTCAAACATGATTTTCAAACACAGAGCCTATTTCAGATTTTTATGGGCTTAACCATAATTTGGAATTTGTATTTGTCGTAGCTATCTTACAAGATATTATTCCCTCACTATCCAATAGTAAATAGTATGCTTGTAAGTTTTAGGTTTATTTCTAACTTAATAGAAATTTATAAAATTCAATCCAAGCCTTTGGTGGATTCTATACCTATACGAGGTAATTGCATCAAACACTAAGTTTCAAGGCGCTTTCCAAGCCCTTTGACTATGTTGATGTTTTGTGAGTAATGAATTCTCTTTTAAGGCACTTGTAAAGTCCTTTTGAGTATTCTTGATCAAGCATTCTCAAGAAGCCTTTTTAAGGTCTTTCGAGATTCTCAGTTGTAGTTTGTTGCTAAGCTCGATGGTCACCGAGTTCATTTTCCTCCCACTTGTCGCTTTGGAAATGTGTTACTTTCTATAAAGACACCACTTAGAGCAACAAACATTATGATCTCAATTATGTTGTGGAGGTAATGCCTGTAGTCTCACTTGAATGCTTACAAAGAGACATGTATATTGTCTTTGGGTAAAAGTTCGTTGTGAAACAAACATTTAGCTCTCACTTGAGCTATCTTAGCCTTTATTGAGCCATTAAGCTCCCATTGAGCCACCTAGCTTTCACTAAGCCGGTGAACTCCTACTGAGCTACTTGGCTCCCACTGAGCTAGTAAAATCCCATTAAGACTAAGAACCTTATACATATACTTAAAAAGACGTTAAGAAGTTATTTCTATCCATAACTGAATATGGCGTCCTTTCTTAGCTTCGACATTTTGTTCAGTGTAACATTAGTCATTTGTGCAAATATTTAAGAACTTTATAGGAAAGGATGTGATCCATCATCGTTCAAGTCATTTTCAAATGACATCGAGGTCTCCGTGAAGACATTATATGTTCTTTGTGGAGTTGTTTATGAAAATTTTCATTCATAACTTTGAGATGGTCACGCTTGGCTCAAGCAAACATCGCTCAATCTAATCTAGACATTTTGATATCTTGCTAAGCCGATTCTGTACTTCACTTAACTCTTAAGCTTCTCTGGTAAAGTTTGTTCACATTTGATTAATATAGCCATATACTTTCAAATTCTTTGTCAAACTTTGAAGTAACTGATTTCGAAGTCAATTTGTCTATACCAAGAACAATAGCTCTTTCCTTTATCGGTTTCAACAAGTAAGACTTGCTTATCTTAGAACAATTCCTAATCGATCCATTATCAAGAGCCTAGCTAATAGAGCCTTGAGAACGTTCTTGTCGATGTGACATTGCTAAAGATGTTCGATACGCAAATCATGCACATGACTTGAGCTTTTGTGAGTTTATCATGTTAGGGAAATGTTTGCTTATAATCAAGGATTCTTGACTCATCGTTTGGATAACCATGACATTCAAATAAATTCGCAAGTATTGTTCTTTACTTTGAATGTGAGTTTTTCTTTGTGTAAACGGATCAATTGCTGATTATGGAACATAATAATAACTATTAATCGTTCTAGCCTTTAGTTTAGAAGGTCTTTAAACAAAGCATACGACCTTACAACTGATGTAGCTCTTCTTGCTTCATTCTAAGCTTGTAAGTTGATAACTTAGCTTAACTTCAATAGTTTGAGGTCACTTTCAAAGTGGAACACTCAAGCAGTATCCGATACTTGTGAAGATAATGAGTTGCTAAGTTAACAACATGAACTCATGGGTAGATGATGGAATCTATTTCCTTGTTTTTGTTCCTCGTTTCCTATATTTTTTATCATACAATATCTCATAACCTTACTTTAAGAACCATTCCTTTAAGTGCCTACTTTAAGAACCATTTCTTTAAGTGCCTTGACTTTTATACTTTGTCTGGCAAAATCAAGCACCTAGTGCGCCGTAAAATAAAGTTCCATCTTTACCTTTAATTCATGTTTGAATTACTACGGGTTCGTTTGGCATCACTGTGGTTTTCTGTTTTTTGGTTTTTTTTTAAAGTATATTATATATGTCACATAATGAATCAAAAATTATTTAAACTAATTAAAATCATGATAATTTTGAAAACTGACAACAGAAAAGTGGAAACACCTTTTTCTTGTTTCCTGTTTTTGGTTTTTAGTTTTCAAAAAAACAGAAAACTGAAAACTAAAAATAATGCCAAACAAGCCCGTAGTAATTCAAATATTGACAATTTAAACTAATTAAAATAATGATAATTAATGAGTCCTACTCATCTATGTATGAAGCGAAAAGATTTGTTGGTTGTCAAATATTGACAATTTGAGTTTGCAACTAAATCTTTCATGCTACCTAGTATTTTGAATATATGATGCCCAGCCGTCCTTTCGGACTTAGTTATAAAAGTCATTTATGAGAATTAAATTTTAGAAATGATTTTCTTTTGTTTGAGAACTTATCCTCAAAGATTTCCTTTACCAATCATGAAAACAATATAATTTGATTTAGAATACTACAAATATAAGTGCAAAGTATAACCATTTATCAAGATAATGACATAATAAGTTCGAAATTTAGAGCATTCATGCAAATTTTAAGCTTATTTAACGTCTTATTCACACATAAAATTGTCCCTATTTTGTGAAAATAAGGCGATTTCAAGATCCTAGGGATCAACGAGTAATTAGCATGCTTTGGCTTGTCTAAACACTTGATACCCCAAGGTAAGCAACCCTTTGCTAATGGCTCCAAGCCACTCTTTGTTAGATAATCGTCGCATCTAATGCTCTCTTGACGATTTATCTCTTTTGCCTCGACATGTTAGGACTCCATCACTCATATCGTTGAGTACAACCAAAACCAACATGCACACCCGGTGTGCCTTACGTTCCTTGGAGTAATGATGATGCCTCGCTTTGGCGTAGCCCATCATCACCCTCGTTCGGTTGGTAAGTGTTGTTTTGGAAAGGCAAGTTTTACTTAATATTCTTAGGGACCTACGGTTGATTTAAGTGAACTTAATTAATTATCGCAACATAATGAAATCCTAAACATGCATCCAACATATCATTCATATATAAGCATGAGCATAAATATATATAGAACATGAGTATTTGATGCATTTGGCAACTAGCATGACCCCTTGAGTTCTTCAAATCTTCAAAAGGTCTTCTTTTGCAACTTTATGGCTTCGTCTTCCAAGATCCTCCGTCTTCAAGACTTGACCTAAATAATGCAACTACTAGTATCTACGATTAGGACTAATCAAAATATTAAGGTACAAAAATACTCAACGGTACGTAGACCGTATTTAGATTTACAAAAATACATCACGGAACGTATTCAGTATTTTCTATCCTAATCGGGCCCCACTAGTTGTCATTCTTAAAACCTGTGAGAGATATACATTCCATTCATCCATTCACTATTTGTGGATGGTCCATGCATTTTACAACGATAAACAAGTAACATTGCATAAAACACGCGTGAACTAGTAATTAATCTAGGTGGTTAATTCGATTAACACGCCTGATTAAAACTATTCAAAGTTGTTTAATCGATTATGTAATTTAGCGCAATTATATTAATAATTAAAGTTCCCACATTTCGCATCCGTCTTAATTAATCCAATTAATTATGTCGGTAAACCCTAACATTTGCCTAAATTAAATTTTGCCAATGCCGCTCAAAAGCCGAGGCCTAGCCTCCAAAATTTTAATTAAAATAAACGAACATTATTAAAATAATTAAAACGGCAAAATAAGCGAGAAATTACGTAGTATAAAATATCCAAGTGCCTAGCACTAAGACTTGGAGTGCTCACAACTTCGCACAACCGAGTGATGCTCAAGGAACGTGGGAGTGGGTTACGATGTCGCTAGGCGTTACACCGACCACATCAGCGAACTTTCACAAACCAAGTCGTGGCCCATGATGGCCATGTTGCGCGAGCTCATTGCACCACATTGCTTCGCAAGCAATGTCTACACATATTACCCTTATTAAGTACCAAGCAACGCACATAACACTATGCTCAATGCATGCACCGGCCCATGGCTATCCTCGGCCAACCACAAGGATGCACGCATGGTGCGCGCGCAGAGCAGCTAGCTGCTACCGCACCATGCTGCTGCCTTAGCTGCCACAGTGTCGCACAAGCAGCAGTCATGCCAATAACAACCGCACCAAGCTTCGGCCAGCCCACTTGGCAGCCACATATGGGCTGCTATACAGCCCGGCTAGCCAAGTGAGGCACTTGCCTCAGCTTGCGTGCCATATCTTCAAGTTTCCAACTTGATTTTTGCGTGACATGTAATTAATTCTAAATTAATTTTAGAACTAATTTAATGAGAAAAATGAAAAATTAAACAAGTCTAACTTAAATAAAATTCATCAAAGTGCACTTAATCAAAATTATTTCCAAGAACCATTCTTTAATAAATTTGGTTGAACTTGGTGCAACAAAGTAAATAAAGCAATTGCTCACTATTAATTTAATTAACATTAATTAATCATGAGATTTTGACAAAATAAAAGGGAGTTGGATATATGAACTCAAATGTTCAAATAAAGATTCCAACTTTATACTTGTGAATCCTTGAAAATCCATCTTCCAACATGAAGATTTAATGAAATTTCTATCACAAGATTGAAAATTTATGATTTCAATCAACTAAAAAATGATTAAGTCAACAAAGTTCAACAAAATTCATGTAATTTAGTAACTTAAAGTTTCAATAACATAATTAAAGGTTTAATCTTTAGTACTTAGAAGCCTAAAAAAAAAAAAAAAGATTTCACACTTAATGCAATCAATTTGCAATTATGTGAAAACTAACCAATCTTTCAAGCACCATTACTACCAAGTAACCATGCTTAAAGTGATTAAAAATGCAGAAACATTAAGAAAAGAACCAAACATAATCACCAAAATTATGCCATAAAGATTCAAGGTACGAAACACTTAAAATTTTTCGTCCAAACAAATAATCCCTCAAAAAAGGCATTTTTGGTTCGATTTTCGCTAAAAACACAGTCCCATGGTAAGAAAACATCTCTAGAACGCCTTTTCCACCCAAAATTCGCTATTTTTGGGCAAAAATCTGGGTTTCGGGCCAAAAATTGTATTAAAAACAGGATTAAAATAATAAAACCGAGCCCCTAATCTAATTAGCAACTTAAAACCAGAAAAATAAGCCATAAATAACCTTGAAAAAACATGATTATAAAAATAGACGAGCGAGGCTCCGATACCACTGTTGGGGTTTGATGAATTTGACTCACCGTGGAAAAAAAAACCCGAGCCAAGACCACACTCATAATAATTATAACCATAAAGCATAATTAACTTAAACAGTAAGATTAGGAAAGAGATTATAACTTTGGTGCGTGCGTGCTTCGCCCACCAAAAGGGGCTCTTACTTTGAAAGCTCAAGTCTAGCTCACACAAGGACCTCCAACGAAGTCCACCCACAACTCGAGCACCGACAATGGTCCAATGCTTAGGAGTTATTGAAGCCCAACCTAAACCCGAGTAATTAATTGTGTTCAAAGGTTTTCACAATGGTGATGTCCTTTTCAACACTTAGTCAAGTGATTTTCCCAATAACCTAACTTGGGTATTTATAGGGAAAAGCAAGAGTGAGAAAATCTCCCCCATCAATGTGGGATAATTTGATTTTACCATTTTATTTTAATTCAAAAATAGAATTAATAATCATGCTACTAATAAATCAACAAGTGGCAAGCTCAGCTCACAAGAGAGGTTAGGTGAAGACCATTTGGAGAAGGGGGGACTAAACTTGTTCCCCACTCCCTCTCCCAAAACCGGCCAACACACCACCAAGCCCTTTATTTATCTCGCGCCACGTGGCAGCCCCACACTTGGGCACCAAGGCACCCAAGGTGGGCTGCCAAGGCTGCTGCCCCCTTTCGGCTTAGCAGGCTTATGCGTGAGGGCTGGTGCTAGCCGAAGGCCGCTGCTAGCAAGCCACGCACCATGTGTGGGCTGCTAGCTTGGCCATGCCCCTAGCACTCGGCTTTCCGATGCTAGGGGTATTTTGGTCATTATGTTATTTTATTAGTAATTTTTTCATGTCTCGTCTTTTATCATTTTCGACTCGACTTTCGACGCTTGGTTTCGACGCTCCAAGCTCGAATATTCGACGCCTTAATATTAATTACTCGGGCGACTTATTAATTGCTTCCGAATTAATTTATCGCTTTGGTTCGTTAGTTGCTTCGTTGTGACCCGAAGGGTTCAGCCAAGATTAAGCTATAATATTAATTATACATTAATATTAATGATCGGAAGCGACCTCCACCCAGGCATTCCGATCACTTGACCTCACTAAATAATTAGCTTTCTAATAATTCTGAACCCTTTATCAGAATATTACACTTATTCAAAGGACACCATTCCTTTCAATTAAATGATTGGCAAACTAGGTGGTGCGATCAAGGCAATTGAAGGGTTGGCAAACTGTGGTGCGATCAGGGCGATTGGAGGATTAGTTTCTGGTGTTGCGATCATGGCAATTGGAGGATTGGAAACTGGTGGTGCGATCATGGTAATAGGAGGATTGAGAAACTAGGTGGTGCGATCAAGGAGATCGGCTGATTGGCAAACTGGGTGGTGCGATCAAGGCGATTGGAGGATTGACAAACTGGGTGATGCGATTAGAGGATTGTTAAAAGGGAAGATGTTGGCATTAATTTAATGTAAATTACCAACCCTTACTCAGACTAAAATGAACATAGACAAATATGTGGTAGACTCCTAATATTCAAATGCAAATACTTATCGAGATTATTGTATAAAATAAATTTTGAAAGTGAGATAGGGAGGTCAGAAAAAAGATGGAGATATAGAGAAGCCTAAACAGAGCTGAGATAAAGGAATTGGTTTCTTTCTTTCTCTTCTCCCAACTCCTTAAGAACCCTTCTTTTTCTCCCACTTTCTATCCCGGTCCCTTTTTCATTCTCTCTCTCAACCCCTTTCCTTTCTTGCCATGCACTTTCTCTCTTTCAGAATGTTATTTCTATCTTTCATGGCTCCTCTTTCTTTTTCTTTCGGTCATTTCCTTCATGATTTCCTCTTTCTTTCTTTCTATCTCTCTCATTAGCCCCTCTCTATCTCCCATCCTTTTTTTATTCTTTATTTCTCCCTTCCTCTCCCTTTCCCTCTCAGCTCTATCATCCTCTTTTTTTCCTCTCTTCATCTCCCTCTCTTGCTCTCTCCTACTCTTCATGCTTTTCTCCCCCCTCCTTTGTCTCTCTCATTCTTTCTCTCTCTAAAGCTAAATATTACTGTAGTTTTTACAAACATTAGAAAAAAAACATTTTCTCATGAATCTTACATGAATTTATCATTGTATAGAATTTCTTATTCTAAAGGTGCAGCTAATTAGTTGACTTTCTCATAATTGTCACACAACCACTTTATTAGTTAATTAATAACATTGATTTATTGTTAAAATAAGCTTGTACAAATTAATTGTCGAAATCCATCCCTTCTTGCTTACCTTGTTTCTCATTCCTTTAGCTTTCTCTTTCTTTCACTCATCTATTATGATTTTGAATACTTTAGAAACTACTTACTTTCATTTTTTTTAATTGACACACATTCCTTTTTAGAAAGTTTATATTTAGTTGACACGTTTCTTTTTTAAGTAAGTTTTATACCTTGGGTTTTTAGTGTGCCCCACTTGCTTTATAAATATCTCATTCTCTGTCCTCTCCTTAATAAATATGCCTAAATTAAACACATCCGCTAATTAGAAACGGAGGAAGTATATATATGTAAGTAAAAACTAATTAAATTACACCATCAATATGACGATTCATTTTGGACGAAGGAAGTACTAAAGCAAATTCCGTTCTCAATGGCCACAACATTACACGATGACCAAACAAACGACAGCTTGCCTGAACTCAATCAACAAGATTGTACAGTATATATCAATCTCAGGTTCTCAACTGAGTAAGATTGCATATATAATAAAATCTCAAAGCAAGGATAACAACTGATAGTCTAATACAACAAGGAAGTTCATGAGCAAGATTGTACTCGATGTCTAGGCAAGCTATACAGGACAAACAGATTCACTTTGAGTACAATATACATACACTTTCCAAGAAACAATCAAAGAAACTCCAAGACTCCGAATCTACGTCAGTTTAAGTGAGAATCTTCCTCAGATTTCTGCCAAAAAAATAGAGAATAATAAGTAAACAAACATAGACATAGTGGTTAAACAAGCAAAGAAGAAGTTTAATAGACAATTGTTCATTGAAAAGCTAAAGGGGATTATTGTGGCAATATCATCACATGTTTTTCATTATCAAGAATGCACATCGTATGTAGTTTCCTTGTTTTTTGTAGGGGGGATTAAAGTCCTCAAAATACCCTTCATCTAGCTCTACTGCTCTAGCATGCTACCTAAACAAGAGCTTGTTAATCACAATGACAACACAGATTTACCTAAACAAGGGGGCCTTGTAATTTTTAGGATTTGTGGAGCTTGATAATCTTTGATAATCTGTAGTATGGATATTGAATTCAGGGCCTATGCACACATTCATAAGAACACCCGTTGTAGGATGCTTACAATCATTTACAGAGGTAGAAGTCTTAGGTCCTTGGATGACAAACACTATTATCTATTGCAGTACCTACACAAGACAAAATGTGAACAACATTACAACTTAGCCAGGTGAGGAGGTGTGGAGATATACTACCCACGAGAGAAAACCCGATAGCCAAGTAAAGCAATAAAAGTAAAATCTTGTACGTAACATTGTAATTGTGTACTTTGATCCTCATTATATATATATACATACGAGTAAAAATTTAGAACATAAAGAGTATTCTCACATATGAAAAATTCTCACATAAGAAAAATTCTACGAGAGCATTCCCCTATAGTATATATATATTTGTGACTTATTTTAAATTTCTAATTTTCACTATAGCCTTGAGCCCTTGACCCTTACCCTTGAATCATTTCAGCATTTTTGTCAGGGCACACTTTTATGACAGTTATAATATCATAACGTAAAATGAAAGAGCTAAATCCCCTAAACAACATCCCCTGGGTCAAGTATATGTTTGTTAGAAGCACATATAAGAATTAAGAAATAAAGGATGAAACCCTAAAAATTGATTCATCAATCATAATCCAAAAATCTTCAAATTGACATATCCAATTAACATATCCCGTAATAAAATCAATGATTTCAATTGAAGAAACCATAAAAATTCCTAATTTAGTTAATTCAATTTGAACTCAAAGTGGGGAAAGAAAGAAAGAGAAAGATATCGTGAGTGTGGCAGCAAGGAGAGGAAATAGTAAGCTTGGCCCTGGATGATCCATCACCGTAGCTGCTGAAACGATAGCAAAAGCCTAAATTGACTATACTGACACAATTGGATTGTGAAATTAATATTTGCTAACATTATAAATAAACCAAAACATTACCACAGCTCATCTGGTCACATTTGGCCCACTAGCACAAGGGTTGCTTATTGTTGGGTAGCTGCTGCTGTTCCGATGCGGCTGAGATTCGATATTCAAACATAAAAAAAAACAACTTGTAAATTTAACAAAATATATATCAAAAATCAATATTATGTTAACTTCTATGAAAGCTAAAACCTTGTAAAAATTAACTAAAGCACCAAGGAGCTATTGCGAGGAGGTGAACTGAATAGGTGAGGTGAGGTGAGGCGACCGAGGAGATGAAGTTGACATATATCAAGACCACTAGAATCATGGAAAGATTGAAACCCCAACCCTTACTATTTTTCTATTTTATAAATACCCAATCTAAAAATTTTAACTTTTTGATCGGATAATACAATTTCACATCAAAAAAATAAAAAAATAAAAAAAAATCTGAAACAACCATCAATCATTCTAATTGCTCTTACATCCAATCATGTTAAATAGTGAAGAAAACATAGTTTAATTTCAACCATCAATCATTCTAATTGCTCTTACATCCAAAATTAACTTGCACATGAATCAGTTGACTATCAATATTCAACCTCCCTTCCAAATTAAGCATCAAAATATAAAATAAGAATACATTGATCATTACATTCCTAGTACAAAATCTAGCATTTGAATCTCCAAAATCAACATACTTAGTCTAATTCAATGTGATTCTTACCCAAACTAACACAATATGTGGAAATTTTTCACATTGATCTATAATCCACCAAAATATAAATTCAATGAAGCTATAAACAATTCATATAAAGAGATTTTCAAGAATTTAGCTGCTATCTTCCTAAAATTTTCATAAATTAATGACAATATAACAACAATAATCATCAAATCAATTATACAAAATTCCAATTAATTAAACTAAAATAAAACAAAATAATCAATTTAGGTTCTTTCTTAATCTTATTGTTAATTGAGTGATCACGATAATTAGAATTATATGTTGCATTAACATTCAACCAATTTAGCCTAATATTAGTTTGGAGCAAATTATATCTTGTATTGATGTGTGCCTTTGAGATCGCAGGAATTACTTTATTTTCACAATAAGTATCGAGTAGAGGCCAATATGAGCGAATGTGACTCCATGACTTACTTCTTACCATCATCCTCGATCCTTCTTTCGTGGTTCCGGACCATACGGAGTTAGTAATTTCATGGATTATGAATGAGGTGTAACCTTCACTGGTGAATCGTTGTTGCCTATCGATGTCCCTCTATCATGGTTGCCTTAAATGATCTGTGAACAGCTTACAAGTTCCTTAAAAAACTTGTTGGCGACTCCCTACTTTATTTGTCCCTAATCGTTGTCCTTATATATGTTAATTCCCACTTCCTTTGACTACCAAGCATATTCGTTCACAATATGCTTAAGTAGGTGTGCTTCGAATGACGCCTACACAGGGGTTTGGGGATTTCTCTAGTTTTAGGTGGGTGGTAAGGAAATTAAAGGAATGGAAAGGGGTGGTCAGAAAAGAATAAAGGAAGGGGTTGCCGTCGTCAGAATTAATGAGGTGCATGGGAAGGGGCTGATTTTATGGAAAGGAGGGGAAGGGGGAAAAAAAGGAAATTTTATAAAAAAAATAAAAATTTATTTGATGAATCAAAATGTGACATGTGACTAGATAACCTGATATTGTAGGTTGGTGACCGGCTTGGCCTAATAAAATCGAAGACTCCTCAGAGGTTAGATTATTGTGAAATAATCTAAAAGTTGGATAAATAGATTCAAACGGGGCAAAGATTAGATCATTTAAATCAATTTTCCTTTTTTTTTATTTTAATGTGTTATTTTTATAAGTAAAATCTTTTGAGTGAAACAGTGAAACTATTGTCGATGGGCTTTGTTTGTACATATAGTCACAATTTAAAGATGAAACCATAAGCATTACATAAGAAACATTAATTAATTAAAAGAGGACATCTATAATGAGTTCATATAGAGCTGTTCATGGGCGGGACGGCCAGCTAAGCCCGCCCAACCCAGCCCATAAAAAGGGCGGGCTTTGACAACCTTTTTGAAAAAATTGGATATTTGTGCGGGCTAGCTAGGCCCGGCCCGTTAATATAAATGGACAGGTATGGACAAGAAAATATATATTGCGGGCTAGCCCGCCCGGCCCGTTTACTAATTTAATAGTAAAAATATTATTTTAAATATTTTATTTAGTTACAAATTATGAATTTATGATAGACTTTGTGTATTTTAGAAAATAAATACAAAAAGACTATATTGAACTATAAGCTTTTATAAGTTACAATTATTTATTTTTATTTTACATTTTATCATTAACACTTATTAAATAAGTTTTTTCTTCCATTATACTCCCTCCGTCCCCAAATGATAGTCCCTTATGGGCAAAAATCACGGGAATTAAGAAACTTAAATAAAAGTAGTAAAATTACATTGAAAAGATAAATTTACATTGGATATGTAAAATAGTAGAGAGAGAAAATAATAAAAGTACATTGGAAAACAAAATTTACATGGGAAAGTTAAATTTGCACAAATATAGTTGTAATTGGAGGAATTAATGGTACTTGAAAAAAGCAAATGGGACTATCAATTTGGGACTAAAAATAGGCCATAAGGGACTATCATTTGGGGACGGAGGGAGTATGTCATATTTTCAACCTTTTTGTTAATTTCTATTATCATTTGTGAACAAAAAATTTTAAGACAACTCTACCAAAATAATTTTAGCCAAGGTAAATAATAAAAAAGGTGAATTAGTACTATAAAAAATAAAACAAAATTTAAGGCCTGTTAGCCCGCGGGAAGCCCGACCCGTTTAATAAGCGGGTATGGACAAAGTACGCATATTCTTAGGTGCACACTCATGCACCTAGAAATAAGTGTAACAATAGCACAATATGAACATTAGCTTTTCAGAATGTGAACATAGACATAAAAAATATGAACATTAGCTTTTCAGAAAGTGAACATAGGCATAAAAATGTGTGATTTTCGATTTCTTATGTGGTGACTTTGTGATTAACTTCGATTGATTAGGTTATACTACCTCCGTCAACATTTAGTTGCAACTTTGGGGTATTATTTGAGAGACATAAAATATTTCAAAGTTGCAACTAAATGTTAACGGAGGTTGTATAAGATTTTCTTAATTCTAATAAATTGAATTTTATCTGATTTTCTGCATTTTTTTTAATCAGTGAACATAATCATGCAAAATATGAACATATGCATAGGTTCCCTTAAATGTGAACATTAACTTTTCAGAAAGTGAACATAGGCATAAAAAATATGAACTTATGTATTTCAGAAAGTGAACATAACATTTCAAAATATAAACGTAAGCATTGGTTTTCTTAAAGTGAATATAAGCATTTAAAAGGTTAACATATATGTTAAAAGAATAAGAACATGAATATTTAAGAAAGACAACATATGCATAAACAGATTTAACTAATATTTCATGAACAACACTACATATTTACATTATGAATATTTGTAATTATATATGAACATATTAAATATTATTATGAATATATGCATTTAATTATGAACATAAAAATTTGAAGTAATAAAAAATAATATGATTATAAAACATATGCATTATAAGTATTAAATGTTCATTTTTTTTTACGCGTTTATTTTTTATTATTAAATGTTTTTTTTTCATGTTCATATTTTTTACTAAATATTCATATTTTTTTACTGAATGTTCATTTTGTAGAGCGTAATGTTGATTTTTTTACGTTGTTGCACCTATCTAAGGTGCATAAGGGTGTACCTTAGACTAATTGGACAAAGTATCAAGCCCGCATAAAAGGGTCCGGGTTTGCTATATAAAGCCCGTTGGACAAAAAAATAAGCATAAGCCCGGCCCGCTACCCGCCCAAGCCCGCAAATGATCACCTCTAAGTTCATATAACAAATATCCAATACTTGTAATATACATGTAATATAGATTGGACATACTTCTAAATTAAAGGCACCATTTGGTTAAAATATAAAGTACATCGAGGTATCATAAACGCAATTGATAACAATGTCAATTGTTATGAAATTCAAAGTCCTCACTAATACACCTTAGTTAACAAAATAAGTTAAGCTATTTATGTATGCATACGAAAAGAAACAAGTGGTTGAAACATTTGATCTACTTTACCTTGCATAACTTATTCTCACTATCAACTTAAACTATTTAACTTTGATGACTACTCACTAGAAGAACAAATATTCAAAGGTCACCATAAGAAGAGGACACAAAATAAATTTAGACATAAAAGAAAAAAAATACATTACTAAATAAGCTTTGAGTCCATTGACATGTTAATAACGAATAAGTAGTTAGTAACAAATTTCAAAGGTTACATGTTATTAGGGACATTAAACTTAGCTTGGTGAAAATATTCATGCATACTTATCTATCCCTTCTCCTTTGTAATCGGGTTTTATAACTTGAGAAAGATCTGATTAAAATCTAACCATTGTTGGTTGGACAAAAAAAAGTAAATCGAACTACACCTAATACATATCTGTGTAGTCTTTTACGTTCCGAGAATTCTACTACAAATTCCTGCTCCCTTAGAAGTTTGCCTATATATGATCTTTGGGTGAATAAAATTGTCCTTAGTGATCATTGTCTTAATCCTCCCTTGAGGGTCTGACTCTATCCAATGGTGTGTGACCACTACAACTATTGAATTCTTCATATTGGATTCCTCGATCTATATTAAAAGCTGCTATTGACTTAATTTTAATTAGGTAGTCTAACCCCTTTTAGCCAATATTTGATTATAATGCTTAAAATTGAATTCACTCCTAATGTATAAGGGTAACCATATTACCCTTTAAAAATTATATCTTGAAAAAAAATCAATAATTTATAATAAAAAATTCATTAGAGGTTATAATTTCTCCAAAGCAAGTTAAAAGTTATTAAAAATTTAGTAAAAGGTTACCCTACAGATCAACGATGTTCAAAAAATTTGTTGTACACCACTTGTAGCCATATTATTTCAGTTTATGTAATATTTAAATTTTAGATCAAAAAAAATTTAAGATACTAGTAAACGAAAAAGAAAACAATTTTTTTTTAAAAAAAAAAAAGAAAACAATTTAAGGGGTAGTTGTTGGCTAAAAATTAATAAAAATGTATGAATTATTTGTAAGGATTACTAAACAACTTTCATATATGTCAATCAATTATAGTTATTGATTTCCTTGTTAATATTGAGAAGCGTGTTTATTTTAAGGACAACACCTCCTAATTTTAATGCTCCTTTCATAGCCCCATTTTCTGGTGAAGAACCTTTTTTCGCTCAATTTGGTTTTCTCTATCTGCTTCTTATATAAAATGCAACTTATGTTTAGATGAATGAAACAAAAAAAAAAAAAAAAAAAAAGTAAAGGTAGAGCAAAAAGGAAAAAAAAATGGCAAGACAAGTTTTCATTATTTTTTCAAGTTTACTTCTAATTAGCTTAGCAATTACATCTACTGCACAAACACAAATTCCACCAAATAAAGGCGAAATAAATACATGGTTTCAAAATGTAATCAAACCAATAAGGTATACTTACTACTAGTAAAGAATAATTGATTTTATTCTTATTTATATTTTATCTAATGTTCTATTGTTGTTAATCAAAATGTCTTTGTATATTCATAAATTTATTTGCAATAGTACTAACAAGTTTGTCCATGTATTTTATAACCTTGGTGTTGTTACATATTGTATTATGGTGGAATATTCTTAATTAACATTTAAGTCTTTAAGTCAAGATTGACCATTATATATTATTTATATAAGTGAAGTCAAAGATCTAATGAAGGCCCTTGACCAAGGCTTTATTTTGTGTTTAATAAAATTGAGAATTTTTTATAACTACAATAATTGTATTAATATCTTTCTATGCCTTTATACTTAATAATTACATAAAAAGAGTAAATGACTCCATTAATAACATTTTTTTCTTTTTATGTTTTTTTTCCAGCCAGATAAAAGGAACACTGGATCCTAGTTTAATGGAGGCCGAAAACAGTGGGGTCGAAATTATTGAAGTTAGCCAAGATGGAAAGGGAAAATTTAAGACCATATCTGATGCTGTAAAGCATGTTAAAATTGGAAATACTAAACGTGTTATCATAAAAATTGGTCCTGGTGAATACAGGGAGAAAGTAAAAGTTGAAAGATTTAAGTCATTTGTAACATTTTACGGGACAGATCCCAAGAATAGACCAACAATAACTTTCGCTGGCACAGCTGCTGAATATGGGACTGTAGATAGTGCAACATTGATTGTGGAGTCTGATTACTTTGTTGCTAAAAACATCATTGTTTCGGTATGCAACTCTCGTTCTTCATTTCTTTTTTTTATTTATTCGTTTATTATATTTTATAGTACTTTATTTATATTTTCATTCATTATAATATTGTTGCCTCTAACTAATAATTAAAATTAAAATTATATATAGATATTTAATTTAATTTTGATTAAACTAAACATTCATCCATGACACATAAAATAACACACTATGTGGAATATATGGGAAGTAATGTTTTAATTCTTTGACAAAAGTAAAATGCTAAGATATTCACAAATTTGTTGTTGTAGAACTCTGCTCCAAGGCCGAATGGAAAGAAGAAGGGCGAGCAAGCTGTAGCGTTGAGAATATCCGGTGATAAAGCTGCATTTTATGATTGTAAATTTACAGGATTTCAAGATACGGTTTGTGATGATAAAGGCAAACATTTCTTCAAAGATTGTTATATTGAAGGAACTGTTGATTTTATCTTTGGTGCAGCCAGATCTTTATATTTGGTATAACAAATTTTTTGCATGCTTTATATAATAAGATATATTCAATTAAAAAAGTTTATTATGATTTATTAATGTGCCTAATAACAAACTATACAAAAATATATGTACAGAATACTGAGTTGCATGTTCTATCGGGTGACAATGAGGCAATGATTGTAGCTCATGCAAGGAAAAATCCAAGTGAAGAAGGTGGATACTCATTTGTCCATTGTCCAGTTACCGGAACAGGAGGTCATGCAGTCTTAGGCAGAGTATGGTTTGAAGCAGCTCGAGCTATATACTCTTATTGTACCATTAGTGATGTTATTAGACCCGAGGGGTGGTCCGACAATAACAAGCCACAAGCACAAAAGTAAATTAACAATTTCATGTTTTATTTTTTTCTCAAATTTTACTCTTTAGTATGATAAATGATCTAATGATGGAGTACGTCTTTAATATTTTGTGTGTAGGACAATTTACTTCGGAGAGTATATGAACACAGGTCCAGGCGCATCACTTGCTAAAAGAGCTCCATATACCAAGAAGTTGACAGCTGCAGAAGCTAAAACATTTATCAGTTTGGAATACATAGATGCAGGCAAATGGCTACTTCCACCTCCCAAATTGTGAAATTTGATAATTTTATAACAAAAAGTGTTAAATAGATTTATATTAACAATGCTAGAGAAATCTATAAAAGCATATGTTAATGATAGATGCGCTATAATCAAGTAGATTTATAAGCTCTAATATATACAACTAAGTTTGTAATATAGCTACTACGTAGTTAATTAAAAATAATTTTTTGGAAATTGTTTAAATTTTCCCTATTAAACAAAAGTATGGGAAGATTTAAATTATGTACTACTTATACATTAAGACTATAATATTTAAGATTTCCATTATTATAGTCTCGATTTTCTAGTATGGGTGTTTCACATGGTCATATGCATTGAATTATAGGGTGTTTAGCTAGTTCTTGTTAAACAAGTGATTGTTAGATTTCTTGTGGGATTAGTAATTGTTAAAAAATGATAAAATTGATATTAAAGTTATATCTAGTTTTTGGTAATGACTTTACCTATAATATTTTTTAAAATTTTTCTTGAGCTGATAGGTCCCTATCGGGGAATTCCCACACCCAAATTATAAGATAAATAAACCTCTCTAGACCTGAAAAGTGCGTGGCGAGCCCATGCAAAAGGTTTAGTTAAAATATGCTAAATTCCACCAAGTATACAAATGAAACCTATCCATACATTATTATGCCCCCCGATTATATCTTCCAAATCATCCACACTAACAATCCACCCTTCTCCTCCAAAAGGCGACCAAAGATAATACTCGACTAAGGATTACGTTGGTAATTTTTCTTACATCTCCGCCTCCTGGAGCCCAAGTATCATATACGTCCCCAAAATAAAGAGCCTTGAACACTAAAAGAAAAGCGCCTATACCTAACAAGATTAAGTGAATGCCCAAAATTGTGATAATATATTGCATAAATAATGATAGTTCATTATCAGTTTTTGATGAGTGTCATTTATGGCACTCATAAGGTAGTCTTTTAGGTTATTTCTTTCCCTTTTTGTTGCTTTCTTCTCTTAGTTTTGGTCCTTTTTCCTTTAGTTTCTCCTTTTTCCTCTTTCTTTATGATTCTCGTGTTTTTATCGTGTTTTCCTTTATTTTGCTTTTTTTCCCTTTTATTTCCTTCCTTTGTTTACTTGTGTAGGTATTGTGAGGATCGCCTTGGCAAAGGATGCAATTCGGGACCTCAATGATCAAGCAAGGAAGAAGCATTTGACTAGAGAGGACTTAGAGAGGCCTTGGAGAGGCCTCGGAGAGGTCCCTAAGGTATCTCCAGCAGGCCGCGGGCGCGGGCCATCTTGCCGCGGGCGCGGGCCCAAAACGAGCAAAAGTGTCAAAATGTGGCAGGAACTCCCCGCGGTTGCCCCGAGGGCTTTCCGCGGGCGCGGGTAAAATGGAGAGGTCTCTCCCCTCAGAGAGACCGCGGCCCCCTGATCAGCCTTTGGGAGCAGGGCATTTTGCCGCGGGCGCGGGTGCCCAGACAGCCCGCGGGGGATTCCGTACCCATTTTTCCGCGGGCGCGGGTCTATCGGGAGAGGGCGCGGGAGCTGCCGATTTCTTCTTAGCTTATAAATAGAACTGTAATTCCTTTTTGAATCTAACTTTTTGATAATATTTCATTAGCTTAGTTTTAGAGAGAGAAGTTAGAGAGAAGTTAGAGAGGAATTCTTGGTTTTGGATTTGTAACTCAACATTTGATCAATCAAGTTTGGATTTCTTCATTTTCAATCATCAATATTAGTGAGAATCTCTTCCTTCTTTCATCTTTTACTTACTTGCTATTTGATTCTTTTTGCTTGATGCTTGTTTTTCTTGGATTTGAGTTTGATAATATTGAATACCTTGATTTCTATTAGATTTTGATATAGAATGATGATCAATGCAATTTCTAGTTATTTGTTCTTGAATTTCACCATGATTAGTGAGTAGATTAGTTGCTAGGGAAAGGGGGAAGCATGTTTGATTAATGGAAATGCTAGTTGATGCTCTTTGATTGGTTGATTTTTTGCAATTAAATTGGTTGACATAGTTTTGCATGAGATTGATTAGATTAGGATTGATCACCCTATAAGATTAATCTAGATTGCATTGCAACTCTTAATGACATGACCAATTGATTTAAAAGTTGCTCTAATTGATTGAGTTTGCTTGTGATTCTTCTTGGTTTGCCTTTCATAGTGACCACTAGATTGACCTATAGGAGATAGTATTTGAACTCTCTTGATTGCTACTATTGTTTGTCCATTGCAATACTTGAATTAATTGATTGAGCTTTAATCTAGCATAATCATTGATCTTGCATGTGGAACCCATATCCCTAGTGTTTAGACCCTTGATTATTTGTTGAATTTGATCTAGTTCATTTTAGTACCAACCATAATCTCATTTTCGACTCCGAGGTAGCTTGACTTAGACTTTAGTTTTCATCATTGCATTCCCTTGGGATCGACCCTTAACTTGCCCTATATTCATATAAGGTTGGTTAGGTGTTTACAAATTTAGTTTGGCTTGGGGAAAGGGTAGATAACGACATGCATTTTCCTCTTGTCAGTTTTATCACTCTATCTCATTTGGTGAGGATATAATTTGACACAAACTTACAATTCTAATTACGCTCTCCGTATTTTAACAAGGGGTCCACTTTCCATTAACGGTCGTACTTTCAAAAGTGCTCAATTTCTATTTTTGAAAATTCATACCCCCTCCGTTTTTTTATGTGACACAGTTTGACCGACACGTAGTTTTAGGAGATTTTATTAACTTTAATAACAAAAGATGTTAGTGGGGTAGGTTAGAGGAGTGAGAAATGATAACGTAAAAGAATGCGAGAGGAAGTGGGGACCATAAATGGAGTGAGAAATGATAAAGTAAGAGATAGTGGGGTGAAGATATATTATTACAATGTAAGGAATTTCTAAAAGAGGAAGTGTGTCACTTAAAAAAACGAAGGGAGTAACAATTTTTTATTATTTTCATTCTCACTAGTGGTCCCCTCACATCTTGTTTTAATATTTTTTTAGGTTTTGTCTCCTCCCCAGTATACCCACTATTGCTTTTTGAGTTTATTTAATTGTTCAACCTATTCCCCATTTTAACAATAAATTATTGTATTCTTTTATTCCTCCTAAAACTTTGTGCCCATAGAAATAGATCACTTTTTAAAATATGGAGGGATTCTTATGAAAAATTATTGTAGAATCCATAAGAATAAAATCTATATAAAAATGTTGTCGGTTGTTAGAACTTCGACTAAGTATAAAGGGATTCTCGTTAATTTCATCAATATTTTTGTTTGTGACCCTCACTTCTTGATTTCCTTTTATATATATTGTGGGGAAAATATCAATTATACCTCTAATATGTAACACCCAATGTTTTTATACTTTTTATAAACTAATTTACTAACATATAAAGGTATTTTATTTTAATTTGGATTGCTTTTATTAATAATTGTATATTTAATGGGGTGATTATATTTTAATAAAAGACTTTTAAGCTAAGTTAAGTCAGGTTTCAAAAAAAAAAAAAAAGTTAAGTCAATTTTCTTATTTAAATTTTAAAGCTAACTATTCCTAGTTTTAGTAGGAGAAGAAAATCTTTTTTACTACTTCCGTTACTTTTTAGATGCAACAAATAGTAAAACAGATCACCATATATGTTAAGAGTTGATTAGTAAAATAAAGGGCATGTGATTAAATAAGGAGAGGGAAATTAGGGATTATTAATAATCTACCATATATCACTGGCAATAACCACCCTACAACCACCAAAACCACCCCGCCACCACTTAAAAGCCCACCACTACTAAAACTCACCTCTACCAGGCCACTACCAACAAACACCTAAGACCCCACCAACACCCACCCCGCCAACGCCCAAAACTCCACCAGCTCATCATCACATGAATCCTCCTTATCTCACCATCTGACCACCACCAGCAATGGCAGATCTTGGGCCAAAAAAATTGGGGGGGGGGGGAAGGTTTGATCCTCCAACCTTTAGCTCAAAAATAACAATGCTTAACCATTATGTCATAACTTTTTAAATGTAATTATCAGACATTATTCTACTTATAACCAACAACTTAGAAATATTTAAGCAGGTCAGGACCCGACCCGCCGTAGCTAAGGTTCGCCTTTGACCACCAGCTGCCCGAACCCTCATGCCAACAACGTAACCCAAAACCAAACCAAGCCTTAATTTTTTTTTTCCAGTTTAATTTTTACTCATAGTTAAATTTGGTGGAAATTAAACACAAAAAATATATATATATATATATACGCAAAATAAAAACCTCAAAATCTCATAAAGGTTAGCTCGTTGGCTGGTGGTTGCGATGGTATGAGTTGATGTGCGTGGCAGTAGGGTTCTTCCACGATGAGGAGGATTGATTCGAGCTAGAGGAAAATCAAACATCGTAAGGAGTTGCGGGAAACGGTATGATGTAGTTCTGGCATGGTGTTGTGTTGTGGTGATTTGTAGGTTAAGGTGGGGGAAATGTTGCAGTGATGGTCGTTGTGATGGAAGAGAAAGAAAATGTGGTGGTGACGGTGGTTGTGAAAGAAGACAAGAGAGATAAAAGTGACGGTGGTGGTTGAGAGGGAGGAGAGAGAAAATGTGGTGGTGGACTTGGTGGTGGCTAGCAAAGATTTACATAGTTAAACTTTTAATTAATTACATAGTTAAACTTCTTAAGGGTATGTTTATAATTTTATTGTAAAAGATTTACTAAAAATGGAACATTTTAGTTTGCCACAATGTGTAGCTTCCATATATATTTAGTACATGTTTCATCTAAAAAGTAAGAGAGGAAGTAATTAAATGCATTAAGGGTAAAATTGGGAGATCATATTAAGAATGTGTTTAGTGGAGAGTGAAAGGAATGGTGTCCTTCGAACAAGTGTATTATTCCGATAGAGGATTTGAAATTATTAGAAAGCTAATTATTCAGAGAGGTCAAGTGATCGGAATACCTAGCTGGAGGCTGCTTCTGATCCGTAATATTCAAGCATAATTAATATTACAGCTTAATCTTGATTGAACCCTTCAGGTCACACCCAATCAAGTAACCAATATGAGACGACGAATTAATCCGAAGGAATTAATGAGTCATTAGAGTATTATGAGCAAAGACATCGGATATCGAGAAAAGAGCATCAAAACCGAGAGTCGCAAGTCGAGACAAATTTAAGAATTGACGAGACGAAAAATCGAGACAAACCGAGCCCGCATCACTCGGCCAGCAGCCCGCAAGCACGCACAACGTGCTAGGCTGAATGTGCGGCCAGCTAACAGGCCTAGCCAAGGGGCCAGGCCGCCAGCGTGGCAGCCTTGGCGCCCAAGGCTGGCTGCGGCCAGCTGGCGCGAGCATATTGGCAGCTAGGTGAAGGAAAATTTTGTGTGGGAAAGCTTGGGGAGCAAGGAGGCCATGTGGTCTTCCTTGTGGTCCTCACCTACTCCCTTAGTCACATTGTAACACTTGTTGATTGTTTTGCTTTTTATTAGATTTTTGAATTAAAATTAAATTGTTAAAAGGCATTTTACCAACTCTCCCACATTGATGGGAGGTTGGAATTCTCAAGGGATTTTCCATATAAATACCCATTCTTGGAAATTGAGAAAATCACTTTGAGTTGTGATCTTGAAAGGATCACCAAAGGTGTGAACACTTTTGCTTTTAATACTCTAAGTTTCTTGGTCTAGCCCTGACTAAGCTCCGGGGTAGGG